>NC_136486.1:15072552-15277552 GCF_053919585.1 Euprymna scolopes
GAGAATAAGTTACATATAAACGATGTATATTATGCGATATTGTTCCTATCATCACGCATAAAGAAAGGAAGTTCTAAGAGCTTATCTGCAGATTCTCCAATATGATTATCCAGGAGGTCCCTTTCCCACCCTCCATTATTATCGACAGCAATTTCCTCGGCTTTACCATCACAGGCAACGTGTCTCTTGCCATCGAGGTTGACACACGCACCGCCATAGCTGCAGGTGTGATGACCATTGGGGAAGAGAGCGTGGCGTAACAGCCGGCTTACTCTCGATACTAAAATCATGGTGCACCAGGCTTGTTTGTTCAACACGCTCCTCTATGGCAGTAATTCTTTGTCTTCCTATGCACGACAAGAAAGTTGTTTGGCGACATTTTTTTCTCCGTTGCCTGCGTCGTATCTTGAGCATTACATGGCATGGCAGGATCACAAACACCAACGTGCTCGGAGCATGCTGGCTGCCTCAGCATTCAACTTCTCTTGCTAGCTGGGCCATGTTTACCAGCTGGATGATGGCTATATCTCCAAGAGCGTATTGTAGGGCGAGCTAGCAACAGGAACACTCCAGAGGTCGCCCGACTGTCCCCTACAAAAACGTATGCGACCTTAAACTGACGAGCAGTTGGTAGACGACCGTGACGCCTCGCTAAGATCTGTAAGGTAGCGAGTGGGAAGAAGAGAGGAGTTCAGACACTCAATGCTGGGTGGGCAGGAGACAACTAAGAAAACAGAGACAAAACAGGGAATCCCATACTTATATAATTACTAGAAAAACTACGCTAAAGATATTTTGATTACTGTGAATTTTGCATTTATTTAAATATTATATTAGCCCTAATATATAGTAATGATTTTAAAAAAAATTAAAAATGACTATTTTGCCACCATTTATAATAGAAAGAACAACGTTTAGCTTAAGATTTAATTTTTTCTTTTTACTTTAATGCCTGAATATGAAAGCGTGTTTGCTGCAAGGCTACATTTTAAGCATTAACCAATAGCTATTGCGTTACGATGCATATTCGTAATGCCGTCATTCGGCTTTCACCTGGCAAATTTATTTTATTTTTTCAGTTGTTACACTTTTGCGCCGATTTTACTCAGCTAAAATCAAAATATAAAGTTTTACATGGATTCGAATAACTTATATATTCAGTTGCATGTATGGAGATCCAAACCTGACAGAAGAGTTTGATAGGCACAAATTTTAAACAAATATATACACGCATACATAAATAAATATAGAAAGAGTTTTATGTTTACTATAACCTTTTTATGCAAATATTACGCCAGTATAAATTATGTAGATATGCATGGATATAACTACAGACTAAAGATGATCATCCAATTAGAAAACCGAAAAAAATAATAATAGGGAATTAGTTTAAATGAATGTTTAAAAGAATATGCCAATTAACTTGATTTTTTTCAAATGAAAGCATCTTTTTCCTAAAATTAAACAGCGCTTGTTTAAACAAGTGTCACCATGCCTTAAGGCGTTATCCATCGTCCACCTTCCAAATATATTAATCCATATCCTCGACTGGCACAGTAGCCTTAATAAGTGGTGATCTGTTAGTAATAATATGTCTATCTATCTATCTCTTTATATATATATGTGTGTGTGTATATATGGATGCATATATATTGTGTGTATGTGTGCGTATATATATATACATATACATCTATGCATATGGTATGTATAGTATACATAATATATGAATAATATATGTACTAATATATTTATATGCATATATGTGTGTATTGGTATGTATATACATGTATACATGTGTATGTATGTGTATGTATGTTTTTCCACTTCATATTGTAACATTAGTTTCAATCAGGAGGAAAAAACCTGAAACTCTCATGCATTTTTTGTATTAATATTATTTTGTTCTTAAATATCAAGAAAAGCGTTATGTTTTAACGGTAGAAAATATAACACCATTGAAATTAGCTCTGCTCAAGATTCTATCACACAAGAAATAAAGGAACGTGTCAAGATAAGGCAAATACGTACGTATTTCAAATTCATACACCCGGACTCACAACTGCATTTTTACGCTATTATGCAAAGAATGCATACACACTGAAAGATTACTATATGCAAACAATCTGTCTTGAAACAAAAGTTTCGCAGTCACAACCACATTCGAGAAAAGCTTGAAAACATGTATTGTTAAACAGAAAATTCGTGTATTATTTCGATATATTCCTTTTCTATATGTTCTTAGTAGAACTAATGTTTAAATATTTTGTTTACACTTTTATTCAATCGATAGCTGAATGGTGAAAATACTGATAATTATATTTCCACAAATGTTATATAAATTTGTGCAACAAGCAAACAAAAATCCAAATAAGAAAACAGAACAAAGTCACACACATGCACATACAAAGGTCTATATCTAATACATAAAAGGTTATATATCTGTCTGGCTGGCTGTATGTCTCCATATTTTCAATCTCTATCTCTTCCGAAACTAAAAACTCGCAGAACGACACTAGAGGCCTCACACGATTTGATATTTATTATGGGTCTTTGGCTGATTAAAATAGTTTTTCAGAAGTAATATGTGGGTCTAAATTGAAAGAATCGGTATAGATTGTGTACATTTGTCTTAGTTTATTTTTAATTTTTAATTAGCGTATATATACGTTACGTCGGTACAGTAGTAGCGTCACCAGTGTACCTGCTACAGCCTTCGGTTTCGATTCTAGCTGATGGCATCCGCATTATTTTCTTTTATATTTTGAAAATCCTCATCTTGGTTGTTATAGTCACAACTAGTGACATATGGCCAAGTGGTCCTAGACGTTGTATCAAAGTTTACAGTTACCCAAAGGTGCTGATTTCAATCCTGAACGAAGTCAGTGAAACGTAACATTTAACACCGAGAATCAGCAACTAGCTGGAGTCCGAACACGGTACCCCCGTAATGATAATAAAGGGTTGGGGTCGAGACTCCTAACAAACGGTTTCCCAGTTCGATACAAAACACCTGATGAAGGCCGGAGGGCAAAACGGCCGAAACGTTGTGACTATAACAACCAACATAAGGAATTCAGTCCGACAATCTCAATAAATCTAAAACTTCTGTTTATAAGCCCCATTATAATTCTAATCAACCATTTTTCGTACTTTTATTAAATTATACTGATTTACGCATTTCTTTAATTGCTATTTTTTATTCAAAAGGTACCCGTATGTTATTGACCCAAACCTTCACTAATCGCCAGTGAAAGACATATTATTGCATTTAGAACACGACCGCTAGTGTCTGCATTTGTTTGGGGGCTGCAGTGATTACAAGCAACAACCGTAGTTTACTTTTTTCAAATGGGGGGGGCAGCTTCCACTAGGCAACGCCGGTTAAAGAGTCCTGCTAGTTATTGAATAAATGTCTACCTAAAAATAGTATCCCTTTAGTTTCTTACCTCATACGGTGTAATCTCCTATTGGGATATATACAGTGCCGGCAAAATAAAATGCGCAGTTGTCATTCTTTGAAAAACCGCATATTTTAGATAAATTTAATGTAACTCATTTGATTCGCCTAATTTCTCTCTATAATTTTACTTTTCATATTTGACTGTTAATTGAAGTATCCTAGATTCCATGTTAATGTCAAATAATAGCTTCACATAATGAAGGCAAAGAAAACAACAACTCCGCAGCAATAAATGAACTTAAAAGCAGCTTAATATGCCAATCTTTATCATCTCTAATCGTAGAATATCCACTTTTTAGCATCACTTATTGTATTGGTCTTGTTTCCTGATTATACAACGTAGCATTTAGTCCATATACCTCGACTTTCTCTTAATGATCGTCGGGAGCTCATTAATCTCTATCTTTCTAGTTTATCCAATTGAAAAATCAGTCGCAGATTGAAATATGATGAAAACGGTACGAATGACTGTCAAAAACACATAAACACAGGCAGGGTATGTAATTCCCCAAAATTCAGTCTTCCTAGAGTTACTTCTTACAGGGAATACACTGCTATCAAGATCAGCAGTCTCAAAACCAGAAAATCTAATAACAGTGTAATCTTCATTAAATTCTTCTAAAAAAAACAAATTGAATGAATTTAATTTGCCAGACTATGTTCCAAGACGCAACAATGGTTTCTGGAAAGAGCAGAAAACGGCGTCTGGACTTTGCCAGATGCAATGAAGATCATGACACTTCAAATTGGTCTAAATTGATGTTTAGTGACGAAAGTAAGTCAATACGCTAGGCAGTTATTGTATGTAGAACGTTCGTCGAGGAAGGCGAAGAATTAAATCCTCGGTGCACAGTTTCTATGCGGCAAGGTGGTGGAAGCTAAGTTTTGGTATGGGACGTTATTAGTGCCAATGATCAAGGGCCTATAGGTCGTTTGCAAGGTGAAATTAATTCGACCAAGTTCATTAATATTTTGACTGAGCATTTTCTACTTTATTGTTAAGTTTGCAGGTTGAAACAAGTAACGTAGAAAGCAATACAAATGACGACTCAGCAAGGTAGATCGAATAAGAAGTGTATTAGGAAAATGTATATTTACAGGATATTTACATAATGGCGTCAAAGTCTTTGCTGGAGAAACATATCTGCTCTCGGCGCCCTTCGGTGGCTTCTGGTGAACACGCACTCAGACTGAGTCTTCCTATTTATGTGTAATTACTATCCACATATGAAAATGAATGTGTGTCACCACAACATTTATGTTTACCGGAATTTAGATGATAAGTCCCTCTTTATGTAGGATAATACTTCCATTCACACAGCTGGCAATGCAAAGAGGTTTCTTGAAGAGCATGATATTCCGTATTTGGATTGGCCTGCACAATCTCCAGAGCTCAATAGTATCGAAAATGTATGGCATTACATCAATAAATAGTTACGCAATGATAAAATTTTAAATCAGGAAAAACTTTGGACAAAAATTAAAGATAAGTGAGATGCCTTTTCCCTGGAGAATTGCCGAAAACTTATTCATGGAGAATATTTGAAGGCTATCAAATTGCAGAAGGGCTATGCTACTAAATAATAACTAGATAATTGTGTTCGTGTTGTATTCTGGCTTAATTAATTAGTTACACTAAAAAGAAAAATAATTTTCCATTGTGCGGAGTTTCTTTTTGCCTTCTCGATTGGAAGTTATTTTTTAAAAAATAAGGGTGAACAATAGAATACTTCAATTAAAAGTAAAATATGAACAGGTAAAATTATAGAAAGAATAAAAAGTGAATACAATGATGTATTAGTTGTTTAAACACTTTCATTCTATTAAGCTTAAATTCTGGGTTTTTGAAACAATGACAAGTACGGACTTTCTTTTTGGCGGCACTGTTTATATATATATATATATATATATATATATATATATATATATATATATATATATATATATATATATAGCTGCCGCCCTGCATTACCCGGTCGATAAGTACGTTAAATTACAATATTATCATTAATGAAAATTTCGTATTCATTATTATATTATATTAGACCCAATATATTATAATTTAAAAAGCTTTAAAAAAGGACTTTTACACCAACATCGAGAATCGAAACTAAGACATTTTGTTTACGGTTACTTTTTCTTTTGGCGTTAATGCCTGAGCTGTATGAAAACATGTTTGCTGAAAAGCTAAAAATTAAAACATGAATCAATAACTATTAAGTAAGGCATAATTAATCGTAATGCCGTCGTTCAACCTTCACTTAGAAAATTCCATTTTTTAAATATTTTTACACTTTTGCAACGATTTTCCCCGGCGCAAACCCAAATACAAAGTCTCGCATGGATTCGCATAACCTATATATTAAGTTTCATGTCTGTAGACTACAACCTGAAAGAGAAGGCACAATTTATAAAGAAACATATATATATATATATATATATATATATATATATATATATTTCTTATAAATTTTGCCTGCAATAATTTTCTTTCAGGTTTTAGTCTACAGACTTACCTCCCTCCCTTTTTTTCTTTTCTTTACCATCCTTTCTCCCCCTCCCTATATCCATATATCTACACCCACGCCTACCTGAATCTGCTACCCCCCACACACAATACAATCTAATGTATCTTAACCCTCAAAACTGAAATATTGTCAATACCCGTCTCCCTCCTCCCTTATTATTTCCTACCTCAACCTCACCTTTTTCTCTTTTTTTCTCTGTAAGGTTGGACGAGTCTGTTGAATCGTAAACATGGTCCAACATCTTAAACATATGTAACCAAACAGATAAAACGGTAATAAAGATAACACACATATTTGCTCTGCAATAGTATTGAGCACTCTCTTCAAATGTTTACTAATTACCAGTTTTACCAAATATATATATATATATACATATATATATATAGTTATATATACTCATACATAAGTATATATAGAAAATTGTTTGTGTATACTATGACCTTTTTACGCAAATATTATGCAAAGTGCGTTCAATAAGTTTCCAAACCTTTTTTCTATGACCACATTTCTTAATAGTACACACATAACTATTCTAGTCCTCTGCGAAGTAATTTCCCTAGATTGAAATGCAGTGTTGTACCGTTATAATAACTACTGGAAAGCGCTATGGAAGCCCTCTTGTGTTAGCGAGTCAATAACCCCGTCATCACCTTCTTTCATATCCTCAGCTGTCTCATAACGACAACACCTTAGGTTTTTTTGAGCCTAGGGAATAACCCAAAAAATCACAGGACGCAAGGTCTGAACTATAGGGAGGAAGAGGAACTTTTTTGATACGTGTATTAGTCAAATAGTCTGACAAGGAGAAATCACCTTTGGAAAAAAACGCCGGGCAAATCATCTGCCTCTTCAGTTGCTCGCGAATTATTGTGTGTACAGTTCTCACACAGACATCATCTGTGCATGTATTGTATCTATAAACACACGGCAGTCTTTATCCGTGAAATTTTCATTTGACAAATCAACGCAGGTGTTCTAACTTCCTCATTGCTCCCACGCCTCTCACCCCCTCAGGTTTCCTGCCTTCCTTAAGGAAGATAACACACACGCTATTCTATTTATATATAAATTCCTTTCATTCCTATTGCAATTGTTTTGTGGCCCGAATGTAGAGATGGTCTTATGTGGCTTCATGGATGAATTCGAGGCAAGAATTATCCTACAATGATAATAGTGTAATCATGAAACACTAGTGTCTGTACGTATAAAAGAAAAACAATGTTATTTAATCATATATAAATGAATTATATTTATATGTGTATACATTTGTCCATTAAAAATCCATTCTTAACTAATTTCTCGATTATTATAAATTTAGAAAACAAGGTGCAAATAGGTACCTTAATTGCATTGCACACCACGGAAGTATAAAGCTACTAGAACAAGGCTTGAACTGAAATGGTATGTCAGAAAAAAAAATTAGGGGAATCTGTGGAATGAACATAGTTTCACCCCAAACATTTCCAGTTATTATAATGGCTTCCGGAACATTAGTTTTCAAAGATTTTATTGCTAACCGTGTGACATTACACAGTTTACATACATCAAAATTTCTTAATAATATAAATAAAGCTTTTTCATTCAATTTCAGGTGATTATGAGGCATTTCAAGCTGTTGTAGTCAATGCCACAGGAAATTCTATTGCCTGATCATCAATAACACAATAAATGAATTGAAACCCCCTTGCAAAGGGTATTATTGATCATATCGACATCATAATTTCAATTTTCAATGAAACAAGATTGCTCTTTCAGAAAGCCATGACATGAAATAAGACTGCTTTTTCAGAAATTATGGAAATTTTTAGCAATGTATGTGAAACTCTTAGTCACACGTTTAAAGATTTACTATCTGCTAACATAGAAATTTGTGCAATGGAAGATTTTATTAGATTTTCTTGAAACATTGCCAATGGTTTCTCAAAGACAGCAGCATTTTGTTTGTATTATTAAACCACTTATTACGTTTTGTTAGACATATCTCGGGTTTGCTCTTCTAAGAGTAATTTAAAGTAATATCGTAATTAAATAGTAATAATGTAAAGTTCTGGTAGAGGAATTATTTCGAATAAGATGTTTTTTTGTTTTTGGTTTTTCCAAAGGCATCATCACATATCAAGGTCCAGAGACTACTCGAGGATATGGGTTAAGAGTATACACTATTCAATTACGCAATATAGTAATCATTAGTAATGGAAACACAGTAATTTTTTTAACTTAAGTGGAACCGCTCATCAAGAACTTTTTTACGTTGGACTTGAAGACAATCAGATTGAAGTCAGCTGGAAAGCAGGAAAACGGAAGACAGTTCCATTGACGTGCACTTCTAAGAAAGAAGCTTTGTTCATGGAATCTACGTTTAGGTTTAGGCACAGATAGCGAGTGGGAGAAGTTATTGATAGTGTTTTCAGCTAAACTAGTGTTTCTTGTGAAAGTTTGGCGAAGGGGTACCATAGATTGAAGCTCAGTCAAGCACTTGCCATGAAAATAGCGATAAACAGGAGACAAACTCGCAAAATCTTTTCAGTGAGATAGCGGTTGCAGGGAAGAGAAAAGAACATCTCCTACGGGGCTAGGAATCTATTTTGAACACTATTAAGGCCGAATAATTCCTTTCTAGCAGCTTCTTCCCAGGTGTGGCAACATTACTCCATCGCTAGACGTACGTTGCTCTTATATTGATAGAGATTGAATCAGCAGTGAGATATCTACTGAAGCAATAAAAGAATTCCACCATTTTTCCAGCGCGATTTGCAACATATTGGATGTACGTATTTTATTTCAGATCAGATGTAAAATCAATAAAATTATACTTACAATATTGCAATGAATTGGCAACTGCCGCTTGGCACTTTAACCGGCACGGTGTGGAAAAAAATCAATTTTATAAATTAGTTGTTTTGGAGAAAATCCAAATTTTATTTAACTTCTTTTGAAAATAATGGGCAAGATAACTTCTATTTATGTTTCGTGTCAACCTTATATTGTTTTATTTCAGTCCCGTGGCGGTTTTTTGGATTGGAAATATTGGCGGACGACAATCTGAGTATTTTAACGGATTTTCGTCGGATAAGGTTTCGATGGTGAATACATTTTTTGTTTGTTCTTGTTGTTTTTTATGTCATTTGTATTCAGGGAAATTAAATATTCTCCTTGTATGATATTTTTATATTAAGCGATGAAGATAAATGACTTTTAAAATATGAATACATGAAACCATTTATCTCATTTTATATAGGGACTTTTAATTTAAATTAATATTAGGAAAAAACAGAATGAAAATATATCATAAATTTGTTTTAAAATGAGATAATCATCCAATTAAATTAATTTAAAAATGACATTGAAAATAATAATTTTATCTTGTAGATAAATGAATTTCAAATAAAATAAGCAGTTGCTAGTATATTAACTTTAACGTCTGCAGTCCATAAAGTCTTATTTATTTATTGAAAATAATTAGTTTAAGGAAATATATATATATATATATATATATATATATTCTTTAAAGAAAAGGTGACAAGTAATGTAAAGTAAAGACATTTTCTTTAGATAAATAATTTATGTAAAGAGAAAATGAGAGGTAATTTAAAGAATCATATCAGATTATTAAAGTTAGGATAGGCACACATTTTCATTTTAAGAATCTTGACCAATATTTGCGTTTAACTTGAAAAAAGAAGAATAAAAAAGAAAGGCAAGTGCCCTACATGAGCCGAATTAAGCTTTCTATCAATGTCTGTAATTAGTATTTTTACTCTAATGCAAGTTTTCCTAAAAAAAACTGTGAATTTTATTCATTGAATTTTGTCTTGGCTTGTAAAGGATTTAGTGCATTTAATTATTAAACGCAAATGAGGTTTGACTTTGTAAAGAAAACTGCAGAATTTGTAAAGTAATCTTTTTTATCGACATGTAATGATAATTTATACTTTATTAGAACTTGTTATTTGAATTCAATAAATGTGTAAGGATAACTTTCTAAATATACAAAAAAGGAAATACACACATTATAAACAGCAGAATTTTGATTTGAAATTAATATGCTTGGTCTAAGCTAAAAATCAATAGAAAAGACAATAAATGCAGGTATGCCCTCGCATATTTAAATAAATGTCTGCAGCTTATAAATTGTTATTTCTTTATCAAAGAAAAATTAGAAAAAATATTTAATAAAATAAACTAATATTTTTACAACGGAGAAAATACTTACCAAGGCCCGGACACAACTAAAGGATGAGGGTTAATGGGTATACATAACAAGTGGAAATATTGTAAATTGGATTATTTAGGGGGGGATGGTTCATCAAGAACTTGTTTACGTTGCACTTGAAGACAATCAAATTGTAGTCAGCTGGAAAATAGGCGAACGGAATAAACTTCCACAGTCGTGCAGTTCTAAGAAAGAAGATTGGTTTATGGAATCTACGTTTAGGTTTAGGCACAGACAAAGAGCGTTGGAAATTATTAATAGTAGGTTTGGGCTAGACTAGTGTTTTTCGTGAAAGTTTGACGATGGGGGGACCCTAGATTGAAGCTCAGTCGAACACTTGCCATGAAAATTACGATAATGTAGAGTCAAGCTCCCAACATCTCTTCTGTGGGAAAGAGGTTGCAAGGAAGAGAAAAGTGGCATCCCCCCTAAGCTATGAAGTCTATTTTGAACTCTGTCAAGGCAGGATAAGCTGCTTCAAGCATCCCCTGCCCAGATGTAGCAACAGTACTCCATCCTTGGCTGTACCTGGCTTTTATATAGGTAGAGAATTGCATCAGAGGTGAGATATCTACTGGAGAGGTACAAGGATTTTTCCATTTCTTTAGCGGCCTTGGCAACGGATTTGATGTTTGCTTTCCATTTCAGATCAGGCCCAGAAGCGTGCCAAAACATGCAGCCTCCCTAAGACGAGAGCCATCATTTCAACTAATGCCAGATGAGGATCAGAGCGGTGATGACGTAAAGATAGAAGCTTGGTTTTAGATGCATTAAAAGTAACCAGCCACCGCATCCCCCATTGTACAACGGACCCAATGCTTTAAAGTAAAGGAACAGTCATTCATGGCAAATAATATTTTAAGTAAAGGAAATGTTATTATAGAAAATGATATTTAAGTAAGGAAACAGTTATTAATAGGAAATGAATTTTTAAGGAAAGGGTAATTATTTATAGAAATGAAAATGATCTAATGAAAACAGAAGGAAGAATTGAAATAAAACAAACAGATATTTAAAGTAAGGCTACACTATAAATATCTTCAATTTCAGAATCTCGAACAACATTTACGTATTACTTGAAGAAAAAGACAAAAAGAAAAGAAACGCAGATATTATACCAAGTAAGCTTTTCTATTGAGGTTTGTACTTAGAATTTGATTCTAGTCGTGCCAGTAAAAGGTAATTTTTAATAGAATTTTGTCGTTGGTCGTGAGGGATTGCCGGTGACAAACTATTTATAAAAAATATTTATCGTCTTAAAAGATTGTAAAAAATCTTCCAGAAATTAAAAGCAATTTAAATATCCCAACCTTTAAATAAGCATTTTGCTTTTCCCCTGCCGTTAAATACGTTTAAATATATTAAAATCCGTGTAAATTGTCATATTTATTAATACAAAGACATGATTTCAATAGATCTATAAAACATGACTTGGTGCCATCAGCTAAAATCGAAATCGTTTTCTCTAATGGTGTTATAGGATAAAATATACAAAATTCTAAATATTAAAAGACTCGAAAAATAAATTTACATTAAGCATGGTTACAGGGTTGCACTTGCTAACACCACTGCATTTATATTTGCCCTCTATCGGTCCCACAACAGCGGAGTTACAATCTTTAAGAGCATATCTGAGAAAATAGACCACATACTGTCTTCACATCCCTCGGCTAACATCCACATCTGTGGTGACTTCAACGTCCATAACGTGGAATGGCTGACCTATTCAAATAAGACAGATGATGAGGGGAGGTTTTGTCATGATTTTGCCATTGCTTATGACCTCACTCAGATTGTTCGCGAACCTACCCGTGTGCCCGATACACCCGGTCAATATGCAAGCCTCCTAGACCTTTTTCTCTCAACTTCCCCTGAGCTATGTTCATGTTCCGTTCATTCTCCTCTAGGATCCTCCGATCACTCCGTCGTATCAGTTAAGATAAAAACGAAATGTAAGAAGCCCCCAGACGTACCCCTCCACCGTACTTTATACCGATACTCTATGGCTGATTGGGATAGCTTCCGTACATTCATATCTGATTTACCTCTGCACTCCATGTTTAAAAAGGAAGTGTCCTCTGTAGTATCAGATCTGACCGAATGGTTAATTGTAGGAATAGACCTATTCATACCATCTAAAAAATTCCAACAAAAACCTAACAGCCAGCCATGGTTCTCCCCAGAATGTGCTGCTGCTATCGCGCACAGAAATCAGTTTTTCCATAGCTACCAACGTAATAGATGCACTGAGACTGAAGCTGCTTTCAGGACTGCCAGCAACCACTGTAAAAGAGTAATAAAAAATGCAAGAGAGCTATATTCCCAGTCTGTTAAATCCAAAGTAGCTGATCAGCGGCTTGGTTCCAACCAGTTTTGGCAAATAACAAATAGGATCCTGAACAGAAGTGTGCGTTATATCTCAACCATTATCAATGGACCAGAGGTCATCTCGTCAGCGTCAGACAAGGCCAAACTATTTGCAAAGAACTTTGCAGCTAATTCTACCCTATGCGACGAAGGCCATCAACTCCCCATATTTCTTCCTATAACACAGAACAAGCTACGTAACATACAACTATCCGTGCATGAGGTCGCTAAGCTAATCAAGAACCTAGATTCCAGTAAAGCAACTCGCCCTGATGGCATCCCAATTATAGTGTTAAAAAAGCTTCAACAAGAACTTGCTCCCATACTTACGAAACTATTTAAGCGCTGCCTTAAGGAGAAGTGCTTTCCGACTCCCTGGTAGACCTCATCAGTTTGCCCTGTATTTAAGAATTCAGGTAATAAGTCATCTCCCTCTCAGTACAAACAAATAAGTCCCCTGTGTGTTATGAGTAACTTGCTGGAATCCATATTAATAAAGAAGTAGTCAACCACCTCGGCAGGAATAACCTTCTTAGTTAGTTATGGTTTCCGCTCTGCAAGATCTTCTGCAGATGTGCTGACGGTTATATCCCACAGGATTAGTGAATCTCTTGACAAAGGTTTCCTTTCTAGGGAAATTGCTCTTGACATATCAATGGCCTTCGACAAGGTATGGCATAAGGGTCTACTTCACAAGATTTCCAGCTATGGTATAACTGGAAATGTTTTCTCAATCATTAAATCATTTCTCTCCGATAGGCTCATAAGAGTAGTGGTAGATGAACAAAAATCGGAGGCCTGCAATATAAATGCTAGAGTCCCTCAGGGGTCAATCCTGGGCCCAACTCTCTTCCTGATCTACATCAATGACCTCCCTAAACACATACTTAAATCATTCGTTGACATCTATGGTGATGACACGATCATCTACGGCAACACATCAAAGGCTGTAAATGATAAAGTTCTCTCTTATTCTCTCTCCTCTGATCTCGAGCGCGTGGTTCAGTGGGGGAAGATGTGGCTGGTTACCTTTAATGGATCCAAAACCAAACTCCTATCCTTACATCATCAACGCTCTGATCCCCATCTGGCGTCAATTGTGATGGATGGCTCTCGTCTCGGTGAGGCCCCGTGTTTTGATAAGCTTCTGGGTTTGACCTTTACTCCTGATCTGAAATGGAACACGTACATCAAGTCTGTTGCCGAGGTCGCTGGAAAGATGGTGGTATCCTTCTACCGCTCCAGAAGATATCTCACTACTGATGCAATTTTCTATCTATTTAAACGCCAAGTACGTCCAAGGGTGGAATACTGCTGCCATATCTGGGCAGGAGCTGCTAAAAACAGCCTATCCTGCCTTGACAGAGTACAAAATAGACTTCGTGGCTTAGTGAGGGATGCCCTTTTCTCTACCCTGCAACCTCTCTCCCACAGAAGAGACGTTGCGAGCCTATCTTTGTTTTATCGTTATTTCCATGGATGGTGCTCGTCTGAACTCCAATCTCTGGTCTCCCCTCGCTAATCTTTCACGAAAAACACCCGTTTAGCTGAATACACTGTGAAAAATTTCCCCCACTCTATATCTGTGCCTAAATAAAAAAGCGCATTCCATGAACAAAGTTTCTTTCTTAGAACTGCACGCCTCTGGAACTCTGTTCCGTGTACCTGCTTCCCACCGGACTACAACTTGGATGTCTTCAAGTCTAATGTTAACAAAGTCCTAATGAACCACCCCCTTAAGTAAACACTTCATCAAATCTCCACACTAACGTAATGTACCTGCAATAACTCTTATCCCTGAGTGGCTTCCGGGCCTTGATAAGAGGTGATCATTGTTTAAAAAAAACATGCGTAAAAAGAAACAAAAAACATAGTAATTGTCTGTATTTTTGAGATGAGGTGTTTTCATTGATTGAGATTGTCGGACTCACTTCCTCATCTTGGTTATTATAGTCACAACGTTTCGGCCGTTTTGCCATCCAGCCTTCATCAGGTATTTTGTATCGAACTTGGGAACCGTTTGTTAGGAGTCTCGAACCCAACCCTTTATTATTATTACGGGGGTACCGTGTTCGGACTCCAGTTAGGCTCTGGAACATATTTGCTGATTCTCTGTTTTGAATGTTACTTTTCACTGCCTTCGTTCAGAATTGAAAGCAACACCTTTGGGTAACTGTAAACTTTGATACAACGTCTAGGACCATTCGGCCATATGTCACTAGGACAATTCTTACTTGTCTTTTTTTTTTTGTTAATGTTAAACCTATGTTGTTATTCAAGGTTTTCTCTCTCTATCAGAAGTATCCAAATTGCATTCAGCTCTATGCTTGGTTTGCTCAGTAGGTTGTTATGTCCGAGCATGTGAACTGTTTCTTTAAGTTTTCTCACTTTCCAGTTGGTCTCTCTGTTTATTATTTTTACTTCATCCCATAATGGGCTATGGTCCACCCTCTCCATCCAGACATGGTTGGCTATACCCGATTTTTCCGTCTCCCCTTTAGTTACCGCTTTCCGGTGTTCTTCCACCCTTACCTTAAGGCATGTTTCACCCTTGCAAACCTTTGTGCAAATGCATGGGATGGAGTATATGCAGTTCTTGGTCATGTTCTTTTCTATGCGGGGCTTCACTCGTACCAGGTGTCGTCTGAGTGTTGACTTGCTCTTGAATACCGTCCTGATGTTGTAGGGGGGCACATATTCTCTGAATCTTTTCGGAGATGTCTTGTATGTATGGTAGGCAGACCGTTGGAGGTTTTTTGGTTTCATTCTCCTCTCTTATACTATTAACACGTCTGGTGGATTGTATGCTATCGCGGTACTTGTTACGACGGAGGGTATTCTTCAACCTGACCATTTCTTGGTGGTATGTAATGGTGTCCCTACTTATTGTCTCTGCTCGATGTTTTAAGCAGCGTGCGATTCCATGTTTGATACTGTATGGGTGATGGGAGTTGAAGTTAAAGTATTGCCCGGTGAAGGTAGGCTTGCGATATACGGATGTCTTAAACCCATGCTCTGCGCGTGATATGAGTATATCAAGGAAGGCCAGTTGGTTATCATTTTCTTTCTCCATTGTGAACTGTATCGGTGGTCTTATTAAGTTGACATTGTCTAGGAAAGCCTGGATGTCTTCCTGATGGGGGCAGAGTATGAAGGTGTCATCAACGTATCTTAGCGACATGGTTGGCTTTAAGGGAGCTGAACCTAAGGCCACGTCTTCTAAGTACTCTATATATATGTTCGCCATCACTGGTGATAATGGCGATCCCATAGCTAGCCCCTCCTCTTGTCGATATAGATCAGTACCCATTCTGAAATAGGTTGTTTCTATGCAGAATGTCAGCATTTCCATTAAGTTTGGCAATGGTACACATGTGCGCTCTTCTATGTAGAGGTCCGCAGTTAGTTTGTCTTGAATTATTGCTAGTGCCTCACAAACTAAGAATTGCCCTAGTGACATTTAGCCGAGTGGTCCTAGACGTTGTATCAAAGTTTACAGTTAACCAAAGGTGCTACGTTCAATCCTGAACGAAGGCAGTTAAAAGTAACATTCAAAACAGAGAATCAGCAAATATGTCCCAGAGCCTAGCTGTAGTCCGAACACGGTACCCCCGCAATAATAATAAAGGGTTGGGTTCGAGACTCCTAACAAACGGTTCCCAAGTTCGATAAAAAAAAACACCTGATGAAGGCCGGAGGGCAAAACGGCCGAAACATTGTGACTATAACAACCAAGATGAGGAAGTCAGTCCGTCAATCTCAATCAATGAAAGAAAAACACGTCGAGTAGTTGAAATGACCATTTCGCATTTTAACTTGCCGATATAGGTCCTTACGCGTTATTCATCCATACAAACAAAGATGTTTTTCATTGGTGTAAAATTACTATTTTTTGTTAGTTTCCGCATAATATGACCAGTAGTTTGATAGGTTATCTATTACATATTTACACACACATACATCTACTGTTTTATTTACATTGATTATAGAGTACTTGAAAATCCCTTGTGGTAATGGTGTGAATATGTTATTTAGTCTTCAAGATAAGAGTTGAAGCTGAAGCAGATGTTTTGTCGTTATGCGAGATGTAAATGCCAATTATAAATTAAGAAAAAATGTGATGACGGAAACTCTTAAAACATTCATAATGTTAAACATCATTATTAAAAGTAATACAAAATGTCATGTCGTTACAAGCAAGTAAGAAAAGAAACTACGTTAGGTTTTCTTCCTTAATTTAAGAACAGATTCTATAAATGTGTCGCAATTATCTCTTATATAAACGACTCCTAATTGTTTACGTGTTTATCAGAAACTGCACAAGACACACACAAAACTGAAATGTTCTTGTTTAGCTTCGGAGAGATTACAAACACATTGTTTAGTAATATTTATTAATTGTGAGATTATTATAAACAGAATTCGTCAGGTGGGGATCGACATTTAGAGCGATGTTTTTTCCTTCAACTTTATGAAATATTATTAACGATCAAGAGTACAGCAATATAAAGGGTAAATAATAGATACACATAAACCAAAAATAAATAGAGATAAAAATAGAGATATTTTAAAATAAAGACATGAATTGTAATTTTAAATAGACAGCCGTAAAATTGCTGTTTCTATTATAAACTAAGTCGCGGTTACTGACAGCATTTATTCAGCTAAGTCGCAGAAAGTAAAGCGACAAATTTAAAGAGAAAATACAAATAAAATTGACTTCGCTTGTTAAAACTAACCACTTTTGCCCTTATTTCTCCATGACAATAGAAAGAAAAATAGAGTGTTCGCCCATGGATAAGAAAGAACCAGAGTAATCTCGCTTGATTTGCATAGTAAACTATATGAATAGTAAGTCCAAGCATTGCCCAAGGGAAGGTATCACATTATTCTTTATTGAAGGAATGATTCTATCTTGGATTTTAACATAAGTAAGAGCTAGAAGGGCAAATTAATCTAGTGGAGAGGTTGTCATAGAAGTTTATTTTGTGATCTTTAAGGTTAAATCTTTGTGTGCCTGGAGTTAGAATTTCTATATAATTTTGGATTTTTATTGGTTTCAGTAAAGTTTCAGCCTACCTAGCTAAGGTGTTATCTAAGGTAACATGGGCACAGATATTTATATTCTGTATGGACCTTACCATGAACCGGAACGATACACTATCCCTCTTTACTCAACTCTTACATAGCGCTTCTACCTATAAAGCGTGAAAGCTTGTACAAAAACATTTCCCATTGTATATATTTACCGTCAATTTTCCAAGAAAACGTGCTTTATAAAATTTTAATTTAAATTAAACTCGTCGATGTACGGAAAAAAATTGAACTAAGGAAAGAAACGCTTCGCGGGTGTCCCAATATATCGCGAACGAAAAAAATGGAACGACTCCCGATAGGACTCAATACAACTGACAATGAATAGGCGCTATTCTTGGACATCAGGGCGCGATACAAAGAAGTAGCAGATTGGAAGACCAAGACGTAATCCGGAACGAACTACGAAAAACATTTACACCAGAAACAAGCAGGTTAGTGTTTGAACTTGCAGGGTTAAACTCTGCCAGAAAAGATAACCTTCTCCATAAGATACGACTGGTGGCCGTTCCAGAATATATATTAAATATATACATTATATTATATATTTTTATATATTAAATGTGTACATTAGATTACATATGTATATATATTATATGTATATATTTAATATATATGTATATCAAATGTACATATTTAATATATACATTATATATATATCATATATTATATATATATATCATATATTATATATATACATTATATATATTATATATATTATAGATTACAATATATATTAAATATATATTATATATGTTATATATATATAATTTATATAATATATATTATATACAATATGTTACATATATATTATTAACGTATTATATATGTATATCTCTCTCTATATATATAATATATATATATTATATATATATATATTAAACTAGCCCGCTGCCTGTGTGTTTCTAAACAAAATATTAGTTCGAGCACTATTAAGCGATAGACAAATGTTCATTTAATTTACATTTAATGAATCTATGAGTGTACAGTATTCGATGAGATACTATTGTATAATCGTTAGTAATGGAAATTTGTTTTAAGCAGAGAGTGAGAAATACATAACTTGACACATCCATAAATATGAAATCGAATTTTACTAGATATGTTTGTAGTAATGATTAAGTCACTGAAATAGTCTTTCGAATAGGAATAAGACAACACATTTTAGTGACGGTGACTAAGTGGACTAAGAACCTGATGTGCAAAGTTCGAATTTAGTTCAGTCCACAGAAATACTATTATCACATTTACACTAGGCTTTGCATCTAACTTTCTGTTACGGAAGCAAATAACTGATTTTGCGTCATTTATTTAACTAAACGTTTATTTTCATAAATAGTTTAGTGTAGACTGCTTCTTAGATTGAACTAGTATTCAGGAGATATTAAGACCAATGCTATTTCATTCGATCTATTCCTAAACATATTGATAGCATAAATAAAGACTTACTAACCTTGGAAAAACTTTCTCAAACTACATTGAGTGAAAATTATGATAATTTTAATAATCCGTAACTATACAAGTTGGATTTTGACGAATTAATGTTTTCCCTGGCAAGTTCATGCAGACGTTACTTAATAGCCTTAAAACGTCGTTTTCTACATTAAACTTTATTCACGTTAAATAAGATTAAATTTAGATAACATGTGACAAGTTAGATTTACTCTTTTTCGACATGATCCCGATAAAATATGAAACGATCCGAGCAGCGATGAAAGTTGAGGGCTGTTAAACGAAACATTAATATCAAAACTCCGCCTCTTTTCGATTTGCTAATAAACCTCTGATCATTCGTCTTTTTGCCCTACTTGTGTGTTATCAAGAGTGGCAATATCTAATTTCGGGGCACTAGATTCCCCAGCTTAGAATTGTTTTCTTTCCTACGTATTTTTTCCACCCATGATATTCAAGAAATTAAAGATTACAATCACTACAATAGATAATAAAGAAAAATTAAATAAAATGAAAAAAAATAAAATAATAATAATAATAATAATAATAATAATAATAATAATAATAATAATAAATGACTAAACGAGAAAAGAAAAATGGGAAGAAAAACAACTCCACGGAAAATTCATAAGAATGAGAAAAGATGGGAATAACGAAAGCACCTGGACATGGCTGCGAAAAGGACATATAAACTGAGAAACTGCATCTCTAATAACTGCAGCACAAGATAACCCGATAAGAACCAAACCTATCAAAGCAAGGATCGATAAAACACAAGAAAACATCAAACTCTGTATACAAAGAGACGAAACAATAAACCATATAGTAAGTGAATGCAGCAAACTGGTCCAAAAGAATACAAAAACAGGCATGACCGAGTGGGAAGGGCGGTGCACTGAGAATTGTGAAAACGACTGCATTTTGAGCGTAAAGACAAATCGTACAAGAATAAACCCGCAACAGCTCTCGAAAACGAGAACCACAAAATCCTATGGGACATGGAAATACAGACGAACAAACCCATCCAAGCAAGAAGACCAGATGTCGTAATAATTAACAAGAAGAAAAATCAAATCGTAGACTTTGCTGTCCCAGTTAATCACAGGGTGAGTATGAAAGAAAAGGAGAAACGAAGCAAATACAAAGAACTTGTCAGAGAGTTAAAAGGGATTTGGATGATGAAGAAAATCTTAATAGTACTGATAATAGTAGGAGCACTAGGAACAATTCCGAAAAACTTCGAAAAAAGTATGTCAGAAATTGGAATCAGAGGAATAGCTGCAAAAATACAACTACCAACGATAATAGAAAACGGTTGAAATATTAAAGAAAACCTTGAATGCGGAGAATAATACAAGAAGACAATATAACGAATAAGCGTTACAAGGAATGAAGAACACCGAAGCTACATATCTACAAGTTCTACACCCCATCAGGCATCCTTCCCCATTGTCTCATCACCGTTCCTCCCAATAGAAAAGTGATACCAAAGAGCCGAGAAGGGTCAAGAAGGATTGAAAAAGCGAGGAGAGAGCGCTGACCACACCTCGGCTGGACAAGCGCGAAGAGAACTGAGACATTGGAGAGGATTAGTGTCACTCAAATTCTAGTATAAACTAATGGCTACTGCCAGCGAGAAATCAATGATAAGAGACTGTTGCGATGACGCAAATCTATTTGCAAATGCTATCGAAGGAGGTGGAGAGAGATGGCCGTCTGGGGAGACTTGTTGTCACTCAACTTCCAGAGTTAACCAAAGGTTTCCAATCAGATCGTTGTTGACGCGTGTGAAAGCTCCGTATGAGACAATAATAATTTCGTTTATCAACGTCTCCCTGAAAAGCAATAGAATTAATTTCCAGATGATTTTCCTCAATTCCGGCTGCAAACCAGAAGCTTAAAAGATACACGAGATTTTTTAACGATGTATGTGGCACCTACAATCACAAGAGGCCTGAAGGCCGCCTAAAACATCAAAGATTCGTAGATTTTTTTGCAATACTTCTTCTAGAAAACTTGATACTACTCCTAGCGTACCTACTATGATCGGGATTAATTGTTTCAACCCTGGATATACGCCTTATCTTTAAGGTGAAGTGAGCATAATTGCTCCACTTCTCGTTCTCCTTCTCTCTCTCACATTCCTGTCCCAGGGTACTGAGAAGTCTAAACTTTGCCAGGTTTTGAGACCTGTCAATGTCGACCAAATCTGGAGTATTATGTTCCAATTGCTTGTTCGGTATAACACATTTGCCCCACCACACCTCTACATTGTCATCCTTACGTGTTCTCACTTCATCAGGCCCCTCCTCAAACCATTTTCCTGCACATTTACTCCCACCTTCTTACAGATCTGCCAATATATCCGGAGTCCCATGCGATCGTGTCTTTTGGGATACTCTCTCTCTCTCTCTCTCTGAGTCAATCCACTACAACTTGCTGCAAGGTGCGCAATTGGCTCTGTGATCTTACACCCAATCCGGCATTCTGCGGCAATTTACTCTCTAGAATCACTTTTTTGAACAGTCGTGTTCCAAATGCCTGCTCTTGTGCAGCACAAACAAAAGCTTCTGTCCCCTTAGCCAAAAACCCAGCTCTAAGCCATTTCCATGATCGTTCATCAGGCACTTATGCAATATCATGGAAGAACATTCCGTGCATTTTTTCCTAGCGAGTTCCTTTGTCCTTTCTATATCCATACGTTTCACAACCTTGAGCATCCACTTATCATGTCTAACCACAGTCTCCTTCAACGACATCTCAGTTCTAACACTATTTATTACACTTTTTAATCCTCTCCCACCATTATTTCTTTTTTGATGATGATGATGATGATGATGATGATGATGATGATGATGATGACGATGATGATGATGACGATGATACTCTGAATAATGTAATAATAATAGTATGTAAACGCTATATGTCTGTCTGTCTGTCGCCATATTTATAAATTCTCTCTACCGAAACTAAAGAGCAACGCTAGAGTCCCCAGATTATAAAATTTTTATAGGCCGTTCTTTTATCAGTCTATAGCTGGTTTAACTTGTTAAGGGGTCCAAAATATATCAAAATTGAAAAAAAATCGTAATAGATTTTTTTACATACATATAACATCACCAGATTTGAATACTACCGTTTTGCTTTTGGTTTTGATTCTAGTTGATGGAACTCAAATGCTTTTTTTTCACTTTTGAAAACACACCTTTATATTAATATATACGAAATAACGACGCATTAACTTATATTGAAGCTTGTATTAATAATGAATAGAATATGTCAAACTCACTGTCTTTTGTTCTGTCTCTCTTTATATTTTCAACCTTCTTTTTTCTCGAAACTAAAATTTGTAGAGCAGGCTTAGGGGTCTCAAGTAATTGATTCTTTCATGGACCTTCATTTTATAGGTCTTCAGCCGGTTAAAAAAGTGTTTAAGGGATCCAAAAGGGGTATTTTTTTAATTCGTTACAAATTTTGTAAACTTACTTTTTTATCAATTCATATTCGCTTCACCTGTGCATAATGATAACGTCACCAGCACTAAATGCTGCAGCTTTGCTTTCGGTTTCGATTCTAGCTGATAGCACCCAAATGTATTTTTTTTTCTTTTTAAATCACGACTCCGTAATAATATATCCACGATCTGGATGAATTAAAATATGATATTTAAGCTTATTTTACAACCGGGCAAAGCCGGGAGACCCCCACCTGCTAGTAACACATAATAATTGAATAGCTACACAAATTGAATTGTATTGAAACTCGTGAGTTTTTTTTCTAGCATTGAGTTTTTCATTCGTTCTGAGTATTTGATATATACGTGTTTCGTTTTCTATGTCTAAGCATTTACGAGAAAGAATTAATTATATTTGTTATTTTTATATGTATGAATTTTTAAAAAAGATTTTAGCGTATTCAGTGATAATATCTTATTCAAGGATTTAGCCAAAAAACTTAGATTAAGCTGCCAAGTTACGGCTGTATATTCGATACGCTGTATTAAAGATGTTTTTTTTTCTAGAAAACAGAAATGGCATTAAGCCACGCAGTACTTGTAAGAATTTCCGAAGTAAACAGACAATAGAAACTAGCTCATTACATTAATCAATCTTCTACAAACTCTATAATAACCATTACAACACACACACAGACACACAGACACACACACAGACACACACAAACACACACACACACACACACATATATATATATGTGTGTGTGTGTGTGTATATATACAAGCATGGGTATCCAGCGTTGCCTGGGTTGACATGAAGTTCTGTTTAAAACACGCCTGCTATATTAATCATTTTCATCATGGGTAACGTGTGTACCCCACAACAATATCAAAAATAAAAGAATGAATAAACACATGTAAATTTAATCGCCCCAAAAGGAAGTCTCTCCACCAGATATTTCGGCAAAAGAGTTCACTGTCCTAATAAAACTCACGATTTTGTGAACCTGAAAAAATAACGGTTATAAACATTAATGAATGCGTTTATTTTTTTTTGGTAAATGTGTAGTTTAGCGGCGTAAATTATTTGCCAGACATGAAAAATATAACTATTTATTTTTATATAAAACACATTGTTAGACCCAAAGGCTGAAATAAAACCAGAAAAAAATTGCATTTTTATTATTTTTTTATCATTTATATTTATTATTCGAGGCCGTTATATTGCTTTTAACTTTAGCCTTTCTAACGTTTGGCAGATTGGCTTTTTTAACCTCTTTCATGAACTATGTTTTTGGCCGCCATATTTTTTTGTAATGAAAGGGCGTAAAAAGGCCAAACTTGGCTTTAAGAAAAACAATCTGTCAAACCTAAAAAAAAAACAAATGTTAAAAATATAAGGCGTGCACATTTATGATTTTTTTTTTGTTTTATTTCAGCTTTTGGGTTTAATAAAGTTTTTATATGAAAATAAACAGGTTTTATAATTTTTTGTTTGTCAAATAATTTACGCCGTTAAACTACACATTTTTTTGTAAATAAAGGAAATTTTCGATTTGCTTTTTTTTGGGGGGGGGGCTTTTCGATTTGCTTTTTATTTGTCGTTTTATGTTTCTAATGTAATCCCCCGACCCAAATTGAATGTTTCATATTTTGGGGTTTGTTTTGTTTATTAAATTGTTAGGTGAAAGTAGAGAATGGTCACATAATCGTTATTTTATTACATTGAAACATAAAATAACGATAAATTTAGAGCAAAATCTGACATAAAAAAATTTATTTGTAAGATTTTACCCTTTCTCTCAATCGCCATACTTGAAAAAATGTTACATGTCTCGTTGAACGCTTGGTGGCTAAAAAGTGGATTCTCATTTTACGTTAAATTTATATATAAAAGTGATCCCCAACCCTAACATGTTATTTTTTTTTCAAAATTTCTTCTCTGATCTCTGATAATATTTATAAAAGCCGTTTAAACGTACAAGGCTAAAAAAAGTAGATCTCAATTACATTGAAACATAAAATAACGATAAATTTAGGGCAAAATCTGACAAAAAAATATTTGTAAGATTTTTCCCTATCTCAATCGCCAAACTTGCAAAAATGCTAGACGTTACATATCCCATTGAACGCTCTGTGGTCAAAAATGTCTTTTAAAATATCTTCTCATAATATTTATAAAGGATGTGTAAACGTATTAGGCTGGAAAAAAAGTAGATCTCCATTTTTAGGAGCTAAACGCAGCTGGGTTTTGTCGTAAAAAGTTACCTTTTTAATTAGAAAATTAAGATTGAAATTAACGCGAAAAAAGACCAAAAGTGTAAATTGTGGTTTAGACTGGGGCAGTAGATCTTCATTTTTTTAGGTATTTAACGACGCTGGATTACAACATGGTAAACATTTACCGATTTTTGTATTGCTTTTTTAGGAATAAAATTAAATAAAAAACAAATGAAATCTTTTCACTTTTTTCGTAAGTGTGTGTTTTTTTTAATATTTTAAAAAAAACAATAACAGTCAAACATTTTTCTATCTACACGGAATTATTTTTCCAGCTAAAAACTTAACAAATTTACCAAATGATATTTGGTAAACGTTTGTTTTTTATTCATAGCTTCTAGGGGTAAATAACTATAAAAAAAGTTTTAAAAGAAGGTCGCCGTTGGAAATATTAATTCCAAAATAAATAAAATTAAATATATTATCAATATAATTGTTGTTTAATATTTATTAAATACCAATTTTTAAATAGAATACCTATAAAAAACACTAAAAACATAAACTAAGATACCGCTATTTAGTTAAATCGATATTTCTTTATGTCATATGCAAATAAGGTGATCTTTTAATTGTATGTTTTTTCAAGTATCATACTATAGATATAAATAAATGAAGGATTTTAGTAAGACACGTTTTGTATATATTAATCAAATTGTGAACAAACAAACAAAAGACAGGAATACGAATATATATATATATATATATATATATATAATAATAATAAGTAAATAATTATAGTTCTTTTATAGCTACAGACATAAGTGTTTCATACAGTAATCAATCTTCTACAAACTCTATATTAACCATTACAACAACCATATATATATATATATATATATGTATGTATGTATATTATAATTATTGTTCATTTAGACCTATAGACATAAGCGTTTCATATTTATGCAGTCATCATTGTAGGATGACATTCCTACCTGTCGGGAGATTAAAACCACACCAGGAGGTCACCTTTGAATCCATAAGTAAAGACGCTACATCAAGGTCACATAAGAGTTGTTACGAGTATGAAGGGAATTAAGAAAAAAAAAACGCTAAATTTGGGCGAAGACATTAGACAATTCATAGTGTTCGAACGATTAAAGTCTTAAACGTTGGATAAAGGCTAGACTACCTCTAAGTTTATATATCACAGACAGTGTCCATCGTAATGTTTTCTTAAAGGTGTTTATTATTATACTTAAATAATAATAATTATAATATATGGAAGTTTTAAAAGCCAAAAACAATGTGAAAAAAGACCGGAATCATGAGAGTTAAGAAAAGAAATACAAACAAACAAGTAGACGGGTATGTTTGAGAAGAGAAATGTCTAACTGTTAATCCATCTATCATTCCTCACCTCGTTGTATAATTATTTTATAACGAAGTTGCTGATATGTCCGGTGTATATAAAGTCCGTTGATGGTATTGAACTTTGATTAATTTCGGGAGAAAGGAACTTCCCCTTTTCAAAATAGAAAACAAAAGTATATTCAAGATGGCGGAAGAGAAGAGGACGGAACTGCAGAAAAATGTCAGAACCGCAGAAAGGTGTGGTTTATTTAGCCGTATGGAGCTGGGGGTAATTTTATTTTATTTACTTAATTATTTTTTTTGGTATAAACATTGGCTATATACATATATATATATATATATATATATATATATTCATATACTATCATATAATTAATCATCATTATTATCATTATTATTATTATTATTATTATTATTATCATTCGGCGAAGGTTTTTTTTGCATTCTTTAAAATGATAGTATCGCAGTAAAAAATTCTCGTGACCTATTGTGTAGGGAGGGGGGAGATAACTTTGTTAGACCTTATTTTATCTTTTTATTATTATTATTATTATTATTATTATTATTATTATTATTATTATTATTGTTATATATATATATATTATACTAGTTTGTTATAAATATATATTTTCGTTGTTGTTGAGGTTTTCATTTTGTGTTCTTTTGTTTTTAGGGTGTTTTATATTTGTTTCCGTGTTTAAGGTGGGTAATGTGGTTTATTTCATGTATTTTATATGTGTTTTATCTTGTGGGTATAATATTCTTTCTTTTTTTAGGTATATAGGCATTTATTTATTTATTTTAAATTATATAGTACCCAGTAAACCTAAGATAAATTCTAGTATAAAGGAGATAACTCGTTTTAACTTGCTGACTTTTATCTTTTTTTAAAAAGTTTAGTATATATATATACTATAAATGCCGGTCGAAAGATTCGAACACAGCCACTAAACACTATTTTACTCTTTTTCAGAGCCTTTATTTCCGGGCATCTAAAGAATTGGTACAAGAATGAAATAATATAAAACATATAAACGCACAATACGAGCGGGGCATTATACTATTCATAGCGTTCGTCCGACAAGAATTTCGTATTCATCATTTTAATATTATTTCAGCATGGCTTTGCTCGGACCCTCTTTACTATTCATAGCATTATGCTCATATATATATATATATATATATATATATATATATATATATATATATATATATATATAACTACTTCATTTATTCACATAAATTTAATATACGAAAGTATAGATTTATGCGTAAACTTTAAGTATTTACTTCAAAAGTGCTCAATACGTAGGTAGAGCTAGCTAGTAATTTATAAAATACATATGGCGATTAAGCTACACTGAATATTCTGCGTTTCATCCAACTATAGGATTCGTCAGGCTTGCCTGACGAATCCTATAGTTGGATGAAACGCAGAATATTCAGTGTAGCTTAATCGCCATATATATTTTATAAATTACTATATATATATATATATATATATATATATATATATATATATATATATATATAACATCAAATAGTTAATAAAACATGTTAAAAACACTTTTAAAAAGAGTTAAAAACGTATTAAATTTGAGAAGGAAACACTAAATAAGTGGATAGTCCTTAATCCGCGGAGTTTCGAAGAAATACTTTCCTTCTCATCAGAGGGTAGGAATTAGCAAAATGCGGGATCGGATTTTGCAAGCAAAAGTATTTGATTAAACTGCAAGTAAGTCAAAGATCTTACTTGATAACAAAAAGTGAAGCATAGGGAATAGGGTGAAGAAAAAGGTGATTTCACGTGAGTGGATAGTCTGGTGAAAGGTAAAGTATCCAATGACGGTAAAATCCAAATTATTGTATATATATATATATATATATATATATATATATATATATATATATATATATATATATATTAAAACGTTTGACTCATGTCTTGGTAAGATACATCTAAAATTTCCAATGTTTAGACACAAAATTGGCTGAATAGTTTGCTAGTGATCGCAAAGGCCAAAACTGCTGAACTTTATCCTCTTGGAAGCCAAATTGTCGGCCAACACCGATTAAAAACTTGGTCTATGTTTAAATACACTTTATATAAAATTTAAAATTTTTAGACGAAAATTTTTTGAGTAATTTTTTTAAGACCGCAGAAGTATTTTTTTTTTTTATTTGGAACATTAGACCCCTCTTTGACCGCTGAAATATTATTGGTTTGGACTTAAATCAAATTAAGCAGTTGGCCCATGTCCAAGTAACCTACAACAAAGAATATCAAGGATTTAGACCGAAAATTGGTTGTGGAGTTTGGTAGAGTTCCAGAAGGTCGTATCGTTGTCGTTTGACCCCTTGACAGGCAAATTTCTGGCCGAAACCAATCAAAAAGATTTTCTAAAATCTCAATACCCCTTGCGTATAATCTCGAGTCTGTAGATGTACAACTGACTATTTCGTAGGGAATGTACACACATAAACACACACGCACACAGGACATTTTTACATTCTTAGATATAAAATATTATAATGGGTCCAATATATAATAATGATTTAAATAGTTTTGTTTAAATGACTAGTGCACCACTACCAAAAATCGAAATAAAAATGTTTAGCTTTCGATTTACTTTTTCGTTTGACTATAAAGTCTGAGCTATAAAAATGTGTGTTGTAAGGCTAAAAATAAAACATGAACCAATAGCTATTACGTTACGCATGTATATTTGTAATGCCTTCGTTCGACCTTTATCTGGAAAATTCCATTGTTTTCAATTTTTACACTTTTGCAGCGATCTTCCAAAGTTACAACCCAAATATAAAGTTTCGCATAGGTTGGAATAACTTATCCATAAATGTATATGTCTATAGGCCAATAATTGTCAGGAGTTCCGTAGGCAAAATGTTTTAAACAAATATATACATGCATACATAAATATATAGAAAGAGTTTTGCGTTTACTATAAATATTTTACACAAATATTACGCAGTATACATCATGGAGAATATCTGCATGAATATAATTACACATAAGAGTTGACTAAAGATGATCGCCCCATAGGAAATCCGAAAAAAAACTTATAGGGAATTAATTTAAATGAACGTTTAAAAAATTTTGCAAATAAACTTGATCTCTCGCAGATGAATGCGATTCCACGATAAAGTTGTATTTTTCTTTTTAATTAGATAGAAAAACGCTTGCTGTTTTTCTTTCTTGGTCATCGGGCTAAGATCAAAGTGTACAATTTATTTTGATGCTTCACTAAAGTTAATTGGTCAATGTATGGGAAACCCTTCATACTGAGACAATTACTATTTTGGGGGGATACTACTAGAGTCCCCCCTTTTTGCCCTTGTTTTAGGGGCGGTGATTTTCCCCCCACATTAAAAACGACTTTCGTGGGGAATCAAATAAATACCTAAATACATAGAAAAAAGAGTTTTTAATATGAATATCAATACAATAAAAACAAATTTAAAGGATTATATATATATATATATATATATATATATATATATATATATATATACAGAATATGGGAATATGGTGTACGTTCTCAAAATTTCTATAAATCATTTCTGAATTGTCTGCAAAACGTATGGCGTAAATGATAATGTACTGAGTTAAATTCAAACACTATTCTGACAGGTTCAATCTTAAGTGCACTCAATACTCGGAAAACAATTCCTCTACTCTGTCACATTTGACAAGATGAGCGTATGGTAACCTCAAAAATTAAATAAAGCATTTGTTCGAAATACTCTGCAAGTTCCAGAACTCGACGGACAGATGATCGTGTTGGACATAATATTCCTGAAAATGGCCGAAGATTTCATCGACTGAACCGTTGCAAATATATAACTCAGGATAAGAACAGTCGTCAGACAAAAGCAAATAATACAATATGTAAAATTGACATTAGAAACTTAATTATATTCCAAAGCACAAAAGATCACCATCCGTTCTAAAAGTATATGATACTAATGGATATAAACTCGACGGTAAAAACCAATGAAAGCATATTCTTTTTCCTAGCCCTACAATCAAGCAGCATAACATTAATGCGGGAGTGTCTCAGGGGTTCATCATTGGACCATTGTTATTCCTGGTATTCATAAACGATCTTCCTCGTAATATTGTGTCCGGGTGGGTATATTTGCTGATTATACAACACTCTATAACATACATGAGGGAAGACAGATGGACATAAATCTAAGACAATGGCAGAATGGTTAGAAAATGTCCTCCAGACTATAATGGAATTGAGCCGCAAATGGATGGTAACATTTAGTGCTAAGAAAACTAAGCCGCCGTCCTTTTACAATTACAAGACGCCTCTCCAACTCCCTATATCCATGACAAATAGCACCCTACCTGAGAGTTTTACCTTCAAACTTGTCGGCCTTACATTCACGGGCAATATGAACTGGAACAAATACATAGAGGACATAGTAAAGGCTGCTGCAAAGAAGATGGGTTCCCTCTTTCGCGCTAGAAGATTATTCACACCTGGGAGTATCCTGTATCTCTACAAGGCTACCATGCATTAAGTTTTGCTGCCGCATCTGGGCTGGTGTATTGACCACTAGTCTCTCCCTCTTAGATAAGGTCCAAAAAATAATTGTTTATTTGATCGGTTCCATTTTATCAACTAAGCTCCAGCCCCTCTCCCACCACCGCAATGTTGCATCACTGTGCCTGTTTTACAAATATTTCAATGGAATGTGTTCTGATGAACTCGTTTCACTTGTACCCCCCTCGACGGACATATCCCCGACAAACCCGCTTAGCAATAAGATCTCACCTCTTCCCTGTTGACATCCCTGGTTACCAGAAATCTTTCTTTCTAATAGTTTTTCCCCTCTAACAGCTAGACGTTGGAATTCCTTTCCTGCTGTCCGCTTCCCTTGCTGTACTGATATGCATAAGTTTAAATGTAACATAAACAAATATCTTGTTAATCTTTCCTAGACATGGTCCCAAATTGTAGCCCCTTTCGTGCTTTGTAAGAGGTGAACATGAGTATAAAAAAAGCAAAACAATCATGACATCTATACATATGTGCTGTGCGTGTATAATGTTACAATTTAATCATATTTCCTTGTAATAAATCTCGTCTAATGCATATTACGGTAGGGGGAATAATGTTTATAATTTACTTCATAAAGGATCTGAGACAACAAAGCTAAAAAGAATATATACTTAAAAAAGAAATTTAAGCCAGAGGCGATCAAGGTTGGATTTTTTTTGTCTTATAAATCCATGTTTATTCATTATCTGATCTTCCTTGGTCCTGGTGCGACGACAACAACTATGTATGTCAGTAATTGCTGAGATTCGGAGTTCCTATCCCGTCGCGGTTACCACCTGAAGAAGGCCAGAGAAATAGTTGGCCGAAACGTCGTGAAACAAAAATTAAGAAGATGAGGATAATAATCTGCAATAAATAAATAAATTTATAAATATTACTCATCTCAATAATTAATTCCTATTAAATAATATATATAAGGATTGATACCTTCTAGCATTTCTGTATTGGATTACTCGCTTTTAAGGAGTTAGAGGTAAACGCACTCTTAAGACAAATATGAGTTTGTGGCATCGACATCTCTTTTCGTCCTTCTTTCATAACACTTGTTTGAATAAAATGAAAGATTTCCTAAACACAAATACTGCTGTGTTTTTAATTATTAATGTGTCCTCTGATTCTTTTAATATTTTTTACGTTTAAATTTCTCATAACAAAAAGTAATTAGTCCTATAATCAAATGTCTTATACTTCGTTAAATTCATTACAACATCTTTTTTTCTCAAAATTTAAAAAAAAATGGAGTATACGCAATTTGGGACATATCATGTGCCCTGTTGACTGAAGTATGCTTTTTTAAACTGTGTAATTTAAAGATGAACAACTCTCAAACCTTACATTCTTTGTTTAAGAAGAGTAAGTACCATGTTATTTTTTAAGTGGCCCTAGCGAGTAATGCTGACAGGGCTGGCTAGGCATATTTTGTACACCATAGTCAGGTTTCCCTAAAGCACAGGTTCTTTAATCTTAGATTATGACCTTTGTGTGTGATCTACTCGCTTAGGAGGGTAATATTTATCTCAAAGAATCTGAATCTGTATTAGTAAGTGAAACCCTTGTATAAAACGCTTTGTGAATCTTTAAAGACATTCTATTTTCCGCAAAGCACTCGAATGTAAATGGAAAAATATAGCAAGACCCAGAAAAGACAATATTGAAACTTACTAAAGAAAATAAAATAGTGAAAACGAAGCACGTATTAAAAAGTTTGAGTAATTAACTGACAAGATAGTTGATTCGTTAATATCTCATCTTGGTTATTTCCACGCCATCGAAGGTTACAATTACGAAGGATTTTTTAGATACCATCAGGTCAAATGGTGATCTCGAAACAAATGAAAAATGGTGAATACAAGAGATAAGAAAAGGAAGATTAGGGTTGAAAAAAAGAAAAACAAAATTAAAAAAGAAGCAGGATTCAAACAAATATATAATATATAATTGAGATGCATCTATTTATTTTTGCGCGTTTTCTGACGAGAGAAATTATATTTCCAAGTTAAGAGTGACAGAAAAACAGATAGTAAGATGCATGACATATTACACAAATGCTATTTCAAACATTAACGTTAGAAAGACATTGACACAGATATATTCTATTATACGATTATATATGTATAGGGTGTTTTTTTTGGGGGGGTCTATGTGTAGGGTCTATGTGTAGGGTGGTGTTTTTTTAAAGCGGCGAAATTATAATTAAAATACATCACGCAATGCAATTTTATTCTACAAATATGTCATTTTATGAAAATATTATTTTTTTTACATAGTAGTCACCACTTCTTATGACCCAGAGGCCACTCAGGCATAAGGGTTATTGCGTTTGCAGTAATCAATGGGATAATATCGTAGTAATCGTTAGTAATAGAGATTTGAAAAAATGTTTTACTTAAGGGAGCGGTTTATCAGGAATTTATTTATGTTAGACTTGAAGACGTCCAAATTGTTGTTAGGTAGGAAGCAGGCAAAAGACAGAGAGTTACACAGGCGTGCACTTCTAAAAAGAAAGAAGCTTTGTTCATAGAATCTACGTTTAAATTTAAGCACAGATAAACGGAGGGGGAAATTATTGACAGTGGTTTCAGCTAGACGGGTGCTTTTTGTGAAAGATTGGCGTGAGGGGGGGGCAAAGATTGGAGCTCAGACTAGCATTTGCCATGAAAATAACGATAAAAAAGAAAGGCTCGCAACGTCTCTTCTGTGGGAGAGAGGTTGCAGGGAAAGGAAGGGAAATCCATTTTGTAATCTGTTAAGGCAGGATAGGCTGTTTTTAGCAGCTCCTGTCCAGATGTGGCAGCAGTACTCCACCCTTGGACGTACTTGGCTTTTGGTGCAGTTCATTTTATTTAAATTCAATTTTGAGCATGTGGTGCTGCTGCTCCCGCATATATAATTTGATTCATATTTCAAAAAATCTCTGCATTAAACTTAACTTTATTTAAGAAATAACACATCGAATGTTGTCTCCTAAGTAGTTTAGTGTTTATTGTCATATTATAAGTGGATACATGAAAATAATGTAAGGTTGTTTAATCGCACGAAATACACAGTTAGTTGACAGGTTAGTTTCGTAAAATTATTCATTCACCAAATGTATTCTCTATAAACTAATCGTATGATTCACAATTTGCTCGGCTGTAAAATAAAAAAAAATACTTGCATTTAAAGCATTGTGTGTATTTTGAAATTAAGAATTATGTATATAAATACGTTTGCAAGGCTAGAAAACAACTTTTACATCACGCTATATACTTGGGAGCAGCGGCGCCATACGGAACCCTTCAAACACAAGTAATATTTCTTTAATTCCTTTTTGTGCGGCTAACTCCACACTCTGCTTATTACTGCTTTTGAAAATCGCACCGATATAATACCTAGGAACTAGCACTCTTGCTACTAATTAAACAATGTGGATCAGAAAAAAGACCCTCCCAAAAAACAGGCATTCATTTACAAGGGTGTATCCATCGAAATATCTGAATCCAGCAAATAAACTTTTTTATAAAAGAAATAGATGTGTGGGGTTTTCTAGCATTCGAAACGTATTTATATATGTAATTGTTACATATATATATATATATATATATATATATATATATATATATAACTATTTCATTTATTCACATAAATTTACTATACGAAAGTATAGATTTATGCGTAAACTTTAAGTATTTACTTAAAAAGTGCTCAATACGTAGGTAGAGCTAGTTAGTAATTTATAAAATATATATGGCGATTAAGCTACACTGAATATTCTGCGTTTCATCCAACTATAGGATTTTTCAGGCTTATGCGCTTAAGCCTGACGAATCCTATAGTTGGATGAAACGCAGAATATTCAGTGTAGCTTAGGATTCATTGAATAGGATTCGTCAGGCTTAAGCGCATAAGCCTGACGAATCCTATAGTTGGATGAAACGCAGAATATTCAGTGTAGCTTAATCGTCATATATATTTCATAAATTACTATATATATATATATATATGTGTGTGTGTGTATATATATATATATATATATATATATATATATATATATATAATCCTTAACGTTTGTGTCTGTGTGATATACATATATATATATATATATATATATATATATATATATATATATATATATATATATATATAATTCTGTGCAGTGTTTTCTTTCATTCGAAACGTATTTATATATGTAATTGTTACATATATATATATATATATATATATATAATTCTCAATATCTGTGTATGTGTGTGTGTATATATATATATATATATATATATAATTCTCCACGTCTGTATCTGTGTGTGTATGCCTAGCTGTACACGGATAGACTTCTATACGGTTTACTATTACACTAAACTAACCACATACAATGATAGAGGAGGTACAAATGGTCTTACATGTGTAAAATAAAACATCCACCCAATGGGTGCCGGACTCCAGGGGGTAAATGATGCGCGAGTATAGAACGAAGGGAATAAAGATACGATATTTGTAGAAAATCGTGTAGAAGTCACAAGAAGAGTTGAAAAATACATAACTAAGGACACAGAAAAATTGATAACAGCATCAAGAGACAACACCGCGAAGATCAATACAGGAAACGAGGAAGGTAAAAACAAAACAGAAAAGTGGAAACGGACATGATCTACACGGACGGACCATAATAATGACAAGTAACTGATGAAAAGGCGTAGACATGGTTCAGAAAAAGAAAATATGAAGTAACACGGAAATCGACTGGTATATATACTGGTATTTTTAAGCAAAGTGTTTCAGTGATCAATCATTTCCAATGTGGATAATTATTAATACAATTACTCCGTGATTTCCGGCATTCTTACATCTTCCAATACATTTTAGAAATAATTTGAAGCCATTAAAAAAACATTGATTAATTCTTTTTCATACTCGCGAAGAGTTCAGTAACAAATACCATATGCACAGTAGTTATTATTATTCCTAAATTTTGTGTCTTCGACTCATACTTGATCCTTCCCGATTATTGTATGTTGGGCAAGAGAAATGTGTACCATTACAGTTGTATCTTTTTCTGAATGTAAGTTTGTTTCTTCGCGTAGTTTCTGTAGCCTTTGTCGCTTAGATTTTGTTTTAGCCTTTAATATATATTTTAAACTTACCTGTAATCAAGTAGCGGTTTATCTGTATCTCTACCTTTATATAGAAGTCACTTTTTGTGTGTTGAATTTCATTTTCCCATAGGTTCGGAAACGGTTGAGCCTATCTATTACAAATTCCCCACAAATATATTTTTTACGTCTACGGGTTCTTGGATATGTTTTGTACAGAAATGCATCCGATAAGTATCTTAAAATAGATTTCTTCTCTTATAGATAGAAAATTACGATTTTATAGAAGAATATTTTCGATACATCGGCGAAGTTAAATAATAGTTTAATTCTCTTGGTCGGTCTAACGTAAAACATATTTATTGTGAGAAACATACATAGAAAACAGAAAAAAACGTTGATTTACTAACATTCATTTGGATGGCATGTTGATTTATTTCAAGTTACACGTAGCATAGTTGTGTAGAAATACTAAGAATAAAAGACAAAATAAAAAAAGTTGCTAATAAAATAAATTAATAAAAAAACGTATAAAGATTTTGACGACAAATGCGCAACGTCATTTCGTTAGAGAGGCGCCGTAAACTAAATGAGGGTTGATTTAATTGTGTTGTATTCTATTTGTTTTATTGTTAAACTCTCTAAAAAAAAAGTCCGAGACAGGTGTTAGTGTTTAGTGATATTACAGGGGTGGGAGACTGAGGTCAAACATCCCGTTATAAAATTATAATTGTTTTCTTTGTACATCATTATTGGAAAACGGTTTTTAATGAGGAACAAGGAACGAAGAATGGGATGAATAAACATTGCCTTAACTTTTTAATGTCGTTGATTTATTGCTGTTTATGAATCTATGACTACCACAATATATGTAACACGCTGGGACATATTCACCCTTGCTAAATTGTTCTAAAGCAGTTAAATTCAGAAAGCTAAAAACAAAATAATGCAATTTACAAATGTAGAAATAATTTCAAACAATCATAAAATATGAATGATTATACAAATAGTTTTTTTTTTTAAATTAAGAAATATAGTGAAAGAAATTTAGATAAAAGTAAAATATATAAAAATGGAAACAATAAAACAACAAAAACGACTTAGCAAAATGGCGCCAATATATAGGATGTCATAAACAATACAAACTTCAATTAGAAACATACAAACAATACGAAATAACTTAGAAATATACAAAACACAAAGGTTTACTGTGGGAGATAACCTGTTTTATGATAACTGCTGTCATTCATTTGAAGTAAAAATCAACAATTCATATCAAGTTTCTTATTTATACATATAACTTAATCCAAGAAAAAGTAGAAAGAGGAAATGTACGTTTCACCAATATATAAATAGTAAAGACTAATTTCAACAAGTCCGTATATTTATAAAAAAGGTAGAACACTTAACAGAATATGTATCGAAGGAATAACATATGTGTAACATATCGTACATTAAAAGGATCAAAAGTGTCAAGAGATACCCTGATCAAAAATGTATCAAAACCTACTATTTTATTACTTAATTATCATTATTATTAATTAATCAACGATTATTGTGGTATTAAATCAATAGATAAGAAATGTAGTTTCGTATACAAGTATACAATACACATTTATTATAGATTTTACCGTATCAATATTATCACTTCTCTTCCTAATATATTATTGTTATACCTTTTCTTTTTTTCTATATACGATAGGTAGTGATTTGTCACGCTTACTTATTTTTCTCTGAGTTACAACCGTTTGATTATAGTGATCTTCCATTTCTTGTCATCAATAATTTTACCAAGAATTTTTTGTAAGTTTTAGTTTTGGTTTCTATTATAGATGATGGCACTCAGATCATCTATTTTTTACAAATAATTTTACCAACAATTCCTCATTTTTTGTTTCGGTTTCGATTAAAGCTGAGGAAACGCAAGTTATATATATACATATATATATATATATATATATATATATATATATATATATATATTAAAAACTTCAAAGACTATATGTATATATATAAATATATATATATGTGTGTGTGTATATATATATATATATATATATATATAGTCTTCATAAGTTTACGTTTCAGCTTCGATTCAAGCCCTTGCATCTAAGTTATATGGTTATATTTTTTATTTTGGGAAATCACACATTTATAATATAAAGAATCGATGAGAAATGGACATAGAAAAATACATACGAAATCTACATGAATCAAAATATTATATTTAAGCATATGTTACGACTGGGCTACGCTAGGTGTTCCAGCTAACTTAGATAAATGCATTTACAGAGCTCAATAATATGAGGGCGTCTCAATTTACGCTAAACTCCCAGATAATAAAAACATCAATATATTAAATTTGAAAGAGTCCTCTGTGGAATTCTCACAGGTTACATTAGTATAGACTAATTATAATTAATAAATTAATATGATAGTTAATAAAATATTATAATGCTGATGTACATCAATACAAATAAAATATATTAATATGTGAATTTAATGTTCATGACTCTGTTAGATAATATCATGGTTAAAAGTGAAATTAGTTATTATGGATCCATCTATCTGTCTATCTATGTATATATTTATCTATCTGTACAGTGATATTGTGAAAATAGTTTAGATTGGAAATCATTTTTTTGTTTAGCTGAAGGCGATTACATAAATTAGTTAAGTTAAATGATTCGGCGCTATGAAACACATGCTGTAAAAAAGTGTGCGTTTCCACGTACTTAAAATTAAACCGTCAGATGGTCAACATCTTCAAATTTTTAATACATACCTTTGTCATTTATTTATGTGTGCTATGTACGTACATCGAGCTTCATAAATTAAATGGCGTATATGAATAAAAAGTGAAATATTATTGAATAAACATAGTCCCCCAAAACATATATATATATGCATATGTGTGTGTATATATGTATATCCAGATGTATATATAGTCATTCACATACAGTACTGTTTCGCTGTATCACAGCTCATCCTATATATATACATATATATATATACACTGATATATTTTTCTTGATAAAAGCGTAGTTTCAGTTCTAAATGCAAAATGTGAGATTATTAAGCCTATTCAACGCAGATTAAAAAAATAAACACGCATTTATTTGTCTATGAATCGACCTTTTCGACATAGTTGTGTCATTATCAGAATAGACACATGTTTTTTCATTAGGGAGCCACCACTCGATAGATAAAGATTAATAATGTGGTTGTGTAGTAATCGTTAATAGTATAAATTGTGCAGAATCAGATTATTGAAGAGGATGGTTCAACAATAACTTATTTAAAATGGATTTGAATTTAACCTGAAAGCAGGACACTTTTTGTTCCTCATGACTAAAAATACAAATCCCGTTCGGCATTATTAACAATGAGTTTTGGAATTTTGCACTTAAACGACACTGTTCTCACGGAGAAAACATATATTCATATATTCTTTCGGGCGCGTATCTCTAGACATAGTCATCGCAAAAATCAGCAAACGGGTCTTATTTTTCTCTAGGATATTTTAAATGCTTTAAATGGACATAATATTGGCGCAATAAACTATCTTAAAATTCAAATATATCAAAACTGCATCGAACTTCATTCATAGTAATAAAATATTAAATAACAACTAATTTCTGCATTTCAGATTTGTCTAAAGCATTAAACATTTTTTTATATAAAAGTCTTATTTTATCAAATTTGGAACAATCATTCTAGACATAAGCTTTATTTTTTATTATATCTTGATTTTTTGTCGCTGTTAGATAAGATACACGTTCCATTCGGATTAATAATTCTCCCGTCGTAGGATAAGTAATTTCTAGTATATTTATATATGTTTTTCCAATGCTTACTTTTTGTACGTTCTTCCATTTTTACTTTTTTACGATTTGTTAAAAAAAAGGATAACTATTTCTAATTTGGTTTTGAAGAAGGTCAAACTTAGAGATGTTGCTACTCTAAAAACGTTGCTGCAGAAAAATGTATGCACAGACGTAGCGAATAATGTTTGTATCAATACATCTGCTATACTGACACTATGATGTGCATAGTGCCAGTATAGCAGATGTATTGATACAAACATTATTCGCTACATCTGTGCATACATTTTTCTGCAGCAACGTTTTTAGAGTAGCAACATCTCTAATTACAAAACGCAGTTGTCCAGAGAATGAGGGAGAAACACAAACAAGGAGAAATTGGTTAACAATACAAACAATTAGAAGAAAAAATCGGTTACTAACTCAAGAAAAGACCTACACAACGTTGTCCAAAATACAACAAGACAGTTTACAACAGCTACTGATGTTGTAAAAAGCGATATCGGAGAAATAGTTACTTAAGTGCCACAAGTTAAAGAACGATGGTAGACATATTGTGAACATCTTTACAAGAAATCAAATATCCGACCAGCTGACTAACTCGCAGAGGGGGGACCAGGAAGATGAACTCCCACCAACATGTGCAGAACTTGAAAAAGCACTTATAGATTTGAAGGCGAGCAAACCTCCAGAAATAGATAATATTTCAGCTGAACTGCTAGGAAAAAGGTGCAACATCTTTATCAAATATGTTTTAAAAATGGGCAAAGCAATTTGAAAACAAAAAGAAATGCGATCTGACTGGAGATTATAAATATCCTTCATACTTCCGACAAAAAGGCGACGCATTTGAATGCAACAACACCGAAAGTATTGCCTTCATTAGTCACAGTAGTACAATCATATTAAAAAGCATAGAAAAGTCTATGTGGAACAAGTTAAGTACCGATATAGCAGAGGAACAGACTGGTTCCAGACCAGAGAAATGGGCCAGAGATCAAATACAAAGTTCTCTCTGATTCTCTCTCCTCCGATCTCGAGCGCGTGGTACAGTGGGGGAAGACGTGGCTGGTTACCTTTAATGCATCTAAAACAAAACTCCTATCTTTACATAATTAACGCTCTGATCCCCATCTGGCATCAATTGGGATGGATGGCTCTCGTCTGGGAGAGGCCCCGTGTTTTGACAAGCTTCTGGGTTTGACCTTTACTCCTGATCTGAAATGGAACACGTACACCAAGTCTGTTGCCAAGGTCGCTGGAAAGATGGTGGGATCCTTCTACCGCTCAAGAAGATATCTCACTACTGATGCAATTCTCTATCTATATAAAAGCCAAGTACGTCCAAGGATGGAATACTGTTGCCATATCTGGGCAGAAGCTGCTAAAAACAGCCTATCCTGCCTTGACAGAGTACAAAATAGACTTCGTGGCTTAGTGGGGGATGTCCTTTTCTTTACCATGCAACCTCTCTCCCACAAAAGAGACGTTGCGAGCCTGTCATTGTTCTATCGTTGTTTCCATGGCAGGTGCTCGTCTGAACTCCAATCTCTGTTCCCCCCTCGCCAATCTTTCACGAAAAACACCCGTATAGCTGAATCCACTGTGAAATTTTTCCCCCACTCTTTATCTGTGCTTAAATCAAAACGTGGATTCCATGAACAAGGCTTATTTCTTAGAACTGCACGCCTGTGGAACTCTGTTCCGTCTGCCTGCTTCCCACCGGACTACAATTTGGATGTGTTCAAGCCCAACGTAAACAAATTCTTAATGAACCACCCTATTAAGTAAACACTTCATGAAATCTCCACACTAACGTTCCGGGCCTTGATAAGTGGTGACCACCGTGTAAAAAAAAAATTAACCTAAAAATGATACTTGATAAAAACAGGGAGATAGCAACCTACGCTTTTCTATGTTTCATCGATTATGAAAAAGTCTTCGACACAGTGGTACAAGAAGTACTCTGAAATATAATGGTAGCTATGGAATTCCCCATTCGCATAACTGATCTCATCAGACACCTGTATACCTCCCAGAAAGCAACAATAGGAACGTCTCTCGTAATCAAGACTTAAAAAATTGACTGGGGTGCTAGGTAAGGATGCATATTGTCCCCACAACTTTTTATTATATATGCCTAACAAAATATGCGAGAAATACTTGAAAATCACTCAATAGGAATTAAGCTTGGTAGAACAAAAATAAACAACCTGTGATACGCTCACGATGTTTTTCTCATTTCCACATGTGTGCAAGAACTACAAGAGTTAACCAACAAGGTACAGATTTCCACTGACATAGGAGGATTCTCTCTCAACGTCATCAAAACAAAGTGAATAAAAATAACACAAGCACGAAATGATGAAAACCTAATTGTGGGCAATCAAATGTTGAAAATGTAGAAGATTTCAACAACTTGTGTGCAGTTTTCACAGACAAAGTAGATGACACCAAAGAAGTAAGACAACGTATAGCAATGCCGAAAACAGCAATGATTTCGCTAATCTATATCTGGAAAGACAGATCCATTTCACAACTCACAAAGAAATAACTCCTGCAAGCTTTGGTATCCTTAATAGCAACATAGGGTTATGTTGAGTCTTGAAGAAAGTCGACAAGAGTTAAATTGCTGCTTTTGAATTGTGGTGCTGCAATAGACTTCTTCGTATAAGTTGGGTAGACAAACGTACAAACAAATAGGGTCTGAAGAAGACTGGACCAGGCCAAAGACTGCTGGATAACATCAATTGAAAGGAAAGTGCGATTTTGGGGATATGTGGCCATAACAGATGGCTTCCCCTAATAAAAGAGGAGGTGGAAAACTAAAAAGCAGAAAGCCCGACTAAGTGGAGGACATCGCAGACATTAGCTTAGCTGAGTGGCGAAGAATCGGAGTTAATGTCGACGATTCGTTAAGAGTGTCATGGCTGGTCAGTAATGACTAGGGCTAGGACAACAGTATATTCTTTTTCATTGTTTTGACTCTCGAGTGTGTACCCGTTGATATTTTATATATTTTTATATAAAGTTATGTGGTTCTCGGTTGAATTACTGTGTCTAACTGTGCCGGATATATACTGGAGAGTAGAAAACAATAAAAGGGATAGTCTGTTGTCACAGCCCTAGTCACGACCATATCGTCAGGGAGAAAGATGACATTGCGCACATTTTGATAAAACTTTAATTTTCAGTCGATTTGAATCCAGAAAACTACAATTATACAATCATTATACCTACACTCACAATATATTTGTGTGTTTGTGTGTGTGTTTTCTTATTTGGATGGTTTCAATGACCTCGCGTATTGCCATCATTGGATATTTTATTACACTTTTATTGCGTGACTTTTATTTTATATATCGTTATTTTATACTTATTCATACATATATAAATGCTCGCTCACATACACCCCCACACACATATGTACATGCATGCATGCATATATATAGATACATTTATATGTGTTTAAATGGGGTATTAATCGCTTTGATATTTGCTTGTTCAATAAAGTATTCGGCACGTTTGAAAAAGATGTAAGAGGAATGCACTCATTTCACATATATTTCGTTATCATTTTTTTTCAAATATCTATTCGAAATAGATCCCTACATCCTGTTGTCAGCTAAACTTTTATTCGGGTTCATTTGGTTGAATAAAAATGTAATTAAATCAAAAGTTATTTTTCACCAAGTTCGCATTTAAAGCAAGCTACTCGAAGCCTATATTCGACTACACATTTATCTATTTCCTCTACCCCTAGACCATAATGAATTTAATTTCGATCTCAATATCAATTTCTGACATAAATATATATTTAAATTCGTTATTAATGAATTAAAAAATATCCTTGGTGATAGCTGCGTATGTTGATATTTCCTCTGGGCTATGCTGTTATACATTAATTAAAACACAAGGAGCCAATTATTTAAACCTTTATTTTACAAAAGCGTCACCGCTTATCAATGCGCTAAAGCCACTCGAGTATGATGTAATTGAGTGTAAGGTGGACAGGGAGACCACAGTTTAGTAATCGATAGTGATTAAAGTTGGGTAGAATTTATAATTTAAGAGGACAGATCAACAAGAACTTGTTTACATTCGACTTGAAGATGACTATGCTGTCATTTGGAAAGCGGGCACGTTGTACAGAATCCAACAGGCGGGCAATTATGGGAAAGCCTTTTTGTTCCTTGGAATTTTTGTTTCGATTATAGCACAGAGAGAAGGTGGGTGTAATTACTGACAGTAGTTGTAATTAGACAAGTGTTTACTGCGAAAGTTTTGCGGGATAGTAGATTGATGTTCAGTTCAGCATTTGCTGTGGAAATAATGATAAAGCAGATGGACTAGCAGTTGTATTTACCGAAGTGTATTATTCATATGATGAAAATGGATACGTCTGAGGTGTATTATTCCTATATATGTGGTTTTCTATTGTTATGTTGAAACTAACTGGGTAAGCCATAAATGCAGGCTGATAGAGACATTTGGAAGAGATATCGAAAAATACTCAATCAACAGGCTAAGAACTTCGTTTCAACTACGGTAGTCGTCCATACAGCAACAGACTAGATTTATTACAGCACTGAATCTAGACCGATCAACTTCTTCAAATCGTAGCAGTGACAGCAAAAAAGATTGGAAATAGAACTTAAAAGTTATATCAGTGGCGACAAACGGATTCGAAAGGAACTCACAAATTATATCAGTAGAAAATTATGTTTAAAACGAATTTACAAATTTAATAAATAAAAGTCCAACAAATTAATCGACACGACATCACAAGGTGGAAAATAAAATAAAATCAACTCATAAGCCTTGGAAAGATTTATTGTTACTTACAAAAAATGAGTAATTGTTTTCTTCCCATATTTTACTTAACGAATAAGACTTGTTATCAATTCTTTTACAAGGTAAGCACTTGCACCTTCTCTCTAGTTGTAAGTAGGAAAATTTGGATTACCAGATTAGATTACAATTTTTCTCGTAGATACATAATAAAAGAAAACACATTGCACGGATTTGATTCAAGCAACTTTGCAATAACAACAATTAAAACAACAAAAACATGAAAAGTTGTTAAAGTAATTCAAAAATAGGCAAACAAAAATAATTCACACTTGCAATACTCAATTTATAGAACCATACAATAACCAAGTTTCAGGCATTTTTACGTTTAAGAAATCTTAAATTCACTATCAGGATATAATTACAACCTAGATATTCGTTCAACGTTAGTTAAAATTCAGCTTTCTGTAGATTTGAAACCATATTTACGAAAAAATGCGTACAATTTTACAAAAATTGAGACCAGAAGAAAATAGTAAAAATGCGAATGTAATACTTCCAAAACTTCAAAAGACGTGCTATTTAGTGAAACAATAGAAATGTCAAAAGTTTATGATAAAAGACACAGCTTGATTGATACATAATAAAAATGTTTAAATATCGTAAAAATGAGGACGACTATTTCATCACGTATGCTGCTACATCACCGTGTGAGACATTTTATTTGACGGAATATTTGAGTGGCATGTCCAAATATTTAATTTTTTCCGGGGTTTAAAGCCCTGATCAAAAAAATTAAAACAACCAATCTTAACACAAACGTTACACTACAAAAGTTCACAAAAAATGCCAGCGTCTAATAAATATTTTAAAATATTCGGATTAAAGAGAAAAGCACATGTCGCGTACAGACTCTGAGACAAATTTAGAATCCAAATAGCGTTAGAGATTTTATATGCGATGCCGCGTTAAGGGAAAGCATAAATAAACGGATTTTCAATATATAATCTTTTAAAAATAGATGTGTAAGCCTAAAAAGTCCGAATCCAGTCTCTAAAGAGACCTATAAAAACAATATCGCAATCTAACGTGAACGTTGCTAAGTCAAATAACAAAATGAGAGAGAGAGAATAAAAGAAGAAAGTACATGAATATAAAAATAAATTTTAAAACCGAAGAATTGTTACTTGATGCAGTAATTGATTTTCGGTAATAAGCGAATACACCTGAAAAAAACTTACTTGCTAACGCTTACCGAATGTAGAAAAAATTGCCGAATGAGTATCAGGTGCACAATTATAATTACAAGTACAAAATTGTCATATCTCATTAGTGGAAAAACTCACATTTCGAAAGTGTACGCATATCCTCATTTATAAAATCTTTTCGGGCTAGACTGGATGGTAGTATTCAACTTCTAAGAATTACCGAGTAATTAATTATATAAATAAGTTAACGTCGCTGATAAAAGTAAGACGAAACAAACAGAAAAAATATTGCAGATTTGAAAAGCGAATTCCTTCGCATTTTCTTTTCCGGGACTCGGTCGGTGCCTAAAAAACAGAAGTTGACTTCGAATTAAAACAAAAAGTTAAACTGGTTTTTACCCCTCCTCCATTACATAAACTATAATTCCGAAAGCAGACGCAATAAATGAGGAAATAGAAATGTGAAAATATAGTGTAATTTCAAAAATCAGATTATGTATCGGCAATCCTATATATAGAAAAGAAAAACTATCAAACCAAAATGTGTACCACGATTTAGACTGGGGTTTCTAACTTTTTGAAAACTACGCATATCCGTTATAATATCCAGAAAATATATCCTCTAAAAAATACGGTGTTAGAGTTTTATCAAAAAATTGGATTTGTTTGAAGTTTACCGTCAAGTTAAAGTCCGCGCAGAATGTCTAAAGTACTAAACAATGAACATAGGTAAAGGAATTTCAAAACTTAATTGTCTTACTTTTGGATTGAAGGTGGTTGTCAGCCTACTTCAACAAATGATGGACAACATATTGGCGGGTACGAAATATGCAAAACAATATTTGGATGGTATTATGATAAAACTAAAATGAAATGCAACACAAAGTCTATAGTAAAGCAGTATTTCAGAGAATGGAAGAATACGGTTTCAAACTAGGTTATGAAAATGAAAGTGTTTTTAGAGAAGATACATACAAGTAGATAGTAAAAAACTGAAAAGGCAAAATGCATAAAGATCTTAAAATATTAAGAATATGCGTACTCATGCTAAAAACAAGGCTTCTTTTGGTGTGTAAGCTATTATATATACACTGAATCAAAAGCTGACTTCGTGGCTGGGTTTAGAATCTCATGACCGGCTAAAAACAAGGCTTCTTTTGGTGGGTAAGCTATTATATATACACTGAATCAAAAGCTGATTTCGTGGCTGGGTTTAGAATCTCATGACCGGCAGAAGTTGTTACCCTGCACTGATTATTGCGTAAGCATAATACTCTGGTGTCTGTAGATGAAAATAAATAATTTCGTTAGAATTATCAGGCTCTCTTTAGATTACTAAACGATGGACACTCTCTGCGGAGGTATACCTACGGCAGTCAACTAGCGTTAATTCAATGGTTACGACTTGTAGTGTGTGAACACTCTAGACTACATAATTCGGCGTTTAATAGTTCTTAACTCACTTTATTCTCTCCTCTAGTGTTTTAGGTAAAAATGAATAATTATTATTTCATTATATATATATATATATATATATATACACACATATATATATATATATATGTATGTATATATATATATATATCCCAAAGTGTATGATTTGAGTGTACTGTTACTTAATTTTTTAAAAAAGTGCCACAGTGGCATGTGTTCAGAAGAATGCGAAGAGGTGTTTCAAAAATGAACAGCTATTTGGTAGCAAACATATCATTGGCATATTTCGACTGAAAGCAGAACATCATTGTAGTAGCTAAGAGGGTCCGTGTGCTATGTAGTTGCACAAATTTAAAGATGGATCCACAAGTTCAATAGCACATGACTTGTGGACGTTTTTGCTGCACGTTTAACAAAATTACAGCCAAATTAAAAAGAGGATTTAGCAATAATTGACGCTATAAAAATTTCTACATGTTTTTATGCGGAGAAAAGTTTATTTTTAAAACATACCACAAACAGCTTATTACAATATTTGGTTCGAGTAATACATACTAACCACAAATCGACTACAACGTTGGATTGTAATTCTATTGAATTATAATTCTATGACAGTATGTATTGTAAAAAATATAGTTCACTCCGATGGATTATTGAGATTGATTATATATTCAGAACCACTCGAAGTTAAAGTAATAGCAGCGCTAAGAAACAACCGTGATTTTTCGAGTCTGTAAGCAATTCGATTATAGAACGTTCGGTTACGTTAAGGTATACGAAAAAAATTGATAATGGTGATTGCATTGGTAAAATAACAAAACGAATCAAGTAGAACGATGAAAAAAAGGGAAACTGTCTTTCAAGTTTTGCTATATGTACCGGCGCATAGGCAGATGACGCAGTAATGCTATTCTACAGAAAAGAGTACTAAAAATAATTTCACGGCTGGGTAGGAACGAATCAAATCATCTATGAGATTTTAAAAGTATTGCTGTAGAATGGACGAGGATAAAGAAAGGATGGTCGAACAATGGAAATGATGCTAACTGGCAGCAAAGGATCTGTCAGGAACTATAACATTATCATATTACTTTGTAACAGAAAATAGTTTCATAGAATGGGCAATATTGTCAAGTGCAGACATTCAATATTAAGATATACTATAATTGCACTTAAGGTAACTTTTAGTCCTTTTGCACAGAAGAATATTCAATCAGCTACAATGGAACCCAGTTCACGGGAAATAAATTTTAAAAATTACTGCTAACGATTGTAAATTCCGTATGCGACAAAATAAGTTAATCGTCCAAGATCTAACGGAAAGCAGAAAAATGTGTAAACATATTCAAACCAGTTCTGACGAAGAGCCAATACACGGGAACGCCGGAAACAATATTCAGAAACGTTTAACAGTTTACAGAATAACGCCAAACCGAAATAAGATTTCATTAGCAGAGTTTATGTTTACAAGGAAAATATGCGCTGTGTTTTATATTCCAGCGAATAGAATAAAAAAGGACAAACAAACGTCAGGATACTAAAGTCTGTAGATCAGGGGATAAAGTTTTTTTCAAAAATATTAGAGCTGGAAAATTATTTCGAAAAAAGTAATTGTAAGCGAAATAATTGTTCTATATGATATAAGAGGAAACAAACCTCCGTGCTAAAGTCATTAAACCAGTTAAGAACCGAACAGATATCAATAGAAGTATATATTATTCAATTTGAATCAATTATTGAGATAAGTATCTATATATTAATACGATAGCATGTGTTATCTTGTGTGTCACACTTACACATTTTCTTCTTCTGAGTGGTTGTCCTCTGATTGTTATGAGCTTCTATTTCTTGTAATAAATAATTTTACCGAGAATGTATTATAAATTTTGGTTTCGGTTTCCATTATAGCTGAAGGAACAAGTTATACACACACACACACACATACACACCCACCCATTCACACACACACACATACACACACACACACACACATATATATATATATATATATATATATATATATATATATATATATATATATATATATAGGGTGTCCACAAAGTCTTCCTACATTATGTAGCCAGAGTTTGTGCAAGCATCCTGTAGATTATGCAGTCAGACATTGTGGGCACCCTGTATATACACCCACACACACACACACACACACACACACACACACACACACACACACACACAAATACTCACACGTATGTATACAGGGTGCCCACAAAGTCTGGCTGCATAATCTACAGGATGCTTCCACAAAGTCTCGCTGCATAATCTACAGGATGCTTCCACAAAGTCTCGCTGCATTATGTAGCCAGACTTTGTGGACACCATATATATATATATATATATATATATATATATATATATATATATATATATATATACATTTATATATGTATTTCTTCTTTCTTCTTTCTTCCAAAGTTTTTGTTTCCGTTTTGTTTCAAGCTGATACACCAAAGTGATATGGACATATTTTTTTTCTTTTTGAAATCACAATAATATAATATACAAGTAACAATAGAAAAATGTCTCTGTAATTATATATACGAAATCTACATGAATTAAAATATTATGTTTATGTGTAATTTCAGACCGGACTATGCTTGGCGTAATTGCAAGCATTTTTAACAAAAGGGGTACACTAATATCATGGCGTCCTTATTTATGATGAACCTTCGCGTCATGCCAACATGAATATATTACATTTTAATTTTCACAGGTCCCGCTAGTTATTTATTACTTTATTTATAGCGGACTGTTATCTTCATTTTTTTTAGTTGTTGTTTCATCTGACAGAGGCCAGAGTAATAGTTAGCCGAAAATCGTGGGGGAAAAAACTGATGCGAATAATAGTCCGAAATAAATAAATTAACTGTATGACTCGTTGGAATTTTTTTCTCCAATAGGTCAAAACTCTCCAATGCTGGTATCTCTGAATTCATAGCCAAAGATTTGTTTGTCAAAGGTCACCACGACATGGCTTGAGTAAGAAAACTGTGAGAAAAAAGTAAACAGAATATATGTAGACCCTTTTAAGAGAACATATTAAAGATTCATTGCAGTGGATAATTTTATTGTATGAGAGGTGATGTAATTAATATAAGTACAGCCGGGTTTTTACATCCTGAAATATTTTGATTGGCTAGTTAAACCATCAATATCGGGTGTTAATAGTATTTAGGGGATACATCGAAAGGTACACAAGCCTCACGCTAGAAATTCTGACATACAAGATTTATTACTCAAACTAAAGCAAGACGGCTCAGTTACTTCATGCGATATATATATATATATATATATATATATATATATATATAATGTCTGAAATACCATGTATAAATATGTCCACATGATGCACAAGTGATAACATGTATAAATATGTCCACATAATGCACAAGTTTTCGTTCCAGTTCATATTGCCCGCAAATGTTAGGCCGAGGAATTTTAAGGTAGAATCCTAAGCTAGATATAGGGGATTTGAGAGGCGTCTTGTAATTGTTAAAGGATAGCAGCTTAGTTTTACTAGCATTAAATGCTACCATCCATTTACCGCCCCGTTCCACTATAGTCTGGAGAGCATTTTCTAACAATTCTGCCATTGTTCTAGATTTATGTACGTCTGTTCTTCCCTCATGCATATTATAGAGCGTTGCATCCTCAGCAATATACCCATCTCGGACAAAAAATTATCAGCGAGATCGTTTATAAGTATCATGAATAATAATGGCCCAAGAATCGATCCCTGCACTCCCGCATAAATATTATGTTGCTTGGATATACGTCCGTCAACGACAACCTGTATGCTTCGATTGTCTACGAAATATCTAATATATATATATATATATATATATATATATATATATATATATATATATATATATATATATATAGTATACGTCCAGTTATACCGTACCATTTTAGTTTTATTAGTAGCCCTTTATGCCAGACTATTTCAAAGGCCTTGAATATATCAAGGATTAGAGTCCTGGTTTCGTCCGCCTTATCTAGTACATGGTAAATGCGTTCAGAGATGCCTTTTAAAAGATTTCATTTGAACGACTGCATCCATACTATTTGTCAGAGAGAAAATTTACTTTTGCGAGGTGGTGAATTAGTGCTTGATCAATTAACCCCTTAAATATTTTAGCGAAGGGTGGGAGGAGACTAATGGGGTGATAATTGAGAGGGTATTTTCTTTAACCAGAATTCCGATGCACTGGTACCATAGAGGCCATCTTCCAGCTATTAGGGAAACAAGATTCAGCAAGGCATTCATCGAAGAGCTTGGAAATTATAGGGGCTAGCCCGGCTGAACATTTCTTAATTAATAATGCAGGGGTGAGATCAGGGCCAGATGCCTTTGAGGTGTCTAAGTTTTTTTATGATATACCAGAATTGATAGGGGGTGATTTTTACGTCATCTAATGTTGCTTCAGTTCGCATAAGGAAATTTGTGAGGGAGTTGTCTGTTGGTTCTAAGAGGGAGTGTAAGGCGAATTGCCGGGCAAGCAGCTCCGCATTCCCCATTGCCGTGCATGCAACTTTGTGGTTGTTGCTCTGTAGGGGAATTACTAATTGCCCTTTATTCACTGTCAGAAATCACGAGTTCCTATATTTTGCAATTCAAGGCGTTCCCTGATTATTTCAGTCTGCTTTCTTTTGTCTTGTTTCTATTTCACTCTTACAATGATTTCTAGCATCTACTAATGTTTGCCCATTTTTATTTGACTTATAACGTACAAACCGGCGGAATACATGTTTTCTTTGTACAATGGCAACTGCACAATCTGCAGTGAACCATGAGGGTGAGTGGGACTTGCTATAATATTTCAGGATGGCAATATGTGCTTCAATACCCACTTTGCTTCATTCAGTTGTCTCATTGGCACACTGTTCAGCAGGAAGAGAGAAAATATCGGTTCATGTGCATCTCGGATGTGTTCTCTAATAGCTTCCTATTCAGTCCTGTCGTAGTACCTTGTTTTGAGCAATAGTTCTTCAATTTGAGCTTGGGATTTATACGTGATGTCAGCTGATACCACTATGTGGCTTGCGTTTCCAAGTCTACCAGTGGGTATTAGTCACACAATCCTCGTGTACTGTAGTAAGAAATAGGTCTAGAAGTGAAGCCTGCTGTAGTTCACAATCTGGTAGCCTGGTTTGGAGGATTACTGTCTTTGTGAGGGAATGGGTTATGGAGAAGTTATAAGTAGAGTGTCCAGTTTCATCTGTGTAACCTGAGAAACCTATTCAATTTTTATGATGGACAGTAAACTCACCAAATACATATATTTGGGTGTTGCTATCTAAGGAGAGTGCTGCATCTATGCTATCAGAGACATGATCGTTGAGGCTACAATCCTGACCTGATGGAGAACGGTAGAGAAAATATAACTCACTAATGCAATGATGAAATACTAATCGAAAGCACATAAAGCCTGGTCAGCGATTCAAGATTTTTCTCTCTAAGCCCGTGCATATATCTATCCGAGTCCTTACGGTAAAGTGGGATGTATCCTGTCATGTTTATATAGTTAGAGGAGATTGAAGAGTATAAGTTTGTTTCACATAATGCTATGATACCCGGGAAGTTTACTAAAAGGTAGCGATCAATTTCGAAAATATAAACAAATAATAATAAATATAAAACATAATAAAACAATAATTAAATAGTACTAGTAATTTATAAACAATATCCAAAAATATGAATGTAGACACATAAAATGACGTGTACATACATATAACACATATGTAACGTAGCCGTTACACTGGAAGCGTGTTCCTTACAGTTCGAACATCTCTCGAAACGTCATGCCGTCTGGTACCGTCGAACCAGAAAAATCAAACAAAAAATAAGAAATTCTTTTTCTTTCTGTTTTAGGAAAAGCCATTTTTTAACATTGCTTTCCAAACAATGACTGTTTCTTGATTTTTTTCCAACTGTTTCGTCTGTCTTGATATTAACAAAACATCAACGTCTTGACACAAGCTTAAGAGTCTAACGCTGCCACGCCGGGCCGCACGATCATCTCAACCTTTTGGCATTTTCGTTCTTCTCCTCGCCACGTGGTGCGTTTTTTTCTTTTTTATTTTTTGCTAACGCAAGTCTGCGCACACTTGCCAATTTGCATACGCGCTCAAAATAGCTACTGCCAATACCTTCGATAGCCGTTATGCGTCATCTGTTGCGGCTATCTTCACAAGCCTATATATATAGAGATATATAGATATAGATATGCATACACATTTACACACACACACGCGCACACACACATACACACACACACATATATATACATATATATATATATATATATATATATATATATATATATATATATATATTATAAGAGTAATGGAAATAGTATGCCGACAAAATAGAGAAATAAAAAGGAATAAACCGAATTATGTGTTCAGCAGCGTTTCGTTTTTATTTCGAAATTTCCTCTTAAGAAACTAAAATATCAGTGCGAATATTTAAAAGAATTTAAGGTGCAAAGTGTGACGCTGTTCTATTTCAGAAACGGAAAAAGACGATGGAAATTCAAAAAAAGGGGTGGGGGTTGCGTTTTTAAAGAAAGGGAGATTTTTAATAACGTCATATAATCGTTAATATGTTTCTAACATATATGAACGCAGTTAATATTCTTTCTGGAAAAAATAGGTATGTAAAACTTCAAATATAGATGTGTAACGGAGAAGAAACGAGTGTGATTTTGTTATGTAATTTATTGAGTGAGATTATATGTATTAAGTATTATTTGAGGTGTTCCTATGCTGTGAGAGGATCAACCTGTGTCTACAAATACATTATGTTCTTTTATTAAAAGTTTACTTATTAATGGTGCTATATTATAGAAATCTCCACGTTGTTTAATAGTGCTTGAATTTGCGATAAGCGCGGATTCAAGAAGTCTCAGGCGCGGTTAATTTGAAATAAATTTTATCATCTCTGCTACTTTAAAGTCAAAGCTGTGACTATGCCGCAATGAATGAGAATAACGTACTAACATGATATTCTTCTTTCTCATTTATGTTCGTCGAGCCTTTTTTTTTCTAATTAACACTGGCTTTCACTAACTGATGGCATTTTTAGCAAGGAATAGTGTATATGCCTGGATTGGAAACTATATATATATATATATATATATATATATATATATATATATATATATACACATACACACACCCACACATATATATATATATATATATGTATATACATATATATATATATATTGTTCCCCCCCTCAGGAAAAGTTGCATTTTATATTGTTTATTTTCTTGTATTATTTTTCTTGGAATTTTTTTATCAACAAAGGTTGCCCCCCCCCAATGATTTTTTTTTTACTTTTAAAAGTACATTTTGTCAAGAAAACTTACAATTTTGTTTAATTTAAATAATTTGCAGTAAACAGGTAATTTGAAATTCTAAACAAAAGTTTTTTTTATAAGAAAAGATGTACATGTTTTATACAAATCGTAACTTGTTAAATGAACGTACATTTTTTTCCAAAATTTTATTAAACAGATGTTTAAAATAAACCGAAAAAGTACGCGCCATCACCCAAAAAATAATTTTAAAAATATATTTTTCATACAAAAAGAACTATGTTGAGTTAGCGTTTCAACATTTGAACAACGCTCAGCTTACTCTGGTTATTTCTGGTCAAGCCGAGTCATGATTGACGGAATATCCCGATGATCAGGGTAAAATTATGCGAGAGTGATGTTTCTCCGAATAAAAACTGGCAAATCCTTACCAGGAAAATTCCTCAATTATTTAATAAAAATTTAGTATAACGCTATAATTAAAAAAAGAGATATATAACACAGGTGTGGGCACGATGAAAATGCTATACCAAAATGTCTGAGCAATCACTCAGTAGTTATTTACATTACCGGTAAGTAACAAATACGAGTGTCCACTTATATATATATATATATATATATATATGGTAAAACTGGTAATTAGTAAATACCTTAAGAGAGTGCTCAATACTATTGCAGAGCAAATGTGTGTTTTAATTTTTTATTACCGTTTTATCTGTTTGGTTACATATGTTTCAGATGTTGGACCATATTTACGGTCTAACAGCCTCGTCACACCTTACATAAGATTTCTGTAAGGTCTGACGAGGCTGTTAGATCGTTATATATATATATATATATATATATATATATATATATATATATATATGCATACAGATTCATAGTCATATTTTTTACGTTCATTGTAGTAATTATTATATTTCCTAAATTTCATGGGGTTTCGCATTAATTATTTCATGCTTGGTATATTATGAATGCTTATTTTGAACTTGTGTCTTAATCGCTGTATGCGTATTATCAACTTTGGTCTAACTTCGATTTTTTAAATTATTTCATGTTTGTATTTATTGATTTTTTTACATTAATCTATGTTATCTTCTGAATAATTTATTTCATTTTTGAATTCGTTTATTACTATTATTTATTTTATTTTATTTTTCTTACCACAGCTCAGGGATTACGTGTTTATATAACACGAGAACGTGTTAATCATATATTTGAACTTCTATTATCGTCTTCTCGGTGTATGATTGTATGCGAGTGTATATATGTATGTATTTACGTGTTTTTGTCTATGAGCATCTAAAGTTGTGATCGTCTAATTTCTGGATATGGCGATCACAACGCCAGACGATCATATTTTAATGCACATACACATATGTATTTAAATGTTTTTAAACGTGGTCTCATTCATAGTTTGTACGTATATTTTAATAGAGTTCATTACGAGACAAGAAAATAAGATTTACAACGTAAACGATGAATAATACATATTAAGGTTTTAAACATCGGTTCAATCGGGAACATATCTAATATATCTTTTATCTTTAACGGAAAAGTTGTAATGGAATCTCTTTTTAAAAAAAAGACAACGCCTCGGGTTTTATTTTCGGCAACTTTTCTTCCAGCGTTTCTTTTCACCATTGTGGAAAGTTGCAGCGTTGATCCTATATTCGCATATTTGTTAGGCGTTGGATCCCTTTCTTCCGCGTGTGTTTCAAGTCATTATTAGGACTATACAACAGCATATCGTTTTCCTTGTTTTGATTCTCAGGTATATAGCAATTGGTATCTTATATGATTTTATGTTGAGTGATGTGATTCTCGGTTGATTATTGTGTCTAAATGTGTCGGATATATACTCGAGATTAAAAACAATGGAAAGAATATGGTGTTGCCATAGCACTAGTTAGTATACCTTGTCGGCCCCCCAACATTCTGTTTCCTTCCAGCTCTAAACATTAACCCATTTCGATGTATCTAAAAAAAAATGCTCCTCATCATAATGACATTATTAGTATACGCTACTAAAATAATCACCTGATGCCTGTCATTATGTGACGAGGCTGTTAGACCGTAAACATGTCATTATTTCTAAGTTGTCAACTAAATTGTTAGGTAACACTTTTAAGTTCACATTCCTGGTAACTATAAAATGTAAATAATATAAACATATTGTGATAATATTGAAATATATTTTAGCTGACAAAATTCATGATTTCGGTGTTGCTAGGTCAATATCTAACAGAAAAGTTAAGAAATCAATAGCATTAGTTATTTCAATAGAGACGGTAATAATTTACATCAACACATTGTATGTATGAATGTTTCGTTTTGTTTATATTGTAACAGACCCAGTTAAATCTTACAGTTATATTAACCAATTAGTTGTAATTGCAGATTCAGTTTAATCTCTCTGTTATTTATTATAATAAGAATTATTTTTATATTATTTGTATTTTATATTTCTTTATTTATCTATATTACGCATTTTTATATGGTTTACTTTAAACGTTGATAATAATGAAGATATAAATAGCTCTATTTATCATTGGCCATTAAGACACACACACACACACACACACACACATATATATATGTATATATATATATATATATATATATATACATCCACATATAATATTTTCACTGTTTTACAGCTCATCAGTGCGGCTAGACAGACAACTACCACAAACCAGGATTAAAACCCGACTGTCTGTACGACATTCGAGGCTCTTATCGTCGGCTGCTGTATGAGTCATGAGTTTAACGATGTTGTGACATCGCCCCAACTACATAAACTCGATTTGTTTACACAAAGAGCATCGCTTATGCGCTAATTTTAATTCATGTATCACTTCTCAATATGCTCAACTCCGGATGAGGAGCATTATAGTCATCCACATACAGTACTATTTCGTTGTTTCACAGCACATCAGTGCGGCTAGACAGGAAACTACCTAAAGCAAGGATTGAAATCCGACCGTCTGTACGAGAGACAGAGACAGATTTAGAGAGGGACAGATGTGTGTAATAAGTTATGAAAATAAAGTCATAAAAATTAAGCCACACAGACGCTTGTCATACTAAGAAAATGGATCGGATTCGTGTTATCGGGTGGTTTCTTATATACACATAGTATTGAGTCTAAATAACTAACAACTCTGATTCACCGTGGTTCCCTTCCACGGATTAATGTTTCCATTAACCAATAGCAGGGCAAACTGTCAGTAATACATTTTCATAAATAACTGTCGGGCTCTATACTCTCATAATCAAAAATCAATACATAAAATACTTTATTTTGTTTCATAGCACTGATATATTTTCTACACAAAAACTTTAATTTTCTTAAGATTTATGTGTTTCTAATAATGGTTTGATATCTAAATGATAAATTATTTTTAAACATTAAACTTTATACTTCACTAAAATTATATAACCAATAAAACATATCAGCATATCTAAATATTGTCGCATGTAGAGTGTGTTATTCTCATTTTTAATGTCTTAATAAATAAATCAATTAAAAGTTGTAAAAATAAATGTGTTAAAATGTTCACTTCAAACTAAGAAATTGTTGAAGATCAACTGAACACATGGAATAAATAATTACAAAAAAAAAAGTAAAGCAGAGAAGATATATTGTTCAGCAAGAAAGTATAAGCAATATTTACATTTGGAAATACTCTGGAGTTCAGGATTTATTTCACGCAGAAAAAGTTAATATCGGCTACCAAATTAAATATAGGTAATAGGAAACATTAGAAAACAGAGGATAAAACAAAGTTGAATAAGACCAGTGTATCTTTGTCTATATTATATGCTTTTGTATTTATTATTAAAAAATCTTTGATTAAAGACAAGGATGCTGGCTCGTTTTCAATAAGCTGTATTATATATCAAAACCACACACACACACACACACACACACACTCACACTCACACACCCACCCACACACACACACACACACACACACACACACACACACACACACACACACACGAATTTCCTCAGCCAGAAAGTGAGCCAGTGGAAGAGTGTTTAGATTAAGTCACAGATACAGAGTGGGGAGACTTGTTGATAGTTATCGTAGCTAGTCGGGTGTTTTTTTTTCTGAATGATGGCAAAGATGGACCATTGATTGGAGCTCAGACGAGCACTTGCTATGAAAATAACGATAGAGCTAAGAAATGTTTGAATTGTCTTTTCTGTGCGAAAGAGGGTTAAGGGAATAGAAAAGAGCATCACCTAATTTGTGTCGAATATATATATATTTAGTAGAAATGGTAATTAATGAAAACTGAAGAAAGTGCTCAATACTGTTGTAGAGCAAATATGTGTGTTTATTTTTTATTACCGTATCTTTCTGTCTTACATTATTGTTTTCAGCTACCAGGCCGTTTTTTTGGCCGTCTGTAGCTTCCTCAGACTTTTACAGAAACGTTTCTGTAAAAGTCTGAGGAAGCTACAGACGGCCAAAAAAACGGCCGGGTAGCTGAAAACAATAATGTAACTAAACACAAAGATACGGTAATAAAAGATAATATATATATATATATATATATATATATATATATATATATATATGCGTGTATATATATATATATACGAGCCGCCGATGTACCCGGCGTTCCTTGTCATTATATGTAACATTATTTTCCTCTAAAAAATAAAGTAAAAAAAAAAACGGAAACTTAGACATGTGTATGCAAGTATAGTTTTTTTTTCCAAACAATTTACTTCTTGTAAGAATCATAAAAAAATAATCGAGCTAAGATTAAAAACAAAATCTTAATCGTTAGTAAAGTACGATTACAGTTGGGCAAGCTTGTCACGATATTTAAAATTTGTTTTCAAATTCAGTTATTCTTAATAGAAGAATCTGTCATGTGAACGATTCGCGCATGTACAGTCGTGAAGCAGTTGAGAGATAAAATCCTATGACCCTCAAATACGAGTATCTCATTTTCGACCCTTCAGTTGCTATTCTTCTAGAGGAAAAACCGATTTACATGTTTTCCTCATATCTTAAAAATTGTATACGAAAATTTAAGTAATTAGCTTAAAAATGTGTTGAGTATATAAGTTGAGAGTTGCCCTCACGCAAACACACACACACACACACACACACACACACACACACACATATATATATATACGTATATGTGTATACGTGTATATATATGTAGAAATATGTATATATGTGTATATATAGACACATCTTTATATATATATATATATATATATATATATATATATATATTATATATATGTCTTATATATAATAGCTGTATCGTTTTCGTTTCTTATATCTAAATATACTATATATATATATATATATATATATATATATATATATATAGTATATATGTAGTTTACCCAATAATGGTCGTTAAATATTTAATAAAAGCTAGATAATTTTATAGTACCATTATTCAGATGTCAGTTCGAATTGATTATTTGACTTGCCGAAGTAATTGCCTAAATAGAGGCAATACAGGAACATGCATTCATATACGTAGTGAATATTATCTATCTACCTATTTATATATATATATATATATATGTGTGTGTGTGTATATATATGTGTGTGTGTGTTTGTTTACCATTGCAAATGATAAATAATTATTTTCATGCCTGCAAATTCTAAAGTCTACTACTTTCGCAATCATCAGTACAGGAAGTGATAATTGCCGTTGCTCGTATGATATTAACTCCCCACGAAGCCACGTTTGACTATTAACTAGCAACGTTACACATGGGTCATCATCAACCGCGCGGAAAATCAAAGGACATTTAACATTTATAAAGCCAAATAACGTAATATGGACGACAGAAAATCACGATCTCTCTCTCTCTCTCTCTCTCTCTCTCTATATATATATATATATATATATATATATATATATATATATATATACTTGTAAAAACCTAATAGTACGATGTTAAAATGAGTGGATAATATGCATTTCGCATTATTAACTCACATAATTATGTCTTGAAAATGTAATTGCTTGTTATACACCTGTCATTGTTTTGCAGTTATTCATAAACTCGACGCTGAATTGAATTCCTACAATGATACGTATTGATTGAAATAAAAAAGAATACGACATATCCTTTGAAATGATCTTTTACTATCCCTGGTCATTGCGCGTGCTAATTTTTTCGAAAAATGTGCATAAAACATTACTAGTTCATTATTTATTTAATTACTCTCTTTATCAATCTCTCTCTATCTATCGATCTATCTCTGTATATATATATATACATGTGTGTATGTGCGTATGCACACACACACACACACACACACACACACACATATATATATATATATGTATATATATATATTAAACATACATAAATAAATGGTAATCCGTCTGTAATCTTTATTTCATGATGTCACCATCTCACCGTCTATTTATTTAAGCATGCTAAAATATCCCATTCTTGACAACACCTGTTTCGTAACACAGAATCCTTTATGTAATTAGTCCGTTAGTCTTTGAATTTATTCCGCTATTAACTCATCAGAAGAAAAATCACTCATCATTTTTTCTTTAAAAAATTAAGGAATATGAGTGAAATGGAAAACATCTTCTAATTATGAATATATATTTTTTTTGTGATGTGTTTGTAGATACTCTATAGTTAAATAAAGAATTACTATTAATAAAAGGTTAAATATGATTCAATAGACATATTTTTTCTGAGAAACAAATACGGCATTGAAAATTAGTTACAAAATACAGTACAGTATATAATGCACATGTATATAATCAAATAACATTATAAATAACACCGTAAGACGGGGCAAATACCTTAACCTAGGGACCGGAAAAACATTGTAATCCACATCGAAAATATAAAAAAAATTGAACTGTGCGGTCTCTTCCAAATTTCTCAGACAATTTCTGGTCTAAATATTTGAAATTTTACATAAAGGGTATTCAGAGATAGGGCAAGCTTTTTCATCAGTTTAGATCGAAAATTTTTATTTACCAGTATATAAATCTATGTATGTATGTCTGTTTTCATGTCTGCCTTAAACTTTCAATAGAAGCGACGGATTTTACCAAGATCAGTATCGTTTTTAAGTTCCACTTTTCATACCACAAATATCGAAAAATTGGCTAAAAACATTAATATATTCCGCTTCACCTAGGCACATTTCTACTGGGGGGGTACTTTTTTCGCCGATACCTTTGAAAGTTATCCTCTACTTTAGATTGTCTAGCCTTAATTTTAAAAATGTTGCTTCCGGTTTGGTGGTGGTTGTAACACCATAAACGTATGGTTTTTACCTCGTTCTTTTCCTCCTTTGCGGTACGGGTTCGAGCCTGCCTTCCTACTACCACTTTTTTTTTCTCAACGTACACATCCAAACACCTGAGCAACGCCGGGCTCCTATGCTAGCACGTATATATTTTTGTTGCAGCTATAAAAGTGAAAGTGTCTGCCTGTCTGTGTGTCTGTGTATAGTTCTATACGCAATAACTCAGTCAATTTTTAATCTACAGACTGGAAATTTGATATACAGGGTACTATGATTTGGGCAAATCGACATGATGGGTTTTCGGCCAGAAATTTCGCTGTTAAGGGGTCAAAGTTCAAGGATTTGACCTTTGAGATCTCTACCAAACTCCTCCGACAACTTTGGGTCTAAACACTTGAAATTTTAGATATAGGTTCCTTGTACATGGATCTAACTTAATAACTTGATTTGAGCCCAAAATAATAAATGTTAAGGAGTCATATTAGGGGTCAAATGAACAGAAAATGACCGTTTTTTTTTTTTTGCTCAGCATACACCCCAAAACACCCGGGAAACGCTGGGCCGAAATTCTAGTATATATATATATATATATATATATATATATATATATATATATATATATGTATATGTATATGTATATATTCTAATTATTATAAAAATAAGTTTCATATCCTATTTTCACATTCATGAATCTTACAATTTCAGCAACAAAAATTAGGGTTTATTATTAATTTTGTTACTTACATATTCAGAGGAAATATAAATATATAATATTTAAAAATGATAACAACGGAATCATTGCTTGATAATATTTTTATATTAACTGATGAATTTAAATTTTAATTGCGAAGTATATACATGCTGGCAAAATACAAACAAAACGGAACAAAATAAATATAGTGCCCCAATCTTTGCTTAATAACCTTGATATTCTAGCAGTATTAAAAAGCTTGAATACAGAAAACAAGGATGCAATACCACCGTCTCGCGGGAAAATTCTATAAGAATCCCACGAGAAGAGTCTATAAGAATATAAGTCCTCTAAGAATCTAGAGACCTTAACATTGAAGAAATGGGCTTTTTCTGTATGTGGTTTGTGGAGTCTATGTAGAACGAGAGATACAAGTGCCATATGTTCTTCATAAAAATACTTGGCAAATTTCGACAATGATACACTGAGTATAACTTTCAGGACCTATTAAAGTTTGAAACTTATTCTACTAGAACGACACACGTACCGTTGCTTCAATATATTACAATTTATTTAGTCTGTTTAACAAAATTCCCCGGGTCTTAATGTTCCTGCGTACAATATAATTAAAGCAACCAGATCGAAATTCTTAATGATTACAGGTGAGGTATTCACTGAGTTTATTCTAGAGTTTTATGGATTATTAAGTATTCCGAGTCATTTATAATAGAAATCGATATTTGGAAATTATAATATTCACAAAGGAAAAACTTCGTATTTTATCACCGTTTATTAATTTTTTATGATATTTTTTTTTATCCCCCCATTAAAAATTGCATTGCTTTACATAATGCTTTTTTAGTCGGTAATGAGGCATCTTTATGTATTTGTTTATACTAAATATTTTATTACTCTGGTGCATTCCAATAAATGAAACTTGAAGATAATTTATTGTTTGTAAATATGTTAGGATAGCAATTAAATATCAAACATTTAATATTTATTTGCATTGTTCAACACTTTATTAGCTTCATACACGCGCATACATACTATACGACGAACTGCAAGAACGTGTGCCCCCTCGACGTAAATACCCTCGATAAACCCGACAAACAGCTAAATCTCACCCTTTCAGAGTTGAGATCCCTAGATGAAAGAGGGCCTTCTACCCCAGTAGTTTCTTCCCCCAGAACTGCTAGACTTTGGAATTCCCTTCCGGGTTCCTGCTTCCCCAACTGTACTTTCATGCAGAGGTTCAAGTGTAACGTGAACCGACACCTTGCTGCCCAACTTCCCACATAGTACCCGTGTAGCTTATGTCACTGATAGTAAGCTCCTACATCAAAGAGGCAATGTGACTTGTTTGTGGTGAAAATTCAATATATATTTATATATATATATATATATATATATATATATATATATATATATATTCAATAATATTTATCTCTTATTCTCACGTATTATTTTGACCCATAAATATGGGTTACGTTTAAATTCGATATAGAACACTTGTCATCCTGATGCTGCTAATCGATCGTTGATTTGGTGCCAATGCTTCCACATACCTTGTATTGATGAGGGGGTTGTCTATAAAGGTACTTAGTATCGACAAATTATTCTACTCTATCTTAAGGTGATGTTGAATTTCCTACTCACGTTCACACAAAACTAGGCATATTGCAACTTGGACATGAGAGCTACTCTTTGGAACCATGTCGATGAAAGTTTAAGATGATTTAGGGTGTTATTTGCCATGGATGTATGCGGTTGGAGAGGTTTTTGAGAATGTTCAAAGAGAGCAGCTTAGTCTTACAAGAATTAAATGTTACTGTCTATCCATGGCCCCATTACACTACGGTTTGAAGATCATTTTCTTAACATTCATTTATTGGCCTGGATTTGTGTACATCCGTTCATCGATTATGCATGTTTTAGAGCGTTGTAACATCAGCAAATATATCCTCGACACAATAATATCGGGGAGGCAGTTACTGCATATCAGGAATAACAGTGGTCCAAGAATCGATCCATGAGGCACTCCAGCATTTGTGTTATGCCGCTTGGATGGACGTCCATCAATGAAAACCTGGACGATCCTATTCTCTAAGAAAAATCTAAGTATATTTAGTATTCATTTAGATATACAGTATGATTTAATATTCATTAGAAGTCCTTCATTCCAGACTTTACACAAGGCGTTTGCTATATCGAGCGCTACAACTCTGGCATCGGCCGCCTCATCCAGTGCATGGTATATGCGTTCACAGATGAATGCTGAAATATCGGCAGTAAGAACGATATTGCATAAATCCGTACTGTTTGTCTGAGAGAAGATGAGTTTTTGCTAGATGATGGATTAGTGTCTGATTATGTAGTGTCTCAAAGATGTTAGCGACGAGAGGGAGGAGACTGATAGGGCGATAATTAAGAGGGGCGGTCCTTTAACCATAATGATTGTTCACTGGTACCACAAAGGCCATCTTCAAGCTATTAGGGATGCAGAACTCAGCAAGTCATTTGTTGTAGTTTGAAAAATACGGAGGCTAGCTCATCTAGTCATTTCTTAATTAGTACAGCGGCGACAAGACATTGTCCAGCTGCTATTGCACAAATACTGTCTTTGTGCAATCTCATTTCTGCAAACAATGGGTGTGAGTGTGGATTGCTCTAATACATTTGTGCGAGGGCATGTGCTTGAATACTACAACATATGGGCATGGTCTTATAAAAATATATAAATTTTCTTTTATCTAGCATTTAATCGACGTAAGGCCACTCTATTGTTTAACTGAAACACTTATGCAACACCTTTTAATTGATATGTTGTATTCTTTTTTATAAATGTTAGATATATAATTAATTACCCTTTGTTGCACTCATGTCCTAGTTTCAACAATTAATGTAAGATTATATATGTACATTTTTTTTAATTACATTTTCACCCCAAACAAGGCACATTGCCACTGTGGTGTAGGGGGCTACTATCATGGGCAGCAACTACTGGGGACCTATCAAGGAATTTGGGCAGCAAGATGTCGGTTCACATTGCACTTGGACTTCTGCATGTTTTTTGTTTTGTTTTTTTACACAGTGATCACCGCTTATCAAGGCCCGGAAGCCACTCAGGGATAAGGGTTATTGCAAGTACATTACGTTAGTGAGGAGATTTGCTGAAATGTTTACTTAAGGGGGCGGTTTATTAGGAATTTGTAAACATTGGACTTGAAGACAACCAAGTTGTAGTCCGGAGGGAAGTAGGCAGACGGAACAGAGTTCCACAGGCGTGCAGTTCTAAGAAAGAAGCTTTGTTCATGAAATCCGCGTTTTGATTTAGGCACAGATATAGAGTGGGGGAAATTTTTCACAGTGGATTCAGCTAGACGGGTGTTTTTCGTGAAAGATTGGCGAAGGGGGACCAGAGATTGGTGTTCAGACGAGCATCTGCCATGGAAATAACGATAAAACAAGGACAGGCTCGCAACGTCTCTTCTGTGGGAGAGAGGTTGCAGGGTAGAGAAAAGGGCGTCCCCCACTAAGCCACGAAGTCTATTTTGTACTCTATCAAGGCAGGATAGGCTGTTTTTAGCAGCTCCTGCCCAGATATGGCAGCAGTATTCCATCCTTGGACGTACTTGGCTTTTATATAGATAGAGAATTGCATCCGTAGTGAGATATCTTCTGGAGCGGTAGAAGGATCCCACCATCTTTCCAGCGACCTTGGCAACAGACTTGATGTACGTGTTCCATTTCAGATCAGGAGTAAAGGTCAAACCCAGAAGCTTGTCAAAACATGGGGCCTCACCCAGACGAGAGCCATCTATCACAATTGATGCTAGATAGGGATCAGAGCGTTGATGGTGTAAGAATAGGAGTTTGGTTTTAGATGCATTAAAGGTAACCAGCCACATCTTCACCCACTGAACCACGCGCTCGAGATCAGAGGAGAGAGAATCAGAGAGAACTTTGTCATTTACAGCCTTTGATGTGTTGCCGTAGATGGTCGTGTCATCAGTATAGATGTCAGTAGAGTTAGGGAAGCAGGAACCTGGAATGGAATTCCAGAGTCTAGCGGTTCTGGGGAAGAAACTACTGGAGTAGAAAGATCTTTTACATCTAGGGATATCTACTGTGTGGGGGTGGGATTTAGCTGCCTGTCGGGTTTGTCGAGGGTGTCTACGTCGTGGAGGTACAAGTGTCTGCAGTTCGTCAGAGCATTCACCATTAAAATACTTGTAGAACAAGCAGACGGATGCAACGTTTCGTCGATGGGACAGAGGCTGAAGCTTAGATACCAGTTCAGGGCCTATCAGATTGGCGACTCTTTTTTTAACCTTGTCTTGGAGCGAGAGACTAATAGCAGATGTACCAGCCCAAATGTGACAACAATACTCCATACATGAGCGAATGGTGGCCTTATAGAGGTACAGGATACTTTCAGGTGTCAGTAGTTTTCTAGCACGGTAGAGAGAGCCTACCTTCTTCGCAGCGGCCCTGGCAATGTTTTAAATATAATTGTTCCCGCTCATGTTTCCTGTGAACGTTAGGGCAAGCAGGTTGAAAGATGTACTCTCAGACAGGGAGTCACTGGCCGTTGCTATTGGTGGCAGAGAAGTTTTCTTGTAGTTATTGATGGAAATCAGCTTAGCCTTAGCAGCATTGAATGTGACCATCCATTTATGTCCCCATTCCACTACAGATTGGAGGTCATCCTCTATTGTTTCTTCCATTTCTTTAGATATGTGTTCATTTGTTTTCCTGCCATGCCTGTTATAGAGTGTAGTGTCATCAGCATATATACCCATCTCAGAGGCAGTTTTGTCGGGGAGGTCATTAATAAATACCAGGAATAATAGAGGTCCAAGAATAGACCCCTGAGGGCCTCCCGCATTTATATCACACTGTTTAGATGTTCGACCTTCGAGGACAACCTGGATTTTTCTCTTGTCTTAGAAGGATTCAATTATGCTAAGTATTCTACCAGTTATACCGTATGATTTAATTTTCCTGAGGAGGCCCTTGTGCCATACCCTGTCAAAAGCCTTAGATATATCTAGAGCTACCGCTCTGCCCTCCCCAGCTTTGTCCAGTGAATGGTATATACGTTCAGAGATTACAGTGAGGATGCCAGCTGTGGAACGGGCTTGTCTAAATCCATATTGTTTGTCAGTCAGAAGTGTAGCATCTGTAAGGTGCCGGACTAGAGCATGGTATTTATGGTCTCAAATATTTTGACGAAAAGTGGGAGGAGGCTAATGGGGCGATAATTTGATGGGTCAGTTCTTTCACCATAATTCTTGAATATTGGTACCACAGAAGCAGTTTTCCAACAGCCCGGAAAGCATGATTCATTAAGGCATTTGTTGTGGAGTTTGGAGAGAACTGGAGCTACTTCGGCTGAGCACTTTTTAATAGCACAGCTGGGATAAGATCGGGTCCACATGCTTTTGAAGTGTCAAGACATTTTATGATAGCATGTACCTAAGCAGGGGTGATTTTTAGATCGTCTAGCGTGGCGTCTGTCCGCAAAGGAAAGTCAGGGAGGGGGTGGTTTGAAGGGTCCAGTGTTGAGTTCGAGGCAAACCGACTGGCAATCATATTAGCCTTGTCGGTTGCTGAGCAAACAACTTCGTGATTGTTGGTTAGCGGGGGAATTGTTGATTGCCCATTATTTACTACACTCTTGTAGATTTTCCAGAAGTCACGATTTCCTAGTTTTTGTGCTTCGATGCGTTTTTTAGTGGTTTCAGTAAATTCTCTCCTGGCTGTCGCTATTTCTTTCTTAACGTTACTTCTAGCTTCTATATACTTCTGTTTGTTTGAACTGGACTTACGTCGGTTAAATCTGCGGTATGCATGCTGCCTTTGAGCAATGGCAGTTCCGCAAGTCGATGTAAACCATTGAGGAGAGTGGGGTTTGCTATAGAATTCCCGCATGGGAATATGTGCTTCCATTGCTGTTTTGAACCATTCAGTGTCTCATTTGCGCACTGTTCAGCAGGAAGAGAAAAAATATTTCCCCATGGGGCATCTCTGATAAGATCTCATTGATGGTTTCCCAGTCAGCCTTTTTATAATATCTCGTTGTTTTGAGCACTGGCTCTTCAGTTTTGGCTCTAGAATTTAGGGGTATTTCTACCATTATCACTGCATGGTTAGCGTTCCCGAGTGGGCTGTCAGCTTTTGTTGTACAATCCTCGGGAACTGTAGTCAGAAACAGATCTAGAATGATGCTTGTTGTTCTTGCTGGTAATTATTAATAATTAATGTAAAACTATATATATATATATATATATATATATATATATACATATATATATATATTGCTATTATCAATAAAAATGGCAATTATATAAGATATTGATTGTACTATGAAACCATATTGAAGTTGTTTGTTCTTTATTGTTGTTGTTCTCAATTTATAAATTCCTAGAATAATCAATGTTTCGGTGATCTTTAAGCACTGTTTCGGTGATCTTTTAAGCACTTCACCATATGTAAGCATTGGTTTACATATAAAGTTGGCAGCTGTAAAAATGCAAACCACCAAAATGGCTGCCAATTGTTTATTTCTGTGCAGATTAGCTTAAAATTTTAGAAAAATACAAACTTTACACGGAAAATCTTGTACAATCCTGGACTACAAGTAAACTGTAAAAACAAAACTAAAATTAAGAGTTCATTATTAATCACATGGGTCTTATACATGAAAAATTATTATACGATGTAAAATATTGTATAACATTATCTGCAGACTTGATGAAGCGTATAGGCTGAATTATACTTGTTTAAATCGTGTTTGAGAATAATACTCTGCAGTCTTAAATATGTTTCCATGTTTTCTAAATCCATTAACAACTTAATTGGAAATTAGACTCTTAAATACACTTAAAGCTTATTTGATAATAGATTCAGACATTATATTTGGATTTATATTAAAACGACACTAATTTTACGATAAATCTGTCTGTCTGTCTGTCTGTCTCTGTCTCTCTCTGTCCTTCTCTCTCTGTCCTTCTCTCTCTCTCTCTCTCTCTCTCTCTCTATATATATATATATATATATATATATGTATATAAACCTGTATCTTGGATCCTTATGTGTTATTTACTTAGGAATTGCATACGCAGAATATTTCATGATGCAATACAAGCGTTTGGGATTCGGAACTCAGCTTAAATAACTAAACAGCCAGCTACAGTGGGTAGAAAATGTATTTTGTACATTTTTTTTCGTATTTCTTAAGAAATATGAATCATTTGCATCACCCGTTCCTTTCTGCATAGAGGTGGTGATGTTATTTTCAGTTTTTTATAAACATTATTATATCATGTGTATTACACAACTGTCTTTCTATTCTCTGATTTAACACTTCCAACTTGTTAGGCTCGGTTATTTAGTAGACTCAATCAATGCGCAGATTTGTACTATTATATATAAAAAAAACTTGACAATACTCTTTTTCATTTACGCCGCAATATTTTTTCGTTGTTTTGTTTACTCGATTTTTCAAAATGCTAATTATAATAATAACTACACAATTTCTGATCCGAAAATTGATTATGTATTAGTTGGTACTGTTTCAATTTAAAATAAACAATCAAGTAGATTCAATATTGCCCGGTGTTGAATGAGGAAAAATACTTTATTGCCAACAAAATAAGTAAAATCGCTAGTTTAAATCGAATCTATTGATTGCCCGCTCTAACTGGGGATCAAATGCGGTGCACCGAGAGGAGAGTCCATATGTCTCCTCACAGCGACCTATAGTCTACAATACGTTGTAATCCTCATTGCATTATAAAAAACTTACTGTGGATTAAATATTGTTTTATAAATAATAACTTGAATCGAAATTTAAAATGCAAAAATCAAGTATAATGATTTACTAGTGGTCTTAGAAGAAACATTCATTTCAAAGTTGCTCCGGACTGCTCCGAAATTTATCGGAGTAAAGACAATAAAAACCTAATTAAAAACAGTTTCAGACACATAAACAACATTTAGATAAATTCTTTAAAAAATCGGCCCAGCCGTTTCGGAATCCACAGAGAGAAGACTCTTACACACAGACTTACGTATACAAAATGCGTTTTATATATAAGTAAAGGCTTTCAAGCTAGACTCATTATAATCTTTATATTAACTTTAAACTTGAATCTATTAAGTTGTAAATATTACTTTTCCAGAGTAAGTTTAAACCTGAGAACCCATAATTTAAATTAATATTTCTTGCGAAACAAACATATGGAAATAATCATTATTTACTCCTTAGTAGTAGTTTTATATGCATAATCAAATAATTCTCTTTGAAAAGATTCTGTTCTGTTTTACTGGAATCTCCCAACATCTTCAGTACCCTCATCCTCTTTCGGTAACCTTTGCAAATGAAATTGGGTTATCGCAACAGTGATCATTAGTCTTCACTGAAATTTGGGTGTCAGTAAGATTCTTTAAGATCTCAGTCATGTTTGCACTCATTCAGTGTATATCTGGCTAGTTGTTTTCTCTCCTCAGTATTCCCATCTTACTCAACTCACATTTACTCATTGGTATGGTGCCTTTTTATGCCAAGCCGCTTTTTTGTGTGTAGATGTGCATGTTTGAATTATATACCAACTTTTCCTTTCTGTCAAATAGACTACTGATGCGTGGTCATCGTAAAATATATACAGGCCTTTGCACTGACATATAACGTAATAGGCTGAAGTCATAGAAAGCAGAATGTGTCGAATAGTCAAACGAGATTAAAGTTCTTTACAATTTTATTTTTTACATATTTTATTCTACAATTACAAAAATATATTCATAAGCGTCTTTATATTCGTTCTTGTTATAAAAGTCGGTCTTGTTTTGGTTTTTATAACTTTTTTTTTTTATAAATATAAAATAAAATTACCAGGAAAGCTAAAATCGATAGATCATTCTCTACAAGTGTATTTTGACGTTTACGAAAATATCTGCATATTTAACGCGTGTTTTTACAAAAATCGAGAAAATAACAATCTAATCGATAAATAATTAGAGGTTTATAAAGAATCATAATCGGAATCGGTAATAGTACCAGAAGCGTGAATTTAGCACGGAATCGGTAATGGTATCGGAAGCTGGAAAATATAGGAATCGTCCCATCATTAATACACACACACACACACACCCACACACACACACATATATATATATATATATATATATATATATATATATATATATATATATATATATATTATTTATCCGTGGGTTTTTTTCATATATTAGTAAAAATAGTAGCTGTATTATTTTACATTCTTTTTTTATTGTGGAAGTGGTATTATCCACTGGAGATCCATGTATTTAACAGCTCTCCTGTTTTTAAATCTCCGAAAAAGCTACGTGGTAAGCAGCTGATGATCCCCGTTTTCTATTTACAACATTTTTTTATTAAGGTTTTCTCTTTTCATCATTATATAGTGAAAGTATTGTTTTAAATTGACGACTTTTGCTAAATCGGCTTATACTAGTGCTAAGTCTATTTCAATGTAACAACTTTAGTTAATGCCTTTTTTTTCATCCATATATAAATGAATTTTTTTCGTCATTATATACTTTTTAGAAATCGGATTATGTAGGTGCTTCGTCTGCGATAGGTTAAAATTAATATTTTCCTCCTTCCGGGTATCTAAACTGCATTCTTTTTTTTATTTTTGCATTTTTTTATTCAAAGTTTCTTTAGACTATATATATATATATATATATATATATATATATATATATATATATATATATATATATATATATATATATATATATAAAAGACTGAAAGTGTTTGTGTGTGTGTGTCTGTGTACATTTCCATACGCAATAACTATGTCAATTTTTAGTCTACAGACTCGACATTTGATATACAGGGTACTGAGATTTGGGAAAATCGATGTGACTGGATTTCAGCCAGAAATTTGGCGAGTAAGGGGTCAAAGTCCAACGATTTTACTTTTAAGAATTCTACCAATCTCATCCAACAATTTTGGGTCTAAACACGTGGAATGTATATATAGGTTCCTTGGACATGGACCTAACTTAATAACTTGATTTGAGCCGATAACAATAAATTTAAAGGGTGCATAATAGGTGTCAAATGAAAAAAAAATGATCGTTATTTTGTTTGTTTGTTTTTTTGTTTGTTCGTATTTTTTGCTCAGCATACATCTCCAAACACCCGGGCAACACCGTTCAAAAATGCTAGTATATATATATATATATATATATATATATATATATATATATATATATATATATGTATATATATATATATATATATATATATTATAAGATAAAATTAAAAGCAAAGAACAATGCGAGATTTTTTTTTTATATAGAGTAAAATTAAATGCAAACAAAAGAAATAAATTTTTTTTTGTTGTTTGTTTTTTCTTTTTGACACAAATTTTAACTCTAAACAACAGTAATTCTTTTTTTCTCTGTTGTATTCAATGTGTTGTAAATCTCAATATATTTCAGACTTATTAGTCCATTTTCAAGAGAAGACAGCGGAAGAGTGTTCAAAATTGGAAAAGTAGCCGCAGAGTTTGCCACGTGATACCGCGAAATATAGAACAAAAAATGACGTTAGGAGAACGTTAAAATAAATCAGTTGATGTTTGAAATACTTGTTGCGTTTGTGAATCAAGGGAGATGACTATTCAAGCAAGGTTTTTTTTTTTAATTTAAATTATTGTTTTTCTTATGTTTTAAACTTATATTATAAAAGCGGAGCTCAATTCCAGTCTATTGTTTAGTGTGGGAGTATTTTTTGAAATAATTAAAGATTCGAGGATACGAAGTTGACCTACGTTTCTTGAAGAAGCAAGAATGTTGATGTGAAAATCTGGTTCTGAATTAATGCAAGTGCGAATATGTTTATAGAACGACGAAGCAGTAGTGTTTAAGTGCTCTTTAATGCGGTGATGAAGTAATCTGGTAGTGCTTCCGATGTAAGATGCACTGCATTTAGCGCATTGTAGGTCGTAAACAACGTGGTTCTTAAAGCATAAACCTGTCTGTGATATTGGGCAATTAGAGAGTGAACAAGGGGAAGGTGTATGCGATGGATGTTTTCGGTTGAGTTGTTGTCTTAAAGTAGATCCAGTGTGGATGAGTTGAATGTTGAGCCCCTCGCTGCGGATGGCTTTTCGGATTGAAGATGAGATTTTGTCACTGAGGAAGGGTAGTTTTAGAAAACAATTGTTAGAGAAGGGTCGGGTGTTGCGTTTTTTCTTTTTAAGTGAGGATAGGATCGTATTAGGGTAGCCGTTTAGTGAGAGGGTCTGTAGGAAATTGTTAGTGTGTGTATGTTTGTCGGAGATGTTAGTGCATTTGTCTTGTATGCGTGAGATTTCAGCATGTGCGTAGTTTAGTTTGTCCTTGAGAGGTAGCGCAGATTTGAAATGTACGAAGAGGCGTTTGCTGGCGGGTTTTCTGAAGAATTCAGTGCATATGGCACCATTTTTTTTTATTTGTATTTTAAAATCAAGTAGAGAAAGAGATTCCGAAGAGTCTGGGTGTTCTATAGTAAATTTTAAGTTTGGGTCGGCGTTATTGAATTTGTGGAAAATGTTAATGGCTTCTTCGCGGGAGTATGTGATAATTAAAATGTCATCGATATATCTAGTAAAAAGGAGAAAAGAATAGCAGGTACTAAGGGTGTGTCTTTCGAGTTTGTCCATATAAGCAATGGCAAGAATACCGGATAGACTGGAGCCCATGGGTAGTCCAGATACTTGTTTGAACGTGTTTTGTAGGAAAGTAAAGTAAGTGTTGTCTACTATAATACGGAGGAGTTGTAAGAGATCTCCTGGAGTAATTCCGAAGCATTGTGGGTTTTTAGATGCTATAATGTCTGCCATGAGATTGATGGCTGGATGTGTAGGAATGGAGGTGTATAAAGAAACGACGCGTAGGCTAAATGGGTATCTGTATAGTTTGAGTAGATGGTGTGGTAGATCGTTGAGTCTGTTAATTACTTGGTTGGAACTACTAACATGGGCTGGGAAGGTAGAGAGTAGAGGTTTAAGTAGGCGGGATATTAACCAAGAGATTTTATAAAGGGGACCGTTAACGATTGAAACAATGGGTCTGATCTGTGTGTGTGCTATTTTTGTGGGTTTTAATAAGGTGATAAAAGGTCGGTAATTTGCTGTATTTAGTAATAAAATTTAGTCTGTGTTGTTTTGGGAGATTTCTTTTAAAACAAATTTGAGACCATGTCTTGTAAATGTTGTTCTCAATACGAGCAGCAGTGATATTATGTGCTGGGGTGTAAAGGTCGGTATTGGAAAGATGCTCTATAGCAAGGTTGTTATAAGATTCCTGTGATATAACGCAAAATTCTCTGCCCTTATCAGAGGGTAAGTAAACTAAATCTTTGTCTTTAAGGGATTTAAGGGTGAGGTATTGGTTCCTGGTAAGATTGGGGGTAATATGGTGTTGTTCGCGTTCAAGTATTCTGAGTATTTTATGCTTTAACCTTGAAAGTTTTAGATCTAGTGGAATATTATTAGGAGGTGGGTATAAAGGGTGATCAAGCTGAAAAACAGGAAAAGAGGTGTTGTGATTACCTAAGAGGTTGAGGAGGGTGTCCTTGTTATCGTGCGGGGCAAAAGTGTGCAGCCATTTACGGTGGTAAGCAGTTCTGCAGAACTGCGTTTCTATGTTGAGTTTAGCTTTATCCGTCAGTTTCATTGTGGTGATAAACTTAGGGCCAAGTGAAAGGAGATCCGTTTCAGTTGTGGAAAGAGAGTTAGTGAGGTCAGTTACGAGAAGATGATCTTTAAGGGACTTGTCGGTGGAAGAATCCTGTGAATTATGTATGTGTCTGTTGTAGACCGGTTTATTAGTTTTCTGTTTAAGCCAAGTAAATTTGCGTATGAGACGTTTCTGTTCATTGTTGAAGCTGGAATGGTATGCGCGGTCGATCAGAGATTGGATGTTGTTTAGCGAATGAACGTTAGGGGTAGATGAAGTGAGGGAATTCCGGAGGTTCTTGACTGAATTAATATGTCCCTGTAGAGTCCGGTGGTGTTGCTTAATGATTATTTTGAAGCAATAGTCATATATAAATTGTCGTGAAGTGTGTAGAAAACGGAAACATGTTGGCAGATTTATGTTCCTGATTGTGGTTGGAATAATTTTTTTTTTACGGCATTTTTTTTAAAAGTAGATTTGGCAGTTGACTCTAGCGCGTTTTTCCGTAGTTTTGAAGATGCTCTTCATGAGTGCAAACTCTGTCTGGCTGAGACTGAGGGATATAAGTAGGTTGTAGTTTGCTTGAAGCATTGTTGCAGAAAATTATAAGATAAAATTAAAAGCCAAGAACAATGCGAGATTTTTTTTTATATAGAGTAAAATTAAATGCAAACAAAAGAAATACATTTCTTTTTTTTTTGTTGTTTGTTTTTTCTTTTTGACACAAATTTTAACTCTAAACAACAGTAATTTTTTTTTCTCTGTTGTATTCAATGGTGTTGTAAATCTTAATATATTTCAGACTTATTAGTCCATTTTCAAGAGAAGACAGCGGAAGAGTGTTCAAAATTGGAAAAGTAGCCGCAGAGTTTGCCACGTGATACCGCGAAATATAGAACAAAAAATGACGTTAGGAGAACGTTAAAATAAATCAGTTGATGTTTGAAATACTTGTTGCGTTTGTGAATCAAGGGAGATGACTATTCAAGCAAGGTTTTATTTTATTTTTTTTTAATTATTGTTTTTCTTATGTTTTAAACTTATATTATAAAAGCGGAGCTCAATTCCAGTCTATTGTTTAGTGTGGGAGTATTTTTTGAAATAATTAAAGATTCGAGGATACGAAGTTGACCTACGTTTCTTGAAGAAGCAAGAATGTTGATGTGAAAATCTGGTTCTGAATTAATGCAAGTGCGAATATGTTTATAGAACGACGAAGCAGTAGTGTTTAAGTGCTCTTTAATGCGGTGATGAAGCAATCTGGTAGTGCTTCCGATGTAAGATGCACTGCATTTAGCGCATTGTAGGTCGTAAACAACGTGGTTCTTAAAGCATAAACCTGTCTGTGATATTGGGCAATTAGAGCGTGAACAAGGGGAAGGTGTATGCGATGGATGTTTTCGGTTGAGCTGTTGTCTTAAAGTAGATCCAGTGTGGATGAGTTGAATGTTGAGCCCCTCGCTGCGGATGGCTTTTCGGATTGAAGATGAGATTTTGTCACTGAGGAAGGGTAGTTGTAGAAAACAATTGTTAGAGAAGGGTCGGGTGTTGCGTTTTTTCTTTTTAAGTGAGGATAGGATCGTATTAGGGTAGCCGTTTAGTGAGAGGGTCTGTAGGAAATTGTTAGTGTGTGTATGTTTGTCGGAGATGTTAGTGCATTTGTCTTGTATGCATGAGATTTCAGCATGTGCGTAGTTTAGTTTGTCCTTGAGAGGTAGCGCAGATTTGAAATGTACGAAGAGGCGTTTGCTGGCGGGTTTTCTGTAGAATTCAGTGCATATGGCACCATTTTTTATTTGTATTTTAAAATCAAGTAGAGAAAGAGATTCCGAAGAGTCTGGGTGTTCTATAGTAAATTTTAAGTTTGGGTCGGCGTTATTGAATTTGTGGAAAATGTTAATGGCTTCTTCGCGGGAGTATGTGATAATTAAAATGTCATCGATATATCTAGTAAAAAGGAGATAAGAACAGCAGGTACTAAAGGTGTGTCTTTCGAGTTTGTCCATTCACTAAACGGCTACCCTAATACGATCCTATCCTCACTTAAAAAGAAAAAACGCAACACCCGACCCTTCTCTAACAATTGTTTTCTAAAACTACCCTTCCTCAGTGACAAAATCTCATCTTCAATCCGAAAAGCCATCCGCAGCGAGGGGCTCAACATTCAACTCATCCACACTGGATCTACTTTAAGACAACAGCTCAACCGAAAACATCCATCGCATACACCTTCCCCTTGTTCACTCTCTAATTGCCCAATATCACAGACAGGTTTATGCTTTAAGAACCACGTTGTTTACGACCTACAATGCGCTAAATGCAGTGCATCTTACATCGGAAGCACTACAAGATTGCTTCATCACCGCATTAAAGAGCACTTAAACACTACTGCTTCGTCGTTCTATAAACATATTCGCACTTGCATTAATTCAGAACCAGATTTTCACATCAACATTCTTGCTTCTTCAAGAAACGTAGGTCAACTTCGTATCCTCGAATCTTTAATTATTTCAAAAAATACTCCCACACTAAACAATAGACTGGAATTGAGCTCCGCTTTTATAATATAAGTTTAAAACATAAGAAAAACAATAATTTAAATTTAAAAAAAAAACTTTGCTTGAATAGTCATCTCCCTTGATTCACAAACGCAACAAGTATTTCAAACATCAACTGATTTATTTTAACGTTCTCCTAACGTCATTTTTTATTCTATATTTCGCGGTATCACGTGGCAAACTCTGCGGCTACTTTTCCAATTTTGAACACTCTTCCGCTGTCTTCTCTTGAAAATGGACTAATAAGTCTGAAATATATTGAGATTTACAACACATTGAATACAACAGAGAAAAAAAAATTACTGTTGTTTAGAGTTAAAATTTGTGTCAAAAAGAAAAAACAAACAACAAAAAAAAAATTTATTTCTTTTGTTTGCATTTAATTTTACTCTATATAAAAAAAAATCTCGCATTGTTCTTGGCTTTTAATTTTATCTTATAATTTTCTTCAACAATGCTTCAAGCAAACTACAACCTACTTATATATATATATATATATATATATATATATATATAAAATACACATTTTACACGGAAAATAATTGTTATTGACTAGAAGTTAGATGTAAAAATAAAAATAAAATTCAGACTGCATTATTAATCACATGGGCATTTTGTATAAAAATTACTTGAGCGAAGTAAAAAAATTGTCGAGTATTATCTACAGATTTATGAAACATGTAGGATAAATTATTCTTGTTTAAAACGTGTTTGAGAAAGATACTCTGCAGCCTTAAATGTGTCCATGCTCTCTAAATACATTGACAACCGAATTGGAAATAAGACTTTCTATCCATAATTTTGAAATCTACTATCCTAAAATCGCTAACATTTGTGTATTGCAAACATTTTTTTAATGGAGAATAGATAATTCATTGTGGATGTGTTATCGGCAGCTCCAGTCACTCTCGCTTCTTCTTTTTTGTTCCTCTGTCCTCATTTCCAATGAGTAATCTTTCTGACTAAAAGGTGAAGAAAAAGCTGCTTTACAGGTCGGTAGTAATTCGTAAACAGTAGCCTGAGATGTCGGGAATTTTCTGTTTGTCTGTCTATCCTTGTGGCCATGTTACTAGTAAGGGTGCTGGAGATAAACGTTTTATCTGGGCTGACGTTATGCGCCTGATAGTCAAGGACCCGAACCTTGGATTAACCACTAAGGTGGCTGTAATATCAGTAGGTGCAAAATACTCGGGCTGCTATATTGCCATTTGGTGAATGGATTCTGAACCATGCAGTGGTCTCTGATGATGGCTCTCGATTCTAAAGTAGTGGGTAATTGTTACGGCTTTACTTTATCATGTGCTACAAAAAAATAATTTCTTTGTCTCTCTTACTTTCCCTCTCTGTCCTGCTCTAACCAAGTCTGCTGACCTGTTTCACAAATTCATAAACCTCAACATGACAAATCTTCGGAAAAAAAACGAATTAACCTAGAACCCCCTTTTTAAACGTAGACCCATACTACCATTTCCTCTTTCTCCAACATAAGGAGTCTACCTTCCAACGTTCCAGATGTTGAAACACAATTACAGGAGACAAAACCGGACATATTCGTTCTATGCGAAAATGGCATAGGGCAAACCACTTCCCTAGATGAGGTCATAATTAAAGGATAGTATCTGATGAACCGCCTCCTTAATTAAGATACTTTATCAAATCTCCAAAACTAAAGAAGCCACTCAGGGATAAGGGTTATTTCAAGTACATTACGTTAGTGTGGAGATTTGATGAAGTGTTTACTTAAGGGGGCAGTTCACTAGGAATTTGTTAACGTTGGACTTGAAGACATCCAAGTTGTAGTCCGGTGGGAAGCTGGCAGACGGAACAGAGCTCCACGGGCGTGCAGTTCTAAGAAAGAAGCCGTGTTCATGGAATCCGCGTTTTGATTTAGGCACAGATACAGAGTGAGGGAAATTTTCCACAGTGGATTCAGCTAGACGGGTGTTTTTCGTGAAAGATTGGCGAGGGGGGGCCAGAGATTGGAGTTCAGACGAGTACCTGCCTTGGAAATAACGATAAAACAAGGATAGGCTCGCAACGTCTCTTCTGTGGGAGAGAGGTTGCAGGGTAGAGAAAAAGGCATCCCCCACTAAGACACGAAGTCTATTTTGTAGATTGTTTTTAGCAGCTCCTGCCCAGATATGGCAACAGTATTCCATCCTTGGATGTACTTGGCTTTTATATAGATAGAGAATTGCATCAGTAGTGAGATATCTTCTGGAGCGGTAGAAGGATCCCACCATCTTTCTAGCGACAATTATACCCTGTTGGTGATTGAATGAGGATCAACGAACATTCAAGCCTTCCAATATTTTATCGCGAGTAAGATTGGCGAAAACGCTATTTTCAATCGAATCGATTAATTGTCTGCTCTAACTGGTAATCAAATGCGTTTCACCGAGATGAAGATTCACATACCTTCCTGCAGCGAATTATAGTCCAGAATACGTTGTAATCTACATTGCATTATAGAGAACCTACTGGGGATTAAATATTGCTTTGGTAAATAATAACTTGAATTGAAATTTAAAATACAAAAATCAAGTATAATGATTCACTAATTGTCTTAAAAGAAATGTTCATTTCAAAGGTGTTTCTGCCTTATCGAAGACTTTACTGTGTATTTTATACTAGCCTGGTGCCCGGCGTTTCCCGGGTGTATGGAGGTGTGTGTTGAAAAAAAAAACGAAAAGCGGTAGTAGGCAGGCAGGTTCGATCCCATACCGCGAAGAAGGAAAATAACGTGAAAGGGGGAAAAAACGTGACGTATTTGCTGTGTCGTCCATCGCAAAACCATTTCCTTCTTGTAAACTATTATGATAGCTGGTTTTCTTGCTTGTATGGGTTTACTCGTTTGTATGTCCATGCCCCATAGGATTTTGTGACTTTTATTTTCAAGTACTGCTTCCGATATTTGCTTATATCATTTGTCTGGGTATTAAAAATATCGTTGCTGTATAATTCACAGTCTATTGGCTTCACCACTTAATATTGTCAAATCTTATATTCATTTTGTGCTACTTTGCTGCATTCGCCTATTATGCTGTTTATTTTTTCCTCTCTTTGACCACAGAGTCTGCATTTACTGTTGTCTTGTCGATCGTTACTTCGATGTGGATGGGTCTAATTACGTTATTTTATGCAACTGTATATGTCATTAATTAACTCTGTTTAGGATGCATTTTGTAGCCATGTCCAAGTGTTTCTGTTTGTCTCATCTTTTTGTCACTATTATTATTATTGGTTCACAAGGATCTTTCACACAGGTCATCAAAGATCTCGCCTTGTAAACAGCCTGTGGTGTTCCTTGGACTGTGGCTGACAACAAGTCCCCCATATATCTAGTACTCTCCACCTCTTTTGATAACAATTGCAAATAATTTTGCATTATCGCAACAGAGGTTTGCCATCGATTTCTTGTTGGTAGCGAATATATGTCTTCACTAGAATTTGAGTGGCAATAAGCCTACCCAATATCCCAGTTCTCTTCGCACTTATCAGGCGGAGGTCTGGTAAGTTCCCGGTTTTCTCTTCCTCCGTGACTACGTTGTCTCATTTGAGGGGGGGCAGTGATGCGGTAATGGGGAAATTGTGGTTGGGTTTGAGAACCTATAGATATGGAACTTCAATGTTCTTGGTTTCATGTAACGCTTCATGTTTTGCCTTTGCAGCAGTTTGTCTGGCCCGCGCTTGTTGTCTGCCCCACGCTCGTGTGTTAGTCTCCACATTCAAGGGTTTTCCATAATATTTCAGCTGTTTCCATTATTCTTGTTTTTACAGTTATTCATTTGATTCCAATTTCTCCCATACTTTTAAAGTTTTTTTCGGAATTGTTCCTAGCGTTCCTACTATTATAGGTATTATTTTGATTTTCTCAATCATCCAACCCCTTTTAACTCTCTGTCTAACTCTGTGTATTTGCTCCGTTTCTCCTTTTCTTTGATATTAACACTGTGGTAAGTTGGAATAGCAAAGTCTACTATTTGACAGGATTTTGCTTTCTTGTTAATTATTACGACATCTGGTCCTCTTGATCGGATGGGTTTATCAGTTTATATGTTTATTTCCCATAGAATTTTGTGATTCTTGTTTTCAAGTACTGCTGCCGACTTATGTTTGTACCACTTGTATGTGCGTTCGAGATACAGTTGTTTACATAAATCCCAATGTACTGCCATCCCCACTTGGTTGTGTCTGTTCTTGTATTCTATTTGAGCAAGTTTGCGGTATTCATTTACTATATGGGTTATAGTCTCGTCTCTTTGTCCACAGAGTATGCATTTGCTGTTTTCTTATGTTTTATCGACCTATTCTTTCATGTGGTTGGTCTTATCGAGTTGTCTTGTGCTGCAGTTATTAGGGATTCAGTTTTTCGGCTTACGTGTCTTCTTCGCGTCTATGTGCAAATGTTTTCGTTATTTTCATCTGTTGTCATCCTTATGAATCTTCCGTGTAGTTCTTTCTCTTCCCATTTTTTTATTCTTGTCTCATACTCTCTATTTTCTGTTTTAATTGATTTTCTCAGTGTCTCTCGCTTCCATGATTATACTTGCATTGTTTTGAATTGAGTATTTTGCTAGTTCTTTTTTGGTGTCATTCTCACAATCTTCTATAAAACCAGTCTCGTCCCGTCGTCTTTACTTTTTATGTAGAGTACGTGAACATTATCTTTCAAGTGTAGTGCGTTGTATGTGGTCATGAGTTTTCTGGTCTTCTGATCGAGCTGTCGACATTCTTCTTTAATTCACCGTATGAACGGTCGAAAGTATCTTAATAGTGATACTGACCATTACGTTTATTACGTTTATGCTATATAATTTAATTTCGAGAAGTCTTCTCGTTCTCTTAGCGTATTTCTTTCCAATTTTCTCTTTTATTTCTCTTGCTTTCATCGTATCTGCTGCCAGTACGCTATGGTATTTAAAGGCGGCTTCTTCCCCTAGTGGCCTCGTCTCCATTTAGTTGGGGTGTTTCATATCGTCTTTAGTTTTCTTCTGTCGTCTTTAGTTTTCTCTTTTCTTATAACTAGTAGTGCGCACTTTTCCATACCAAACTCCATTTGAATATCCTGGACATCCGGGTGGTATTTATTAATGTCTCTAGTTTATTTTTGGCCCTTGCGAAGAGTTCATGTACATCGGGTGGTTCATTTTTTCCTCCATGTTAGAGAACTTGTATCTGGCTTGGACTTTCCCAGTATACTGTTAAGGGGATTCATGGCTATGATGAACAGTAATTGTGATAGTGAATTGCCTTGGAAGATTCCTCTTTGTATGTTGATTTCTGTTATGTGTTGTCCATCAGCTGTCAGTTTCAGTCTCCATGTTCGTATTGAATTTTCAATCACATTGATGATCCTGGTTGGTATTATGCACAATTTTAAGCCTTCTATCATCCATGCTTGGAGGATCTTACCGTACGCCTTTTTGTAGTCGATCTATGCCATGGCTAAATTCTTTATCCTTCTACTTCTACTACTAATACTTCTCCTTCTTCTTCTTCTTCTTCTTCTTATAATTATTATTATTATTATTATTATTATTATTATTATTATTATTATTATTATTAAACGTCATTAAATATATTTTCAAATTGAAAAGAAAAACTGTATATGTTACATACGATCATTAAATTAAAATAAGGAAGTATATTTTATTAGTTTTCTTCAGCATTAAAGCTTCTATGTAGGATATAAAAGAATAGATAAAAACATGGGCAATCAAGTATTTACTTTTGTTCGCAGAATTTCTATAATATCGAACATTTATAATAAAATATTATTTTTTTATGCGATATTTAATTCAGATAAACCATTCAGAAATAAGTACATTTTTTATGTTGTAATATAATATAGTTTCATTTAATATTATTATGTGTTTATGAGTTTAAACCGCGAGGAACGTAACAAAACTAAAGCCTCCTATAAGTGGTTAACGAAACAATTTGAAAAGCTACCGAAATGGAGTAGTACTATTAGATCTATCATTTTTTAAAAACTTTTTATTATCCCCACCTTATTCAATAAAAATTCTCAGGAATTGCATGACGCACTTATGCTTGTAACGCACGATTATAATAGGGGTTGTTTTATTAGAGTCTAACATCGTTAATATCTTCAACAAAGTGATGAAAATTCCAAGTTATGAATGTATAAGTACAGCCATCATAGCAATGCATTTGGAAATATCCACTGATCTATTATAGAGGAATAAAATGTAGGAGTATTGTAAAACTACCTGTACATTATCATTTATATTCACGTTCATATGCAGATGCAATACCATTTAGAAAAACATTTACAATGTAGAGATCCTCATAATAAAAGTAAGGCGCCGAAGGTTGCATGTGTTTAACTATAAACATCATAATGTACGCAAAGAATTATAAAAAGATGCGTTTCTTCATGTTTGATTCTATTTTTTTCATTTTGAATGTATCAATTTGCCATGAGTTATAATCGCACATGCCCTGCCTCGGCCAATGTTAATATAATTCACGGATAAAAAAAAAATTCTCGCACTTGTAAATTGACTTGTTAATATATTTACCCTGTGGTCGAGGTCATTGAGAAATTTTGTCGTTCTCGGACCTGAAGCCCTGGAATCTCGTCGAGAGATATGAAAATAAAATTATTTATCGTAAATCAAATGAAAATACATATACGCTGATATATTTGAGTAATATAACTGCATAATTGCGGTGCACCGTTTGGAACTCTTTAATAAAAACAATTGGTTCTGCTGTCTCTCTCAGACAATTTTTGATCTGAAAATTTTAAATATTACATCACATGCAGGGTAAGCTATAAACAGTGCATAGGTCCCGAGCAAAGCCGGGCTGAACTTATATATATATATATATATATATATATATATATATATATATATATATATGTGTGTGGGGGGGGTGAATTCAGGTTTCTGATGTTCAAAAGTATGGACTAATGAATACAACGATGTTTTAGATAGTCCTCGTTACTAGAGCAAATAATTTTTATTATATACTCGGAGGTAAACAATTCCATTTGGTCGCTACAAACAGCTATCTGTTTCAGTCAGTGAGACTTCGTCAGATGCCCCTAAACCAGTCAACACTGAAGCACATATACATGAATACACACATGAATACACACACGTACACAGACGTACACACACATACATACACACACGTATACACTTTCTATGTAAAGGAAAATATTCTATATTAATGAACGCTTGATTTTCAAACCCGAAATATATATGCTAGTTTACCAGATGAGAAACCTGAGCACTTAATGTATTTTGTAATTTTTGCATTTAATCAGTCTATGTTTATACATCTATTTCTTGCATTTCGTTTTCCAACAAAAACTCCAAAAACAAATCAACTGATCATTATGAAATTTGAAATATCTACTCTAATTAATGTAGCGAGTAACACGTACCTATTATTTTGTACTGTAAACTTCAATATCCATTTGCATTTATTTGCATCCGTCGCAACTCACACCCTGTCCCGCAGTTTTGAAATAAATTAGATACAAGAAATAGAGAAACGATTTGCTTCCTATTAATTTTGGCGTTATATTACTAAATTAATTTTTACATTTTCACTTACAGTGCCTTAGCGTGTATGTGCGTTAATCATATGCTTGGACTTGGTAAGATTAAAGCTTATTGAATGTAGTATTCATATGGTACATGTATTTATGGGGAATGGGTGACTAAGAAATTATTTTTTATTTCATACAATTTAATATTTAACTAAACTTTACGAAATATATTGCAAAAAATATTAAAATGTATAACTAATGCTATATTTACTCATAAACATTGCACTCCGTGCCGAAGGTGAGCATGCTTAACTTACTTTAAAATAAAGTCGACCAAACAAACCGATTTATTAAATTACTGCTGCCTGGGACAAGAACCAAATATTGGATTTATCTTAGGCAATTTTCAGTTTTTGCAGTTTCAATTAAATTCGTATTCCTTTTGGTATGAGATTGTCTCGTATTTGTTGTAAAGATGTAAGTTAGCTTTATTGCATGTTGTATAAATTTAGTTTTTATTTTATTGCGTATTCATGTAGTATTTCACATATTTTGTTTAGTTAATTAAGCAGCACTCTACAAACGTAATATTGGTATTTTGTGTTAAAGAAACCGTGAATTATTAATAGGATATATAACGTCTTCGGATATAATCATATACCGGGACCGTTTATGAAAAGTGTAACGTTACATTTTATTTGAAGACAGACATGTTTTACTCGACAAGAAAATAGTCCCGTTTAATGTGTTCTAAAAAAGCTATATTCATAGAATTTCTGACTGACGCTAGACCCATGATAAATATAAAAAATAGTCTCTATTGTACAAAGAAGTCGGATTCTTGCAGTAAATGTCTTAAAAATGGGCCTAGATATTCGAATTCTTCCATGAAAATAACGATAAATATGATTAAGACTAGCATTGTGTATTTTATAAATAGGAGGAGACTGTAGAAAAGATATGTCATTTCAACTAGATTGTAAAATCGATTTGGAATATTGTATTATGAGAAAAGGATGCTCAGAGCGACACCTCCTAAAATGTAACAATACTAATGTATCTAATAACGTATATGTCCCTGATCTGTTTTTCAAATCTCACCTTATCTATATTTTTTTGTTAGTGTGCATTTTAGCATTGCTCGAAACGCCTTGCTTGTTATTGCTTTGTTTGTCAGTAACGAGCATTTTTTTCAATCTTTCGATTGGCCACAAGAGCTTCAGTTTTACATGACAATTTTAAACGGTAAACGCCTTTTAACTTTTTATGCGTCAGGTTATTACTGTTTATACAAATAAAAATTCCATGTCATATGTTGGTAATATAACATAAATTGGACTGTGTTTTTTTTTTCAAACGACATTTGTCGTCTGTATGCAACTTAGTTGATAAAACTATCATGTTGTCTTTTTTTTCTCACTGGTAATATTTTCTTCTCTCATCAGCTCGTTAGGACAACTGATGACATAAAAGAAAGTTTTTGTAACTTCTTGTTTCTGCTTTATATTTGATTGGATAATTAAACATAGTCAAGTGGGCATTAATACTATTCTTAATATTGTGCTAGAGAGTATCCATGTTTTCTGAGAGTGAGATAATCATAAAACAGAAGGCCCCATTATTATCAGGTTCATCCTATTAACGCACTATAAACAGCAAACAAAAAGAGCATACAATCTTAATTAAAACAGGAAAAAAATCATACTTTTGTCAGTGGTTCATGCCTTTAATTGGTTATTCTTCTCAGACACTAGAATGTGACACATCAGCTTTTCTTTAACCCCTTGTTTCCCAGATTAGGTTTTAAAAACCCAAAACTTTCGGAAAGATGACCAAAAAAAAAAAACAATCTGCCAAAGAGCAACTTCTCTTTCATACTTACTACGTATCAGTTTCGACGCAATTTTCTGTTACTGTTACTCGAGTTTACCTTTTAAATTTGATTACATAACCTTAAATTCACGTAGAAATTTTTCTGAGAATAACTATATTTCCACACATTAGAATCTTTATATTGTTATCTTATGAACCGAGCATGTACGTTAGATTATTGAAGTTAAACGACGTCTTACTTGTGAATTCCAAATAGAATGACCATTTTAGAATAACAGGTATTGTAAATGGTCTCAACTTATCATGGCATTGACTTCCGTCATCCTGGATTTATCATTGCCACTGTTAACGCAATAATTATGTGGTTAGGGATTGATCAACTCTTGTTTTGCTATTCCACACGCATCTATCATTATATAGAATATTTTTTAAACTAAGAAAGACGTATGACGCCGATATAAATTTTCGCTGTTTTCTTTTCTTTTTCATAATATATACTACCATACTTTAATATAAGTAAAAAAATTAATAAAAATTATAAATGTAACATAAAAGAAAGATTAAATAGCCTTTATCTGAACTGTATATTGGAAAGTAAGCAAGAAGAGTAACGGATTCGAATTGATTTCTTTTATCTCGAACGATAAACAACTCTAATATATAAATCTCACTAGGTATGTGTGTGTGCGTGTGTGTATGTCTCCATTTTTCAAATTGTATCTCCTCCTATACGGATGATCGTTGAACGACGTGCAATACCTCAAAAGATTGCATTTTTGTGCAGAATTTTATCATAGGGTTATAATCGGCTGAACAATTGCTAAGGGGTTCAAAAAAGGGGTTCAAACTTGAAAGAAATGACACCTTGAACAGCATAGCGCCATAGCGTCGTTGTGCGCATGCGTACATCGAGTAAAGGAGGAATCTATTTATTCAGATATTTCATAACGCTTTTAACACCTTTGTCCCAATGGTGCAATGGCTATCGTGGCCGATTGTTAGCTCAAGTGTTGCAGTTTCAATCTCCATAATTTCTTTTCTTATTTTTTTAACATGCTGATATTCTTGATTTTTAAATGTTGTATAATGCATACACAAGAACGCTTTTATTAAGAAAAATGCAGGAGAATGTTTTTGATTTACGTAACGAAAATGGCATATGGTATACCAGCTTATTGGTGACATTCCAAAAATCGCGTAAATAGATCAAGTAATTGCATTTGTAGTGGATCTACTCCTAAACTAATTAACCTATCATTAGGAATATTAATTATGTGTATATGTTTATATATTTCTATGTCTTGAATCACTCCTAAACTAATTAACCGATCATTATGAATTTTAAATATGTTTATATGTTTATACATTTTTATGTATTGGAATTATTCCTAAATTAATTAACCGATCATTAAGAATATTAATTATGTGTACATGTTTATATATTTTTATGTATTAGAATCACCCCTAACTAATTAACCGATCATTATGAATTTTAATTATGTGTATATGTTTATATATTTTTATGTATTGGAATCACTCCTAAACTAATTAACCGATCATTATAAATTTTAATTATGTGTATATGTTTGCATATTTTTATGTATTGGAATCATTCTTAAACTAATTAACCGATCATTATGAATTTTAATTATGTGTATATGCTCATATATTTCTATGTATTGGATTCACTCCTAAACTAATTAACCGATCATTATGAATCTTAATTATGTGTATGTGTTTATATATGTGTATTATTGGATCCACTCCTAAACTTATTCGATCATTATGAATTATTAGTACAGTATATATTTATATATTTGTATGTATTGGATTCACTCCTATACTAATTAACTGGTCAATGTATTATATATGTTTGTATATTTTTATAGACCGATTCCAAAAATCACATAAAATGATCAGTTTTTTATGTATTTATGTGTACAAGAAATCATGTCAAAGTAATAAGGTACTTGTGTAGTATAGTACTCATGAAAAAAAACAAAGTAAATCTTACCTGTGACATACAAGATCATGTAATATATTCGAGTAGTATAACATTTATATAAAAATTCCGGTGCTTCTTCACTATAGCACTCTGATGTAAAACACACACTCTTACCTGTGACATACCGAAAATTTAGCACAGCATAAACTTATTTAAATAATTTTAAATATGTGTTGTACATAACCCGCCCTAAGTAAGGAAATTTTTTCCACATACCTGCTGTAAATTTCCTGTCCAATGAACGTACAATTATTCCATACATATGTTGTGCAATACCCGTCCCAGGGCAGGTAATATATTTATTTGCTCAAGATGGAAAATGATACGTAGACATCAAAAATTCCTCTCTCCTAAGAATAACAGGCATGTTCAAAAGTTTTCTCATTGTCTTATAAGGCCCGGAGAAATGTCGGGTGGCCTTGCTAGTTATGTATTAAATGGTTGTCCTGGTGTTAGCTTTACTGGAAAATATAAGTAAGGTTAATAAATTATTTACTTGAGATAACATCTTGTCCTACCGTTTCGAGCGTATCGTAAACTAAATAAAAATATGTAAATGTATAATATATTTCCTAATAGATATCGGCTCAAACCAAATAGCTATAATGCTAAATTACATTTTGGCTTGGAACAGGGTCTTCTTTACATTGGTATCTTTATTTCAACATGTCTTTAACAATTCACTGTGTTTTTAGAATGCTGTATGGTTTGGGCTTCAAACGTCTCCTTAAAACAGAACTATGTGTTCGTATATTTTTCAGATATTCCCTAATATTCGTGTAAAAATCACACACGAAATATGTTTAAGAGATTTATATATAGACAGAAAAACATGGGATTTGTATGTTGAAGTTACGTAAGTAAGACGATATGTAGATATCAGAAGGCAATAGATCCAGGATGTTGCACGAACATTTGCCAATAAGAAAACTGTTTAAATGAGTGTCGCGTTTGCTTACAGTTGATCAAAGACTACGGGCCCACGATTGATAAGGTTGTTTGCAACTGTCCACCAAAACAAAACAAAATATTTTTCTTCAATAAGCGGCAATGGTCATACTACTTGTTTTGTTGATTTTGAGTTGTCAACTAAGTAAGCAGTAACTTTAATCGATCAAACGTGCAAACATCAGCAGGTAAGATTTTGGCATCATTATTTTGAGAGCACAACGTAACTTGTTTATCAATTATCTTCAGTAAACAGGAACCATGAGTATTAAATATTAAATAGCATTATATATATATATATATATATATATATATATATATACGTTTAAAGTAATAAATAATTTATAATCGATTATCAATAATGAAAAATGTGATTGCCCACTAAGACAATACATCTTGTTTTTGGAAGCGATAGGAAACTACATAAAATAAACTTTAAACTTCTATCCGAAGATACCCTATTCTCCATATTTGATCCCAGCGACAAGTGAAAATTTGCAAGCTCCTAGAAAATGCTCTGGAAAGAGGGTTACTCTCCAACTAAGAAAATATGTAGGAAAAATACAAATTTCTCTACACGAAACGAGACCGGAAATTGCTAGAGAAATGTTAGAAAGGGCATCGTCTTAGTAGAAAACTGCGTTGCATTATAATGTACCTAATATTGGTTGCTTTATAAGACAGGACTGGTGTACACATTTATTTCGACTTCTGATGTTCCATTCGCAGTTATGTGAGATGGTGAAAATTGTAGGTTTTTGTAAGTAAACCGAAAAGATAAACATCTGATCTTATTAATACACGCTTTCTGGGTTATTGTCTCCTGTCAGATAGTTAAAGGCGTTTTAATATTTCAGCATCTTCAAAAACATGTAAACTAATTAGTACAATGTCGCAGCGTCAACTTCCTACACGACTCCCTACATGCCAAAGCAATTAGGGTGTGGACAATTTACGTATCAGACTGTGAGGGTCGTTAGTTTAAGTTTTTTGCCCTTCCCTTAAAAACAATTTAAATTTAGAAATTTATAAAAACGAAATGAAAAGAAAACAAAATAATGCGTTTCTATTTTTTTAAATTTTCCAGCGGGAATCTATTTCGCCTAAATTTTATGGTACTGAATCTGCGGGAAACCGTTTAGCCATTGTTAAAAGTATATTTGTTTGTTTCTTTTATTTGCCTGACATTTTAATTTAAAAAAAAAGCATTTCGAATGTGAGACAGTAAGGCGACGTTAATGTACGAAATAATAACTGACATATTTATAAAACATATGTTTAGACTAGAAGAAAAATATTATAGTAAAACTTTATATTCCTAATGTATATGTAAAGTTACTTTACAGGGATAAATAACAATTGAACTGATAGTATAGCTTACTGTTTGAATATGATATAGTTTTATAGGCAGCCGGTGTTTAAAAAATGAAATATATATATATATATATATATATATATATATATATATATATATATATATATATATATATATATATATATATATATATATATATATAGTGTTTTTGTGACTGTGCCGGGTAGTGCCGACAGTATTGTTTGTTACCGTGCTTAGTCGTGTCGACGGAATTGTTTGTGACCGTGCCGATTCGTGTCGAGGAATTGTTTGTAACCATGCCGGGTCGTTTCGACAAAATTGTTCGGGACTGCTCCTGGTTGTGTTGAGGAATATACTTAATACCGCGTGGGTCGAATCGATAGCATTGTTCGTGTTGAATTATGTAGGCGAAAGTGTTCGGTTACGTTTGTTGTACGTCGCAGTCGAATTGACGCATGTAATAACAATATTTATTTTTAAAATTGACCTGTCTCTCTTACCCGGGGAATCCATAACCTATTTCGGCCATAATACTCTTTTATCCAATTGATATTCTAGTTTATGATGGCAGTGATCCCGGAAAGTACTGGTAGAATTGCTAGAAAAAATATTAAATGCGTCATTAAGATACGCTTATCAGGTAGCGCGTACGCTTTATACTAACAATTGTGAATTTCGATTGTGTGAAGAAAACGCGGTACCGGGATTTTGCCTTGAATCCATTAGCCTAGTGGAAGCAATTTCCAGTACACAGATTTCAACCAAGTGAAACGGTCGAGGCCATTTTGGCAGAACTTTGTAGGCTTGCGGTCCTCTTTGACATCGTATCAGATCAGTGCGGGCAATGTGCATCTGTTGCTGGATTCCTGAACATGCGGAAGAGCAATTACGAGCATTCTCCCAGATGAAGAACGCAGATATATCACATGTACTGACGGTCGTTCGCACCATTTTAAATAACTGCATTGGAGTTACATCAGAGCAGACCTCAGTTGTTGCTCGGTCGATACAATGAACATCTTAGGAGGCGAATACTCTGCCGCGGATTTATACATGTAATGGATCCAATACTAGGTCAGGCCAGTATCTACGTAATCCTAGAGAAGCCGGTGCTGATGTCAAGCTCCGAGGAAATATTTTAGTTTTATCTATGTCAGCAGCCTAGACACATTGCTCGATTTTTTTCGGTAAACAAATCATTGCCGGTTTTTACCTGTTCGAAAGAGTTGAATACCAGGTACAGCTCTGATGGATACCGAATAAACGGTGTGATTAGTCCGCAAGTGGTAGTGTAAAGAATAAGAGGGGAGGGTGCTACTTGTGCTTACAGCAGGCGGAAGAACATCTAACAGCTGCGGAATTGGAGTGATGCAAGTTAACATCATTGCAAAGAATGGGATTAGTATATAGTTTTTTTTTGGGGGGGGAGGGGGAGGAAAACTTACTAAGGGGTGATTTGTGATTTGTGATTGTGCTGGACAAAATCAAGTGTTTGGCAGAGGAAACCGTGTCTAGTACTGGTATCGTAACGTTTCCACAATTCAGCAAATAACATTGTGCTGCAATCATAATTACTGAGCCTAATTCTACCGCAGGATATGAAAAGTGACACGCAATATGGCTTCCGTTCTGCAAGATCTACCGCAGATGTGCTAACGGTTATACCCCATAGAATTAGTGAATCTCTTGACAAAGGTTTCCTTTCTAGGGAAATTGCTCTTGACATATCAAAGGCATTCGACAAGGTATGGCATAAAGGCCTACTTCACAAGATTCCCAGCTACGGTATAAGCGGAAATGTTCTCTCTATTATTAAATCATTTCTCTCTGATAGGCTCATAAGAGTAGTGGTTGATGGAAAAAAATCAGAGGCCTGCAGTATTAATGCTGGAGTCCCTCAAGGGTCCATACTGGGCCCAACTCTCTTCCTGATCTACGTCAATGATCTCTCTAAACACATACTTAAATCATTCGTTGGCATCTATGCTGATGACACGACCATCTACAGCAACACATCAAAGGCTGTAAATGGCAAAGCTCTCTCTGATTCTATCTCCTCTGATCTCGAACGAGTGGTTCAGTGTGGGAATACGTGGCTGGTTACCTTTAATGCATCTAAAACAAACTCCTATCTTTACATCATCAACGCTCTGATCCTCAGCTGGCATCAATTGAAATGGATGACTCTCGTCTAGGAGCAGCCCCATGTTTCGACAAGCTTCTTTTTTATTGAATGTATTAAATGTACATGGGCGTAACTAATAAGCCTGGATATATTAATGTATCGGTTTCGATTCTAGCTGATAGCACACTTTACTTTTGAAATCACTTCTGTATATTATGTAAAATATTATAATTCATGTGAAATTTGCTGTACAATATTAGATACGAAATGAACAGTATGTAGATATATTAAAGCGTAATCATACAAATATATATATATATATATATATATATATATATATATATATATATATATATATACAAACGTGTATGGGTGGCGCCTATCGGTGTCATCGTTTAAAATGTCGTCACATTGTTTCAATGTTATATTACCGTATACATATTAGGATAAGTATAATTTACATTAAACTACAAGCGGTTTAAAGTAAGAGCCATAAACACTTTATATATTTCAAAATATATATTTCATGGCTAGTGCTCGTCTGAGCTTCAATCTATTGTCGCCTCTCGCCAGAGAAACACTTGTCTAGCTGAAAACACTATCGATAATTTTCCCCACTCTTTATCCGTGCCTGAACCTAAATGTAGATTCCATGAACAAAAGTTTATTCTCAGAACTGCACGCATGTAAAACTGTCTTCCGCTTGCCTGTTTTTCAGCTGGTTAAAATATGGTTGTCTTCAAGTCTAACTTAAACAAGTTCTTGATTAGCCGTTCCATTAAATAATCCAATTTACCAAATTTCCACTATTAACGATCCCTATGATGTTGTCAAATGTACTACTGTACACGTTTTAACCCTTAACCTCAGGTGGACTATAGGCCTTGGTAAGTGGTGACTCCTATGTAAAAATAATAATAAAGATACCTCATGTAGGGGTGTCTGCGCATGTAATTATGAGGCAAGGGCTTAGCAGTCCAAAACCATACCTCTCCTGAACCGGTACTGGTTAAGTTTAGTCGCAAGGAGAAGTCCAGGACGACTGAAAACAATACCGAGATAAGCGGAGAGCAGATATAACACCTGGAAGTCCCAAATGGTAACCCGTTTAGTAATGCCTAGTTTCACCATTGCTTAACTTCGACGATGCAGTGGGAGCCGGTGTGTCAATGTGATGATGCCGTACACATTATGCCCTATTGTTATTTCAACGACAAAAAAAAAATATTGCATCGCTACTAAAAAGCACATAATAGAAAAAAAAACAACTATACAAAACTCTGACGAATACGACAGCTGTTATGAAATATCAACAGATGCAGATGAATTTTAATGGTTGCCACTACATCTATTACTAAATGACTTCTGCTAGAAGACACGCCAACTGTGTTTACCGCGGTTGAATAATTGTCGCCAGCAACCTATAAAATTCATCATATGAAATGAATCATTCGCAATAGGTAAAGTTCTTCGAATGTAAATTGGAACAAATAGAGTGAGGGCATTGCTAAAGTTGCTGCAAAGAATGTTGTTTCTTCTTCACGCCGAACAATTTCTCGGACCAGAGAGTATCTTATTTCTATACAAAGCAACATTCGCACATGCATGTAGTATTTGTTCCAGCATCTGTCCTTAGACAAGGTCCGAAAAAGAGTATTCAAACCATGGTACGTCTGCAAAACATTCACAACAATCACTCGCCTACTTAAAACCACTGTCAATAATTTCTAGCATATCCAATGTGTGCCTAAAAGAACTTCTATTAACGTAGTTTATTTCCTGTAACTGCTGGCGTTTAGAAGATTATACCTAGGGGTTGTTGTTTAGCTGACACCGTTGTTCCCAAGTCCAATGTAAACAAGTTCTTGTTGAGCCGCCCTTATAAGATAATATCAAACTCTACACTATTTCCAATGCAATCGATCACTACGATGTTGTCTCATGAACTATCTTATACTCGAGTGGCTTTCAGGCCTTGGTAAGCGGTAACTATCATATATATATATATATATAGAGAGAGAGAGAGATACAGAGACAGAGACAGAGCGACAGAGACAGAGACAGCGAGACAGAGAGAGGAAGAGATAGAAGGGTTAGAGCGGGTGTTTTTAGAGGCGGCGACATTAAGTATACATAAATTAGAGGCCTTGATAAGCGTTGACTATAATATTATATATATATATATATATATATATATATATATATATATATATATATATATATGTATATATATGTGTGTGTGTCTGTGTGTAGAGAGAGAGAGAGCGAGAGAGAGAGAGGGGGGAAGATAGAGAGAAAGCGATAGCGAGAGGAAGAGAGCGTATTTTTGAGAGGCGGCAAAATTAAATATACATGAATCAGAGCAAAAAAATATATATATTATACAAAAGTATGGTTTTATACCAAGAGTTCAGCTTTGGTTTTTCTAAGTTAAAAACAACAAGAGGAATATGACCTCGCTTCTCCCACTAATATGACGTAATCTAAATCTTATATGACGTAATTTTCACAAACTACTCAATATATTTATCTCTATTTCGACATTTGCACATCAAATGTTTTCTAACATTTTTTTCTATCTGGTTTATTAGCGTCGACATGGCACTTATATTCCCAACGAAAATAATCTAAAATGGTAAAATCAACCCAACGAGGAGGACTGTTGGCAGGTCCAGTCCGTGATATTCGTTCTTCAAATATTTCCTCGCAGTAAATTGATCGCATCGCTAGCAGTGGCAGATGTCGCCATTAAAAATGAGTGATAAAAATTTGAATAATTAGACTCACTACCTTTCGAAGCTTATAACTACTTACAACATGTAATTTACACCCTATTTTTTTCAATAAAGGGAGCAAAGACCAAATTTTTAAATAATAAAAAGTGTAATAGAAAACTGTGCAGTATTTTTGTTTTCAATCGGCTTTCTTTACAAAAGATTTCAAGAGATTCAACGAATTTAACTTTCTCCGAATATAATAAATGTATATAAATTCAAAAACTCACTTACCTATTAAATATAGTAATCAATTGGTGCTCCCATTCTTCATAATTTGTCCATTTTCATATTTTATATTCCATATACTTTTTAAATAAAATTATTTTTAAGCGAGGATTCAAACAGACTGCGATTTAAAATTGTAATAGCAGATGTTCGCAGAGCGGAGTTGTTTCGATTTCTTCCAGTTGACAAATATGAAGGCCTAAAACCGCCATAATTAATTATTTCAAAAACGTAGAAACAACACATTAGACCAAATATATTCACTATGTAACCATGAAAAGAAACAAACATTTGAAGTGCTGATATGTGTCTTATCTCCCCTTTGAATCCTTGACATGTGTTTGTTGTCAACAACCAAGTTAGTCACGATGGGTCACCATATTTAAGAAATGATCACATTTCACTCATCAGTTGAATAAGTAAGTTGACTTTTCAGGTAGATTTGCACGTAAAAATTCTTTTGTTTCTGTTTTACATTAGATTATTTTATTCATTGATCTTTTATCTTCAATTTGGGAAATAGCATGAAATTTCACATTAAACCTGAAAATATCTTAAAAGTTGAACCAATAGAAACATTTTCATAGATTTTGAAATTGAAAAAAATGAGAAAATAATTCATTACGTAGAAAAAATGGCTGCATGAGCACGCGAATGCACTTTGTAAACACTTAAAAATTATTTCCATCATTTAAAAAAAAAACTTTAATAGTTTATTTTGGAAGTATATTCCATAAAGAAATTAAACAAACCACTTTAACAACAGAGATTACGATTTTTGTATATTTTATTCGCAGTTTTGTGTGAAGGGTGTAAAACATTCCCCTAAATTCTGACACACCTATCGCATCATCGCATGTTGGGTGTCATGTGGTCGTATCCTAATGAAACCGCATAATGATTTATCAAACAAAAAATAACCGATACGTGCTTAATCTGCAATTTAAAAATAGCTGTCATATATATATATATATATATATATATATATATATATATATATATATATATATATATATATATATATAATATGTTAAACAAACATTTAAGTATATAGAATATATAAAGAATATTTATCAAAGTATGATCGTGTTTTACTGTAAGCAATTACGTCACTTTATATAAAGTGTTGTTTAAAATCGCACAAATGTAATTCTTAGCCTACAAAATACCAGAAAGAAAAGACCATTGTTCTTTGAAGGAATAAATATACGTGCTGGTTTTGTGCTTCTTTAATAATAAATATATATTTATTTTTCTTCTCTTTGTGTCGCACTCTTTTCACCTCTGTAATTTGGCCGAAATTGGAGGAAGGGGGTGTATTTATGAGGCTTTAGGCTTGGACGCGCGTGGAGGACAAGATTCGGAGACACAATGTCTGCCGTAATAACAATAAAAGTCAGTGCGTAGTTAGCCGTGGTATGCCAACAATTAATGTCGTTAATAGAGCAAATGCCCTTTCCCCCTTTTCTCTCTCGTTAAGCGAGTTGAAGATGGTGTTTACAATGAGCAGAAAAAAGTACACGATTTCAGAGAAATAAGTAAACAGAAAAATAACTAACGTACAAAGCAGAATAATCGAACGCCTAAAAAGAAATATAAAAAAAAATAGAATATAAAGGTGCTTCTTTGTTCTTTAACGGCTTCTCAATCTATTTTAGTTTACTATTCGAAATTTCATAAACTGTGACATTTCTTAAGATAGTCTTCATACAAAACTAATAGACTAGTAAAGATATATAGTTTTACCATTCCACTTACTCTTGTGTTGTGTGCAAACAAGTTTACGTGAATTAGATGGTAACGCTAGGAAATGGTGCTGAGAAAAAATGTCACTCGAATTTAAATGTTTCTTGAGATATTAAGGTCTGTTGGAGAGTGCTGTGCTGTGCTGCTCTGCTGCTGTAATTAACATCAGTGAGATGATAGAAATATAGATAAATAAATAGCTAATAAAATTATATATATATATATATATATATATATATATATATATATATATATATATATATATATATATATATATATATATATATATACTAGCATTTCAGCCCGGCGTTGCTCGGTTGTTTAGGGGTATATGTTGAAAAAAAAAACATCGATTTTTTTAAAGTTTGACCCCTATTATGGCCTCTAAAGATTTATTGTTTCGGGTTCACACTTAGTTAGTAAGTTTAATCCATGTCAAAGAAACCTATATCTAAGATTTCAAGTGTTTAGACCCAAAATTCTCGGAGGGGGTTGGTAGAGTTCATAAAGCTCAAATCGTTGAACTTTGACCCCTAAACCGCAAATTTTCTGGTCGAAAACCAATCACAAAGATTTTCACAAATCTCAGTACCCTGTATATCAAATTTCGAGCCCATAGACTGAAAATTGACAGAGTTATTGCGTATGGAAATGTACACATACAGTCACTTAGTTATGTTCACTTCTATAGATCTACTAGCATTTCAGCCCGGCGTTGCCCGGGTGTTTGGTGTGTATGTTGAGCATAAAAATCGGTAATTTTTTAAAATTTTTGACCCCTATTATGACCCCTTAACATTTAGTTTTGGGGCTCAAATCAGGTTATTAAGTTAGACCCATGGCCAAGGAACCTATATATAAAATTTCAAGTGTTTAGACCCAAAATTGTCGGAGAGTTTAGTAGAGTTCTTAAAGGTCAAATCGTTGAACTTTGGCCCCTTAACAGTAAAATGTCTGGCCGAACACGGATTACAAAGATTTCCCCTAATCTCAGTACACTGTATATCAAATTTCGAGTCTGTAAACTGAAAATTGACAGAGTTATTGTATAGGAAAATGTACACACACAAACACACAGACACACAGACACGTTCACTTTGCAGCTAAAATATATACGTATTCACAAATATATATGGAAACAATTTTGTGTTTGCTGTAACTATTTTACGCAAATATTATTCAAGTATAAATCATGTAGAATATCTGCATGAATATAATTACACGTAATAGTTAACTAAAGATGATCATCCAATAAGACACCCGAAAAAAAATAACAGGGAATTAATTAAAATGAATGTTTACAAGAATATGCAAATTAGCAAGATCTTTTGGTAGTGAACGCAATTCTACAATCAATATATAAGAAAATTGTATTTTCTTTTTAAATAAATAGAAAAAGGGTTTTTAATATGAATATCAATACACACAAAAGAAAAACGAATTTATAGGAATATATATATATATATATATATATATATATATTCTTTTAAACATTCGTTCTAATTAATTCCTATTTGTCTTTTTTTACGTTTTCTTTGTGGCATGATTACTTTTAGTTATGTGTAATTATATTAATGTAGATATTCTAGATGACTTATACTTCCGTAATATTTGCGCAAAATGTTTATAGTAAACACAAAACATCTTCCATATATATATATATATATATATATATATATATATATATATATATATATATATATATATATATATATATATAAAGTAATGTGATTTATAATTTAAAAATATTTAAAATTTTTAAAATTTAAAAATCAAAATTTAATTAAATTAAAAATCAGTTTCATAAGAAGGAACAACAACAAAGTCAATTATCTGTACGATCGTTTCGGAAATCCGTGCTTTTTATTTGTGGTATACATGAAGTCACGTAGAACAATTATACATAGTTTTTTTGGTAAGCACGGCCTCCTCATCAGCAAATTTAGGAGGATTTCTATTGAATTGAAAAGACACCAAAAATAAACCTAGCATTAAAAGTAAGGCAGATGAATCTGAAAAATTGAAGTAAAAGGTTTGGATTTAAAATTTATAAGAAAATTAATAAGAAAATTGGTATACGTTAGAGATAGAAATGAGTAGAAAAAAATATATATTTTTTTTGAATTTACATAATAAATTTGATTTAAAAATATATAGATATATAGTTACCTTTTAGTTTTTCTTTTTTTGAAATCAGGAACTGTATTTAAAGTAGTCATTTAGATGTTTGCTATAGCTTTTTATTTTATTGAATGATGAATTTTAAAAGGGCGACGCTCGTGCAGTAAATTGTTTCCGTTAGCGTATTTTGATTTAAAGACGCTACAGTTAATATCTATAGAGAGAGAGAGTATTTATTTTGCAAGTTTTTAAGGGGAGATAATTGTTGTGGCTTTATTTATTATTTGATTTACGAGTCTAAGGGCGGTAATTGGTTTAACTTAATTTATTAAAAAAAAAAAAAAGTAATCTATTTTTACTAATGAGTAATTTTTAATGATTTAAGGTGGTTTATATTTATTAAATTTAAACCAACGTTTATGATTACATGATAGAAGCTCGTGTCTTGAATTTACTAGTTTGGTTGTGCTTTTTATATCTTCATATTTTAAAATTTTTAGGGTTTCTTTTGTACATAATGTACAAAATTTATCTCCTGGTTTATATGATTTGCAAGTCTCAATTATTTGCCATTTTAAGTTGAAAGAAATATTGCTATTTTTTAGTTGCCAAATATAGTTGGATAGAGTAGTTTGGTTTGATAGAGAGTTATTTTTAAAAGAATGTTTGTGCGTTGAAATTCTATGTTTTATTGGGCCAGATGTGGAACCAATATATATTACCTCTTGATTATTTTGATTATTTTCCGTAAGGTCTATTGTTGGATTATAATGTGGTGGGTTGGTTAATAATTGATCGGTAGATTGATTTAAGTTGGTGTTATTATTTAATCTGGTAGTTGAGTTATGGCTGTTGATAGGTTCTTGTATATTTGGAGTTTTTGATACTGTGCAGCTATAGATAACATTTTTAATTTTACATGAGCCTTGTAGGGGACATTTATTTTTTCTTCTACAGTTACAGTCCGATGTATTTTGTATAGTTGCATTTTGTAGTTTATTCATTTTATTATTATTAGAGCTAATTATTTTCTGATGAAGGTTAGGCATAGTAGAGTAAGAGACTTTAATTGTGTTCTTATTGAAAATCTTATTATATCTATGGGGGGCTTTAAAGTTCTTATCTAATATTTTAAAAAATTCTCTAGCTATGTTTGTTTCTAGGTTTTTGGAATACGGGGGGTTGAACCATAGGATCTCCTTGTGTCTATTCTTACGTTTGCGGGTTTTAGTTTGTTGTTTATTTATATTATTATCTAATATTTGTAGTTTTGTTTTATCTTTTTTTGTCTCCTGGTTATTTTTCTTAACTCGTATACGGGAAGACATTGCCATATTATATGTTATTACGCTCTTAATAGGTTTATTTTTAATGCAGTTTATGTTTCTATCATTTTCATTTATGAATTTAATTTGTGAATTATATCCAGAGTTTTTAAGGGCTTCATTATAGTATTTTTCATTTTTGGTAAAAATTGATTTAGTAGAAGACAGTCTAGAAATTCTTAGAGCGATATTGGGAACTATTGATTTTAATATTGATTTAGGGTTGTTTGATTGATTGTGGACATATAGAAGTGATTGGTTAGGTTTATGGTATGGTTCAAAGGTAGAATTTTCAAGATTTAAGGTTATGTCTAAGAAATTAACAATTTTTTTATTAGGGTCGATTTTTATACTAAGTCCATAATTTTTAAATAATTTATGTAGAGCTTTAATTGCATTTTCATAATTTTTATTAGTAGAATTCGTTATGAAAAGTGCATCATCTCTATATAGCCCTCCTTCAAGTTTGAATTGTTTATGGAGTATACAATGTATTTCATTTAAAAGGAAAAGGCCAACTAGATCAGTGACCTGAGTCGAGTCCGTCGATCCCATTAAAATGTTGAAGTGGTTAGGGGTATTTTTCCTGGTCCAATATTTATTATCAAATGTTATTAAAGACTGTCTAGCTATAAGTATTAGTTTAGTTTCGTCTTGAGTTATATTAGTTAATTTTCGTGCCATTAATAGAGATTTATTAAGTAGGATAGGTGATATATATAATTGTTCTACGTGACTTCATGTATACCACAAATAAAAAGCACGGATTTCCGAAACGATCGTACAGATAATTGACTTTGTTGTTGTTCCTTCTTATGAAACTGAATTTTAATTTAATTACATTTTGATTTTTAAATTTTAAAATTTTTTAAATTTTTAAATTATAAATCACATTACTTAATATTGAATTAGCTCTAGGGCATTTAACTATCGAGCTTATTATATATCTAAATTACAACGAGCATTTCCTGTATTTTAATTAAACTAGTAATTTCACTATTACATTAAAATACACTTAGCTCTTTAGACTATTATTCTAATCTCCTTTAAATTATATATATATATATATATATATATATATATTTATGTATACGTATATATATATTTTTTAAATTGTCTACGAAACCCCTCCTAGAATTTTTGGTCTGCAGACATGAAACTTTATATATAAAGTATACGAACCCATGCAAAAGTTTCTATTTGGGTTTAAGCCTGGGAATTTGGTACAAAGTTGTAAAAATTAAAAAAAATAAATAAAATTTGCTAAGCGAAGGCCAGACGCCGGCATTACGAATATGCATGCATAACGTAGTAGCTATTAGTTCATGTTTTTATTGCAGCAAACATGTTTTTAGAGCTTAGTCATAAACGGCAAAAACAAAAATAAATCGTAAGCTGGACGTTTTGATTTCGATTCTTAGTGGCGGCGCACGATCATTTTTTTTAGTCTCTTTAATATATATTGGGTCAAATATAATATAATAATAAGGAAATTAAATGATTATGATTGTCTGTAAAAAGTGCCAACAATAGGCTCTCGATGATGGATGATCCCGTTAATGTGCGACGTTAAGGGCACATGTTAAATAGCCCGCTAAATAATTTAGGTCATTAGTTTCCAACAAGCCTTCAATTTTTTATTTTGTCAATAGTCGTTTACATTTCGAACTTACACTATTGTGAAAATAGGTGACATATATATATATATATATATGTATATATATATATGTATATATATATATATATATATATATATATATATATATATATATGTCGCTAAGCATTGCTCGGTCGTTAAATACCCTTAAATAAGATATGCCGATTAATGTAGATTTTGTATTTATTACGATTTACTTTTACCTTTGGCATTAATGCCTGAGGTAAAGACATGTTTGCTGCAAGGCTAAAAATTGAAACATGAATCAATATGTATTACGATACATATGCATATCCGTAATGCCGTCGTTTTACCTTCATCTGGCAAATTTGTTAATTTTCACACTTCAACACTGATTTTCTATTTGCTAACCTCAAAATATAAAGTTTTGTATGTGTTCAACAACTCTATATATTAAGTTTCAGTCGTGAAAACCAAAAACTGACACAGGACTTTGATAAGCAATTTTATTTAAAAACAAATATATATATACGTATACATAAATATATAAATAAAGAGGTTTGTGTTTTCTATAACAATGTCTCGCAAATACATTACGCAAGTATAAATGATGTAGAATATCTGCATGAATATAATTACACGTAATAGTAAACTAAAGATGATCATCTCATAAGATAACAGAAAAAACCTATAGGGAATTAATAAAAATACACGTTAAAAAAACATATGCATATTATCTAGATCTTTAAAAGATAAATGCAACTTCAAGACCCATTTAGAAGAAAAGCTTTATTTTCTTTTTAAATAAATGAAAAACAGGGTTTTAATATGGGTGTCAATACACAAAAATAAACTACATTTACATATATATATATATATATATATATATATATATATATATATATATATGAATATATCTATACACGTAGTAAAATTGAATAATGAAATGCTCATATTTTTGGTTTTATGGGACGAAATAACATGAACACTTGCAAACCTTTTGAAAATTATGCTTAAAAATTCCATGACAATCGGTAAAAATTAATCTATATTTTTAAACAAATAAAATATGCTAACATCTGCCTCCATTCATATACATATATATATATATATATATATATATATATATATATAGAGAGAGAGAGAGAGAGAGAGAGAGACAGACAGACAGAGAGAGAGACAGAGAGAGAGACAGTTCCGGCAGGACAGCTTTAGTTTTTGCTTCGGGTTTTCCCCCTTATGTCCTTGTCGGGTCACTTATACTTAATATTATATGTTCGTTTATAGCTCATGAACAAGTTGGTGATTTTTCTTTTAATTGTTTTTACTAGCAGAGAAATAAGAAATATACTTAATCAGCAAACATATTCTGATTAAACTGATATTTTCTCGTTTGCACAAAAATTGTTTTTTACAGAAAAACAAAAAGCCGGATCAAATATGGGTTAACATTTCTATAATAATAGTGTTTATTAAGTGTTAAATATAGAACTGGCCCCAAATCAGATTAATTAATAAGCTATAAGAAATATTCACAAAGTAATATTTTGCTACATATTTCAATGCAAATACTATAAGAGACAACCCTTTACTTACTTCTTCAGTCCAACTCTTCTCTGTAGTTTTAAAGCTTTTTTTTTATTACCCCTGATTTTTTCTGAATGTTCAGTTTTAACGTAAAGTTTTGCATGATGTTTGTCGTCGGTGAAGAACCGCTTTACGTTGAAATTAATGTCAGATCTAATCTCACATCATTCCAATAATGATCATATATATATATATATAATAATGATATAAGAAAACTAGGCTATATCTAAGTGATGTATCTCTAATACCATTGTTCGAGGTCGCTAAATTCACGAGTCTAGCTTTTTAAAATTTGGCTTTAAAAATTGTATTTCAATTTTTCAAAACATAACGTATTTACTTACTAAAGAATATATCAGAAGAATATTATATTGTTTATTATTATTATTATTATTATTATTATTATTATTATTATTATTATTATTATTATTATATTGATTATTATTATTTTATATATCATTTATATTGCTACGATGTAATTTCTCTTCGAGAGTTACCTTGTTTATACGCTTCCAATGTTTTCGTTTATTTCTGTAGATTTGATTGTGTCGGCTTACAGAACACCCAAATAATTATGTGTTGTATATTCCAAGAACGTAATTTTTTTTTAAATTGATCAGATAGTTTTATTCCCCCAAGTGTCTCCAGGTTTCCACGTTTCATTTTTAGCACTGACCACATTTTCCATTCTGAATTCCATATGAATGCAATTCATATGTATTGGATGCAATTCTGATCAACTTTTTAACGGCTTGTTTATTTTTAACAATTAAATTCAAGTCGGTTCTATGCATTAGGTCATTTCGTCTTTGTTCTGTCTGTAAAAGTATATAGTCAGCATGAACATTATTTTATTATGCACTTGATGCCTCTTTATGTTTTCATCCTAGTCAGGTGTTGTGCTCCAGCTGTCAGCTAGTCTCGCTACGTCTCCGTTGCTTTCTTAATACGTTTTATAATCTTGTTGGATACCTTCAGTTATCTATGTTTGAGGGATATTGTCGTAAAATTTGGAGCTAATCCATTGATTAATTCTGTATTTTATTCTATATTTTACTTTTTTTCGGCATTTTTAATCTATATATAACAGGCAATTTCTATCTCGTTTATCTTTTCCACGCCGTTTCTCTTCATTCATCGATTGTTAAGCGAGTGATATGTTTATTTAGTTTTTTGTCCGTTCATATCTTACATATGATTGGTGGAGCCGTTCTGGGTATGTTGTTATCAGAAACAGTTTTAGATGTCTTTTTTTATTGATGTGGTCCTTAATTTTTTCATTCTCTCCAAAAGTTCCGAGTATTCTTCGTAATATTTCAGTGGCGGTATAATTAGTGCTTATTCTCTTTGATCACCCGATACTACTTGACTATTATTGATTATTTGTCTAGTATCTGACAGGGATAATGCCATCAACAAGTTTTGACATTTCTTGTTTGTGGATACATCTCAGATTGGCGCCAGCGTTACATGTAGGGTAGTGAGGTTTTAATACATTTTTACTTGGCATGCCCTTAGCATTTTACCACTTTTCTTATGCTTACTTAACATTCCATCGTTAATTTCTGCTTCTTTTTCGATTTCGTGAAGTTCTTCTTTCATGTTTTTCGCCTTGTTAACTTTTCTGTTAAAATATTGTGGCTTTCCCCGTACTTTACCACAGAAATGTTTCCTTTTTGTCCGATTGTCCTGATTTTGTAAATTTTCGTTTTCAGAAAATGGTTTTAATAATTTTCCATGGTCCTGACTTTTATATACTGTTCTGATTTTCATCCGTATCTTTCAACTAATTTAGTGTTTAATCCCCATCCCAAGTTTGGTAATCTGCGTTACTATTTTAGTTTCCAGTCTTATGTTGCTATTTTCGCTGTATAATTATAATTATTGTTTTTGTCCATGTACATATGGAAATCATGTTATGTAGGTGTATAAGTTATCAATATCTCTCTATTGCTATCTATTTATATTTCTATCCATTTATCTATTATTATTATTATTATTTGCTCATTAGAATTAGTCACACACGCCATCATTAAAGATTTACTTTTGAGAAACACTTGTGTTCTGTGGAGTCTAAGTGATACTTTGCCTTCCCAGACTTCTAGTACTTTCCACCTCTTTCGAAAAATTCTGCAAAAGAATTTTCAATGTCGCAACCCCCATTTACCGTTGATTTGTCGTTGGGGACGGTCATTGATCTGCATTGAAATTGACGTAGCAATAAGCCTCCCTAAGATCCCAGTCCTCTTTGATTTAAACCAGCAAATGTTTGACTAGTGCTTTCTCCCCTCAATCTTTCCATCCTCCTTGATTCTCCTCTTTATTTGGTGCAGTACCCGTTTATTGTGACACTCATATCAAAGTAAAAAAAAGGAGGTGGTATCTTATAATTATATAGTTTCACTTGTTTATGATTCCAGGTGATGTTCCTTTGAATTTTACATTTGTAACCATTTCTATGTCCAGTTTTTTTTTGCGTGTAGCTCATGTGTAGTGTTAATCTCCGCATTCAAATGATTTCATTAATATTTCTGCAATTTCATTATTGAAAGCCGTTGTATCTTCTCAGCCATCCCTATGATTTCAATCTCTCCCATTTATTTTTCATGTTTTTCGTTATTGTTCCTAACGCTCCTAATATTAGTGGTGTTATCTTGATTTTATTCACTTTCCAAATCTCTTGTGGCTACCTGGTCAGTTCCACGTATTTGCTCCGCTTCTCAGCCTCCTTGATCTCCAGTCTGTGTCTGCTGGAGTGACAACATCTACAATCGGCCAGGACATTTCCATATTGTTAATTATTATAACATCCGGGCTTATTGCTTGAATGTGTTTATCCGTTTATATATCTATGTCTCATAAGATTTTGTGATTTCATTTTCAAGTACCGTTGGCGGTGTGCTTGTACCATTTATCTGAGTGTTTAAGATGAAATTGTTTATATAATTACCTGCCCCACTTGATCGTGTCTATTTTTATATTTTTGTGGGGCTAGTTTGTTGTATTAATTGATTATATGATGTATTGTTTCGTCTCTTTGTCCGCAGAGTCTGCATTTACTTTTGTTTGGTGTCTCGTTGATCCTTGCTTTGATGTGCTTGGTTCTAATAGCTTTATGGTGTAGAGCTGTTATTAGCGATTCGGTTTCACTGTTTAGATTTCTTTTTTATAGACATTTCCATTTATTTTCGTTAGTCTCTTCTTTTTTAGCATTATAAATCGTCCATGTAGCTGTTTCTCTTGCCATATGCACTCACTCGTCTCTTTATTATATCATTTTTTTTGTCGTGACTCTTATTGCAGTAATTAGTTATCTGTTGTTTTGCATTATAAGTTGTTTTTCTATACAGACCATCCCCTTCCCGCTGTCTTTCCTTTCCCCATATAGTCGTAAGTATTATCTTTCAAGTGTACTGCAGTGTACCTTGTCCTGAGTTTCCTTGTTTTCTGATGGAGATTCTTCAGTTCTTCAGCTTATAAACGGTCGGGAGTACCGTACTAGTTACACTGCACAAGTGTTTATTCATTTAATTAGGTTTATATCATATAGTTTAGGTTTGGGGAGTTTTCTCGTCCTTCTGATATATTCTTCTCCAATTTACTCTTTAATTTTCAGTGGCTTTAATAGTGTCTGCTTCCAGCACTTCCAAGTATTTGTTGATATCATGTTCACCTAGTGCTTTCGTCTTTGTATGATTGGGCACTACTATACATTCTGTTGCTTACAGGTTTTACCCTTCTCATGGTACGCAGTGCGCACTTTTTCTGCAGACTTCGATTCGAATATTATGACTATAGATTCTGGTTCTATTTATTAGCGTTTCTAGTTCTGTCTTTGTTTTTGCAAACTGTTTCAGGTCACTCATGCACATCAGGTTGTTTATTCTTTCTTCTGTGTTAGTGAACTTGTATCCGGCTTAGCATTTTTGTAGTATATTGTTCAGGGGCATTATGGTTGTAATAAACAGTAATGTTTATATAGAATCACCTTAGAAGATCCCTCTTTTATTTTGATTTCAGATACGTATTGTCCATCAGCTTTCAGTTAAAGTCTCCGTGTTTTCATTGCATTTTCTATCAAATTATTTACCTTACTTCATATTTTGTATATTTTCAGGTATTCTCTTACTTTGTACATTTTCAGGTAGTCTCTTATTAATGCTTGCAAGATACTATGACATGCTTTCTCATCATTTATCCCTGTTATTGCTAAGTTTAGTTTTCTATTTTTAACCTCCGTCAGAATCCTTTGGTTTATGTATAATATGTCATATCTCTCTCGTTTATCTTTTCGATATCCTTTCTGTTCCTCCGCCGTTATGAAAAGGGATGAGAAATTCGTTCCCCCAGTTGTACGATTAGTATTTTTCACATTGTAGGTAAACTGGGGAGAGTCTCTTTTTGCTGTGTCTTTTTGCACCAGTTTGCTTCTACCTTTGCTAATCTTCCTGGATGCATGTTTTCAGCTGTTGGAGTAGTTTTTTACGGCGTATTGTGAATTTCTTAAAAAAAATAGGCATTTATTCCGTCAGGACCTGGTGCTCTACAGATTTCCATTTTTTAAGGGCTGGCTGGAGGGTTTCGTTGGTGATTTCGTTCTCTGTTTGTTTTTTGATTTGCTGTTTTCTTCTTTCGTTTCTTTCAGGCATGTTGCATTTCTATTATAATCCTCGTCCCATTTCTGGCACTAGTTTTTAGTTTCTGTCTGGTCCGATTGTTCTGTTTTTCACTCCTTGTACATTTCGGTACAATCGGCTTTCATTATTTTCAAAGGTCCTGTTTTGCTCGCTCTCTTCAGATTTGTATCTCTATCGTCTGAATCTCGCTTTTCAAGCTGAAATTTTCCTCCCATTTTATCTGTTTCTTGTTGAGCTATTCTTCTCTGGCCACATTTCTGGTTTTTCATCCTCTTCTGTTTGTTTTCATATTGTTTATCTTTTTTGGCTTCTTTCTTTCGTTTGTTGATTTTTGCATCCAGCTTCAATTCCCATCCAAGTTTTTTCTCTGTCGTTTTTTCTCTTTAAACTTCCTACATACTGTCGTGGCATACATTAAATTGTTTAGGTCTGTAATGATATCTGTTAGGAAGAGTTTGCTCACCTTCTTCGTTTCAGCTTTTAGTTTCTTCTACGGTTGGTTGCTTAAGGATGGAAACTTCTTTTTCCTCGTTCATAATTTGTCGATGTTTTCTTCTTCGGCTTATTCATTTTTATTAAATTATGTTGTTTCAAGGATCTTGGCATCCAAGTTTTAAAAGTCTTCTTCCTCGGAAGTTCTTATGCTTAGAACTCTATAGAGAGATGATTCTTCGCGTTTCCATCATTTGTCTTTTGTTGTATTTAACTCAGTTCTAGAGTTGAAAGCCAGCCTCTCTAGAGGATTAATTTCCATTGCTCTACAATTCTTTCTCCTGATATATGTAGTCACTGAACATGACCCATAACTATTTCATCCAATGGTGATATCGTCCGTCTTTGGCGTGGCCCGTAATAGTATTCTATTACCAGTCTATTGTATTTTTTAGCATTTCCTCCATCGGTTTTTGGCTCGATGTCGGTTACTTTGGTTCTCCTGTTTTTATCCGTATTGTTTTGGTATCTGAAATTAGAGGGGGTACTTACGTGTTTTGCGCCAGAGATATTGATTCTGAAATTACAAGAAGAACCAATATCCGCAGGATGAGCTGCATGCCCTATGCTGGCCACCAAACTGGCCACCAAGCTGGTCATATATATATATATATATATATATATATATATATATATATATATATATATATATATATATATGTATGTATATAATATATATATATATATATATATATATATTATACTAGTATGGAGACGTCACATGGATACAATCATGAAACAAATGATTTAGTTCATACTTGCTTATTCCGATAATTTGGGAAGAAAACATACAAACAAAAAGAACAAGAGTCACCATGCGTGTTTAGAACATAATCATTTCTATCACAATATACTTTTCCAAGTAGTACAGTCGGCGTTTTGGATGTTAGCACTAACTCATTCTAAATGTGTTAGTTGACGAATCACTAAGTTCAGTTTACATGGTCTACTTGTGAAAGTAACTTCTAATTATATTTAGCAAGGTCGGGGATGATCAGATACACCGTTTTTTCGTGGGGGTTTTATCATTTGGGGTAAAAGATTTCAGTTCTTTATGTACACACTAAGAATTCTCATGCAAACCATCAGTGATAACTCACAGAAAACAACGGAGCTGATGTATTGCCATTTGGGGAATGGATTCTGGTAGGGTCTTTCGATGCCATACTAGTGGGTAATTGTTACGGCGTTACCTTATCATGTGCTACAAAAAACAGTCTTGTCTTTTTCTATCTTACTTTCCCTCTCTGTCCTGCTCCAACCAAGTCTATCGATCTGTTCTAAAAATCTCAAAACCTCAACATGACAAATCTCCAGAAAAAAACACGAATAAACCTAGAACCCCATCCTCTAACGTAGATCCCTACTACCAGGTCTCCTTCTCCAATATCAGGGGTCTACGTTCCAACATTCCAGAGATTGAAACCGGAGACGAATACTCTTTCTAAGTGAAACTGGCATAGGGCCAAGCACTTCCCTATACGAATTCATAATTAAAGTATACTCTAGCTTAACATCTAAATCTGACCCCAAGATCGCCATAGGCATGGAATATGTGCCTTCATTAAATATGGCTTTCCATGTAGTAGGGATATCTCTAGAGTAGACGCTAATTTACCTTATATGTGCTTTCGGGTTGCACTAGCTTACACCACTTCATTTATATTTGCCATCTATCGCCCCTACAACAGTGAGGTTAGTATCTTTAAGAACATATCTGAGAAGATTGACCACATCCTGTCTGCTCATTCTTCGGCTAACATTTACATTTGCGGTGACTTCAATGTCCATAATGTGGAATAGCTGACCAACTCAAATAAGACCGATGACGAGGGGAGGTTCTGACATTATTTTGCAATAGTATATGACCTCACCCAGATTGTTTACAAAGCCACCCGTGTGCCCAATACTATCGGTCAGTATAGAAGCCTTCTAGACCTTTTCCTCACAACTTCCCCTGAGCGATGTTCATGTTCCGTTTTATCTCCTCTAGGATCCTCCGGTTTAGCAGTTCAGATTAAAATGTAATGTAATAAGTCTTCAGATGTGCATCTCCACTATACTGTATATCGTACTCTATGGTTGACTGGGATAGCTTCCGTACATTCATATGTGATCTACCTCTCCACTCCATGTTTAAATAGGATATGCCCTCTAGAGTATCAGACCTGACCGAATGGTTAATTGTAGGCATAATCCGATTCATAGAATCCAAAAAATTCCAACAAAAACCTAACAGCCAGCCATGGTTCTCCCCAGAATGTGTTGCTGCCATCTCGCACAGAAATCACTTTTTTCCATAGCTAGTAACTTAATAGATGTAGTGAGACTAAAGCTGCTTTCAGGACTGCTAGCAACCACTGTAAAATGGTAATAAACAATGCAAGAGTGCTTTATGATCAGTCCATTAAATCCAAAATAGCTGAGCAGCGGCTTGGTTCCTACCAGTTTTGGCAAATAGCAAACAGGATCCTAAACAGAAGCGTACGTTCTATCCCAACCATCACCAATGGACCTGAGGTCATCTCGTTAGCATCAGACAAGGCCAAACTCTTTGCCAAGAACGGTGCAGCTAATTCTACTCTATGCGACGAAGGCCATTAACTCACCGTCCCCGTATTTCCTTCTATAACAGACACCACCCTATGCAATATACAAATATATGTGCGTGAGGTCGCCAAGCCTATCAAGAACCTTGATTCCAGTAAAACAATTGGCCCTGACGGCATTCCAGTTATAGTGCTGCAAAGGCTTCAACCAGAACTTGCCCTCATACTTACAAAACTCCTTAAGGAGAAGAGCTTTCCAACACCCTGGAAAACCTCATCAGTATGCCCTGTATTTAAGAATTCAGGTGATCAGTCATCTCTCTCTCAGTACAGACCAATAAGTTCCCTGTGTGTCATGAGTAAGTTGTTGGAATCAATATTGAATAAAGAAGTAGTCAACCACCTCAGCAGAAACAACTTTCTTAGTGACATGTAATATGGTTTCCGCTCCGCAAAATCTACTGCAGGTGTGTTAACGGTTATATCTCATAGGATTAGTGAATCTTTTGAAAAAGGCTTCCTTTCCAGGGTAATTGCTCTTGACATATCAAAGGCCTTTGATAAGTAGGGCATAAAGGCCCACTTCACAAAATTTCCAGCTACGGTATCACTTGAAATGTTTTCTCAGTCATTAAATCATTTCTCTCCGATAGGTTCATAAGAGTAGTGGTCGATGAGCATAAATCAGAGGCCCACGGTATTAATGCTGGAGTCCCTCAGGGAACCATCCTGGGCCCAACTCTCTTCCTACATCAATGGTCTCCCAAAACACATATATAAATCATTCGTTGACATATATGCTGATGACACGATCATCTATGGCAACACATAAAAGGCCGTAAATGTAAAGGTTCTCTCTAATTCTATCTCCTCTAATCTTGAGCGCGTGATACACTGAGGGAAGAGGTGGCTGGTTACTTTTAGTGCATCTAAAACCAAGCTTCTATCTTTACATCATCAACGTTCTGATCCCCATCTGGCATCAATTGAAATGGATGGATCTCGTCTTGGGGAGACTCCATGTTTCTAGGTTTGACCTTTACTCCTGATCTGAAATGGTACACATACATCAGGTCTGTTGCCAAGGACACTGGGAAAATGGTAAGATGCTTCTACCGCTCCAGAAGATATCTCCCTACTGATGCAATTTTCTTTCTGTATAAAAGCCAACTAGGTCCAAAGATGGAGGACTTCTTCCTCATCTAGGCAGGAGCTGCTAAAAACAGCCTATCCTGCCTTGAAAGAATACAAAATAGACTTCGTAGCTTAGTGGGGGATGCTTTTTCCTCCTCCCTGTAACCTCTCTCCCTCAGAAAAGAAGTTGCGTGCCTGTCTTTGTTTTATCGTTATTTCCATGGCAAGTGCTCGTCCGAGCTTCAATCTCTCGTCCCCCCTCGCCAATCTTCCACGAGAAACACCCATCTGCCTGAAACTACTGTCAATAAATTTCACCACTCTTTATATGTGCCTAAATCAAAACGTAGATTCAATGAGCAGAGCTTCTTTCTCAGAAGTGCAGGACTGTGGAACTCTCTTCCGTTTGCCTGTTTCCCACCTGACTACAACTTGGATTTCTTCAAGTACAACGTAAACAAATTCCCCTATCAAATCTTCAATACTAACGATTACTATGATATTATCTCATTGATTACTGTACACGCAATAACCCTTATTCCTGAGTGACCTCCGGGACTTGATAAGTGGTAACCTAAATGTAAAACAAACAAACAAAAAAAACGTTATTAATGTTGTCTGGAGTCTGAGTGACAACAAGGGATTTCCTTTAGTGTTCACCTCTTTTGATGATCATGCGAACTGAATTTACGTCATCGCAACATCCGCTTACGCTTTAGTTCTTTTAGACATCGACAACTTATATTCTCTGTGATACAATGTCCGATGAACGTCCCAAGATTCCCAGAACACTTAGAAATTTTTCACTAGATATAATAATGCTCTCCCTCCTTCACTATCATAATTGACCCTTTACGACTATTTTCTGTGGTATCAGGCGAGGCTAGTGCGATTACTTTTCTTTTTTTAACGACCGGTTACCACATATTAAGGGTCAGAAGGCAGTCGAAGATAAGGGTTATTTTGTGTATTGCATTCATTGGGAGAGTAGCGTAATAATGATTTGTAGTGGAAATTTGCTAGAATTAGATTATTTACATCGACCTAAAGTCAAGAATATTGTAGCCAGCTGGGAAGCAGTACAGCGGAACAGAATTCCACTGGGCGGGCAGTTCTAGGAAAGAAGCTTTGTTCATGGAATCCACGTTTAAGTCTAGTCACCGCGAGAACGTGAGGAATTTATTGATAGTGACTTTGGTTAGACGAGTATTTTTTTAAACATTGGCGAGGGTATCTATAGATTGGAACCCAGTAGAACACTTGCCTGAAAATAGCAATAGAACAGAGACAGGCACGTAACGTCTCTTCTATGGAAAAGATATTGAAGAGAATAGAAAAGGGCATCGCCTACTTGATTACTAAGTCTGTTTTAAAATCTGTCAATGCAGCATATGCTGCTTCGAGCAGCTTCTATCCAGACGTGGCAACAGTACTTCATCCTAAAACATTTTTTGAGTGATGTCGATAAGTTATGGCAAATGAGGAGAAGAGGAACTTATCAGACCTGTACTGGATGAATGAGGAGGGAACTGGGATTTTCGGGAGGCTTATTTCCACAAAATTCAGATAGGAGTCAATAACAAATCGCTGCGAAATGGTTGTTGAGGTAATGCTAATTCAGTGATCTACAGACATTGAGAGTACTGGTAATCTGAGAGACTTGCTGTCACGTAGCCTTTAGGGATCACTGTCCGTTGTTTGTCAGTGAGTAACCTCGAATGGTGATATGTGTGAGAATTTATGATAATAATAATAATAATAATAATAATAATAATAATAATTATAATAACAACAACAATAACAATAAAATAATAATTATATAAATAATAAAAATAATTATAACAACACTAATAAAATAATAACAATAAACAATAATAATATAAATAATAAAATAATAATATAAATAATAAAGTAATAATAATAATAAACAATAATAACAAATAATAATACTTTACACAACAATAATAAAATAATAATGCAAATAACAAGAACAACAACATTAATAATAATAATAATAATAATAATAATAATAATAATAATAATAATAATAATAATAATAATAATAATAAAAAGTATTACAACAAGAATGAAAGAATGTGAGGGCAGGAAGTTCCATTGTAACTAACGTCTGATTGCAATGGTACTACTCGATCCAAAGTTTGATAATTATCCACCCGTGAAACGATCTGTCGTGCGGGAAGTTTATAGGCGTGTGTCGTTTAAAAGAATGACGCATCTGTCAGAGTGCTAGGGCGTTGTCGAAAATTCTTATTGTCATATTTGAGTTCTTCACGATGTACATCCTTCGTCGGCAAATTTGCTCGGTTATTTGGTTGGGGTGGGAAGAAAATATTAGAACTGAAGAAAGATTTCTGAACGGTTCGAGCCATTTTTACTTGTGTTTATTTGTTTTTTTTACTCTTTTAACGGAGAGAAATTCAGTTTTACTGTTTACGGAAATTAGTCAATAAGATTTTGAAATTTCTGTATTTCATATTTTCCCAGTATCACGGACCTCAGCAGTGAAGGGATGGAATTTCTCTGCTTGTCAGATTTAAAGGGAATCTGATGTTTAGAGGCACAAGTGTTATCAGTTCATCAGAGCACATTGCGTTAACCTATTTTTCAGTCCTAACTAGGCGTATTGCCATTTGAATGTAAAAGTTTACTATTTGCTCTTATGTTTATTTATGAGATTGTCGGACTGACTTCCTCATCTTGGTTGTTTTAGTCACAACGTTTCGGCCGTCTTGCCCCCCGGCCTTCATCAGGTGTTTTGTATCGAACTGGGAAACCGTTTGTTAGGAGTCTCGAACCCAACCCTTTTTTATTATTATCATTATTATTATTATTATTATTATTATTATTATTATTATTATTATTATTATTATTATTATCATCATCATCATCATCATTTTTATTATTATCATTATCATTATCATTATCATTATCATTATCATTATTATTATTATTATTATTATTATTATTACGTTGTGACTATAACAACCAATATGAGGAAGTCAGTCCGACAATCTCAATAAATGAAAACACCTCATCTCAAAAATAAAGACAATTACTAATGGTATTATGTCTTACAGGTAAATATGGGGAACTGCATAGGGGGAGGTTTGTTCATATCACATTTAAACATCTAGGGGTTAGTATTATCAGAGAAGTTGTGTAAGAATTCCAAGTCTAATATGTGGCTATAGAGTAGATGTGGGAACATAGTTGATAGTACGGGAGTCATTAGATTAAAGATTCATTTTTTAATTTCTCGAAGAATAACTGACCAGTGGTGGTTGCACCAGCTAGGATGTGGTAACAATATTTGATGCATGGGGGATGGTGCCTTTTTTTTATTTTTTGAAAACCCTTACATCCGATGTTTTTCGACCAGAAATATTGTTAGGATAATAAGAAAACTTATTGAATGTTTGTACACATGAAAATTACAGAGTACATAAGTAAAACAAAACGAATGGATTGTAAGAATTTCATCAATGGGTGAATTACGAGGGTCGTCTCAGATATTAAAGCCTCCTATTTTTTGTTTTTTATCGCAAAAGATTTAAGAGTTACTAAGAGAAGGGTGGTACTATTAGAACCTGCGACGGTTGATACTTCAAAGTTTATTTTTCTACATAGTTACCTCCATTCTTAATGCACTTTTGCCAGTTAGGTACGATGGTCTTGCATGAGCGTTCGGAGCGCGCTTTGTCATACAGGGTCAGTTCCAATTATCAAAACTTCTACTTTTTATCGCAAAGAATTGAAGAAATGAGATGATGCGAACAGTACTATTAAAACGATCGATATCTTGTAAATCAGGACTTATTTCTCTGTAAAGTCCCCACCATTTTCAAAACACTTTACCATGTATTCCTCGATGCATTTTCGTCTTCTGACCACCGTCGATGACAGGAGTTGCTTTCTAAGAGCATCTCACGATCAATATCTTCAACAGAGAGAGATAAATCTTCCAAGTCCTGATTACATATATTCCTTTATAATAACAATGCAATTTTTAATCCATAGTGATATATTCGGGCAGAATAAAATAAGAAACATTGCATTCGGAGCGGTCTCTGTATTAATCCAACAACTAACAAACCTACGGCTACTTTTTTATTTGCAAAATACATATTACCTTAATTCTAGCTCATCGAAAAGGGGATAGACTACTAAGAGCACAAGTAGAAGTATCGATGTTTGATATTAATGATACAAGTTGTGTAGTTGTCTCCTCTTAATGGCTTTCTTATTTCCCACACCGAACACGCAATTAAAAGATATGAATTTCATACTATGCTCTGCTGGACTGTCATTTCGTACGCGTCTTTTACTATGATCTTGTCTGAGTAAGGAAAGCTCACATATATGAGTTCATTCAAACCTGACAAATGAGACAACGGTTAACGAAAAGAAAACGTATATTAGTTTTTAATAGTCTGTTTGAAATCACTGATCAGAGTGGTAATTTATCACTGGTAAGTGTGGATATTTACTGCTTAATTAACCCTTATCCCCGAGTGGCTTCCGGGCCTTGATAAATAGTGACTACCATGTAAAAAAAGTATATCTTACCATATATTATGGGTTCATTTCTGTTTATTTTTTTAAAAACATTTTGCAATCAAACCTGATTTCTCGATGAAGGTAAGAAATTTATTTCAATCGATACTTGCTACTTTCCACACCCGCGAAAATCGTTTACTCAATATATAAGTATATTGGTTAAGTAAGAAGATCAATAATGTTTATATAAGATTAGTAGTCGTGCTTTGGTGCTCGTTTTGCTCACATGCACACACATACGAACGTATATCGAGTCACAGATACACAGCCCCATTGCTCAATGAAACCTTTCGAAAGTATGGAAACTGCATCTAACGGGAATTCCTTTCATATCTATCCAAAACACTTGAACTTCCTTTCTGTTAGTGTATTTGTTTATAAGCTCATACCACGTATTCTCGGGATATACCCATTCCGACGAGTTAATGTGGATCAAGGTGGCTATCATACTATCCTGGAGTATACCCCTACACTTATTATCTATACAAATAGAAATACGGCACTTTAATTTTTTTATTGTTTATAACTAGGTCTGTGACAACAGCATATTCTTTTTTCATTGTTTTGACTCTTGAGTATATATCCGTAAATATCTTATATGTTTTATATAGACGGGCGTGGTTCTCGGTTGATTAGGTGTGCCTAACTATGTCGGATATATCCTTGAGAGTCAAAAGGATGAAAAGAATATTCTGTTTTCACAACACTATTCATAACGTTACCTTTATAGAATGTAAAAGAAAACCACATTATGCATATAGAACAAAAAAAAACATTTTGTATTCTTCACCTGATACATATAATAATTCAGAGAATAAAACATTCTAGTTTTTTCAGGTGCATTTTCTAATATGAAATATTTCTGTCGAACTTGAGAATCAGTACGATATTTCGAAGGGAATACTTTATTAATGCACGGAAGTGGCATGCCCTTGTTCTGTCAGCCATGATCTAGTACATGTCTTAAGTAATTTGAAATCGTATTCTTAGTATCGCCCACATTACAGATTAAACCTTTAACTTCAAGAAAACTGTTACTATAACATAATTTAAGTGAACTTTATCCGTTACGTTATGGATTCTTCTTACTATTCTAGTATCAATTTTAGGAGCCTCAAACTCATTCTTTTTTTAGATGTTCAAATGGACTATTTATCACTATAAAAACTTCAGAAAGAAAGCAATATTATAAGAAATGCTAATATTGTGCAGGAGTGTTCATTTATTTCAAGAAACGCCATCTGTGCTTCAAAGTTTGTAAAGATAGTTATTTTATATTTACTTTTTGCCAAACCTCTAAAAAGAAAAAAACAATGTATACAGAATGAAAAAAAAACATTTCGGTGCTTGTTAGATTAATAAAGAATATTCCGTTGAGGGCCCCAATTCTACATACAATCACTGAACGGTTTAGAACTTCAATAATTTTTTTGATGATATATTTCTGTTATATTAACACTATCTGACAAAAATGCAATTTTCAAACAATCTTTATTTATGAAACATAATGTCTTTTAAATGTGCCAATTTTCAGCTTCACATATTTTTCATAATAAAATTCTAAAATATTATCTGTAAATTATCTGAAATAGAGAAAAAAAAAAGAATAATTAATAGTAAAATGACAAAGATTTTCAACCGTTCAGTTACTTTTTGGGCAACCTGTATTAGTTCATAAAAGCACATTATATTAAACACGACGTATTGCGATTTGCACAAAGTGGTTACTCTTTGGTATCATGTGTAAAAAGGTGCCCAGAGAAGATCTCTAAGAACACACTCAAAATTGATTATAGCATGTAAAATGTATTTAAACTGATAACATGATCTATTCCTGGGATCAAAAGAATATCGATAGAAGTATGATACTATTTATACGTTAACTCGTGGTGGGTTAACTTGGCCAAGAGTCGTCCTGGGAACGGCAGCCAATATGGCAATATGGTAATATATATAATATTCCAGCGAGTTGTTACCTGGTCGTCATTAGGACTTTTCAGCTCAACTGGTCGTTTGCCGGGGAGAGTCACTTGCTTCCTCATGCGAACGACTCCAGAACCTGTCGGTTTTAACAAACGGTATCCCAGAAAACAAAAGAACATACTTCAGTCTGTTGAACTTCTTTTTTTACCTTGTTGTTCAGTTTTTGCGTAACGGCAACGGTTTCTTGATGGGGAGGGGTTTATGTTTTTTCTACCAGCTCCTTCTGTTATTCTTTAGAAAATGAAGTGGAGATGTACTTCTTTTGTTAGGCTGTCCACAACTTCTTGGCGTTCGTTTTTTCTGACTGGAATGACTGCTGCAATTAACGGGCTCGGCGTTGAACAATGACGCAAAACACAACCATTTTAAATAAAAGGAGCTTAACTATTTATTTTACAAAAAATGACTGCATAACGAAGGCCCACAGCCCACTCGGGAACGCTGATCATGCAGTGATAATGGTTGAAATCGCCCTAAACTCTAGACCCTAAACTGAAGAGCCAGTGCTCAAAACAACGAGATATTATAATAAGGCTGACTGGGAAGCCATCAGGGAACTAATTAGAGATGCTCCATGGAAAAATATTTTCTCTCTCCCTGCTGAACAATGTGCAAACGAGACCACTGACTGGTTCAAAACTGCAATCGAAGCGCACGTTCCCATGCGGAAATTTTATAGTAAGCCCCACTCTCCCCAATGGTTTACGTCGACTTGTGCAACTGCCATTACTCAAAAGCAGCATGCATACCGTAGGTTTAACCGACATAAGTCCAGTTTAAACAGACTGAAGTATATAGAAGCTAGAAATAACGTTAAGAAACAAATAGCGACAGCTAAGAGAGAATTAACGGAAACCACTAAAAAGCGCATCGAGTCACAAAAACTAGGAACTCGAGACTTCTGGAAAATCTACAACAGTGTAGTAAATAATAGGCAATCAACAATTCCCCCACTAACCAACAATCACGAGGTTGTCTCCTCAGCAACCGACAAGGCTAACATGCTTGCCAGTCGGTTTGCCTCAAACTCCACACTGGACCCTTCCAACCACCCCCTACCTGACTTTCCTATGCGGACAGACGCCACACTAGACGATCTGAAAACCACCCCTGCTCAGGTGCATGCTATCATAAAAAACCTTGACACCTCAAAAGCATGTGGACCCGATCTTATCCCAGCTGTGCTATTAAAAAAGTGCTCAGCCGAAGTAGCTCCAGTTCTCTCCAAACTCTACAACAAATGTCTTAATGAAGCTTGCTTTCCGGGCTGTTGGAAAACTGCTTCTGTTGTACCAGTATTCAAGAATTCTGGCGAAAGGACAGACCCATCAAATTATCGCCCCATTAGCCTCCTCCCACTTTTTGCCAAAATATTTGAGACCATAATTAACCATGCTCTAGTCCATCATCTTACAGATGCTAAACTACTGACTGACAAACAATATGGATTTAGACAAGCCCGTTCCACAGCAGACATCCTCACTGTGATCTCTGAACGTATATACCATTCACTGGACAAAGCGGGGGAAGGCAGAGCGGTAGCTCTAGATATATCTAAGGCTTTTGACATGGTATGGCATGAGGGTCTCCTCAGTAAAATCAGATCATACGGTATCACTGGTAGAATACTTAACATAATTAAATCCTTCTTAGATAAGAGAAAAATTCAGGTAGTCCTCGACGGTCGCACATCTAAACAATATGATATAAATGCGGGAGCGCCCCAGGGTTCTATCCTTGGACCTCTATTGTTCCTGATATTCATAAATGACCTCCCCGACAACATTGCCTCTGAGATGGGTATATATGCTGATGACACTACACTCTATGGCAGACACGACAGGAAGACGAATGAACACATTTCTAAAGAAATGGCAGAAACACTAGAGGAAGACCTCCAATCTGTAGTGGAATGGGGACAAAAGTGGTTGGTCGCGTTCAATGCTGCCAAGACTAAACTAGTTTCATTCAATAATTACAAGAAACCCTCTCTACCACCCATAGCAATGGCCAACGACTCTTTAACTGAGAGTCCATCTTTCAAACTCCTTGGCCTAACGTTCACAGGAAACATGAGTTGGAACAATTACATTGAAGGCATTGCCAGGGCCGCTGCAAGAAAGGTAGGCTCTCTCTACCGTGCTAGAAAACTACTAACACCCGAAAGTATCCTGTACCTCTATAAGGCCACCATTCGCCCATGTATGGAGTATTGCTGCCACATCTGGGCTGTTGCATCTGCTACTAGTCTCTCGCTCCTTGACAAGGTTCAAAAGAGAGTCGCAAACCTGATAGGCCCTGAACTGGCATCTAAGCTTCAGCCTCTGTCCCATCGACGAAATGTTGCATCCCTCTGCCTTTTCTACAAGGATTTTAGTGGTGAATGCTCTGACGAACTGCAATCACTTGTGCCCCCACGACGCGAGCACCCTCGACAAACCCGACAGGCTACTAGATCCCACCCCCACACTGTAGAGGTCCCTAGATGTAAAAGATCTTTTTACTCCAATAGTTTCTTCCCCAGAACCGCAAGACTCTGGAATTCCATTCCAGGTCCCTGCTTCCCCAACAGTACTGACGTGCAGAAGTTCAAGTGTAACGTGAACCGACACCTTGCTGCCCAAATCCCTATTGATGAGTTTGTTTTGTTGTTCGTTGAGTTGGAATTGATGTTTTAGTGAGTGTTGTATATACTGTGACTAATTAGATATTTTTATAACGGGGAGAATTGATTTAAATGTGGGGCTGGGTATGTGGTCGCCCAAGCGTGGTTGATTTTAACTATTTATATAATGATTACTTGTATATCCACCTATCAAACCTAAACATAAGTGCAGATATAAGCGCATATATACTCACAGACATACAAACGTACATATGCATATATAGACATAAACATATACATATACATAGTATACACTTACGTACAAACACTGATCCATACCATGTTTACATAAATACATACTTATATACATACGCATCGTTATACCAATGCACATGTACACTCAATTCGATATATACATATCATAACGCAAACATGCATATTGGAGAAGGAAACTACTTATACGGCCGTGCGATTATGCTTCAGAGCGATTATGCATGTTAGCGTACAACTGCGCTCATATGCACGGCCGAACATCGATATAATCAAGTGCAAGCATGCAAGGCATACCCCCTTTTGCATATCATCGTATACATACAGCAGATAAACATCTATATAAGCGTTATGTCTAAAAAGAGATAAATGTGCGCACACTGATATATCTAACATACAAATACAGAGGGTGTGCACCTACCGTTAAAGATATATATATACATCAACAAATGATCGAGTTTCTCTAACAATTCTATTTTATAGAGGGGGTAATCCCCCATTGCTAACACATTTATATTGTCCAGGGAGATATAAATAGTTACAGTGTACCAATATACGGCTTAGGTGTGTAACTCAGTTACATGCCCATGCTCACACGGATATATATATATATATATATATATATATAATATATGCACACAAAAACACACATACATACGCGTATACACGCATATACACACGTACATACATACATATACACACTACAACTCATAATTATATGTATATACACTCAACACAAAAACGCACATCTACAAGCTCACACATATATATACATCCACATATATAAGGAAATGAAGTGAATGGAGACAAAGCTCATGCACATATATATATATATGCATACATACACACTTACATACACATATACACACATATACACATATATGCACATATATACAGATGTACAACCATACATATATAGACATGTACAAACATATACTTGCTCAAACATGCACATGTATGAGTACACATATAGACATACCTACATATTAAAATATTAACATAGCTACTGCGCATGCAACATCCATCCTCTCATGCATGCATACATATACACTCATACAAGCGTGAATGCATGCTTAAACATATCGGGACAACATGCCAAAACTAGTTCAGGTATGGTGACTTAAGTGGTTTTGAGCTGGCTATACTTGATTTTTTCCTGCGCTTGCATAACGAAATAAGATTATTTTTGGTGTTTATCGTGACTTTAGGATATGTTATTATTGCAACTGCTTCTGAAGTGCAAAGGTTGCAGAATTTGGATATAAGGGTGTATGAATTGGATTTTTTCAAAAAATCCCACTTTAGCGAGTACGGAATATTCCTATATTGGAGGTCTTTAATCAGAGTTGTTAGGGAGGTGTCTCTATTGTTATTTGGATTATCATTATTAAATGAGGAGGTTCTCAGTTGAATTAGATTTGCCGTTGCGCCGATATACTTGGGGGATTTTACATTTGCATTAATGGTATTTAAGCTGTCGGTGTTTCTGCTATTGCCGTGGGATAAACTTATAGAGGGGGCGGGATGATTAGGTTCGAATCGTTTACAGGATGGGGTTCTTGAGTAACTTGGTTGTTATCATGTGTCTTATTTATGGGATTGGCATAGTTGGAGTAAGTGGAACTCTCTAATATTGTTGGTTCAGTAGTTAATGTATTTTGAGTACGGTTTTTAGGTGTTCTATCAGTTGCACTTGTTGTTGTGGTTGGGAGTTCAGTGACTGTATATGAATAGATTACGTCCTTGTGGATGCAATCTTTTCTTCAGGGGCAAGATTGTTTGTTTCGGCAATTACAATTTTGTGGGAGGGGGAATCTGCGGGGGATGGGCCTGGGCTTTTCTTATTTTAGAGTTATGTGATGTTATTATCGTTTGTGCTATGTAAGGCATAGTGGAATAAGAGATTTTATTGAATTTTTATTTAATATAGTGCTGTATCTATCGGATTGTTGAAGGACTGTTCAATTATTTTAAAAAATTCTTTGGTATATTAGTTTTTACGTTGGAGCTATATGGTGGGTTGAACAATATGATTTGTTTTCGCCTTAATTTATTTCTATTCTTTTTATTTTGCTTGCTATTGGATTTAGTCTGACACTTTGTGTGCTCTGGACTAGGTTTATGCTTTTTTGAGGAGTTACGGATGGGATTATTGCTTTTCTTTTGGGTCATGTTATGTGTAATTGTTGATTTATTTTTGTTTTTTTCCAGTTTGTAACCTATGTATTTTATCTTATCCGTATATCCTGAATTGCGTAAGGCATTATTGTAAAAGGTTGCTGCTTGGCTAAATGTTTTCTTATCAGCTGATAGGCTTGATATTCTTTTGGAGACGGATGGTATAATAGAATTGATAATAAATCTGGGATAATTCGATTGTTTATGTACATAGAAAAGGTTCAAATTAGGCTTATGGTAAGCGGAGTAGGTTTTCGAATTAAGATATGTCCAAGAAATTGGATGTCTTCTTAATAAGATCTACTTCAATAGAAAGGCCATAGTTCTAAAGAACTCATGTATTTTTTTACGGCATTATTGTATTTTCTGGGCCTGTCTTTTGTGATTAAGAGGGCATCATCTCTATATAGGCCCCCTGCAGGTTTTTGAATTCTAAGCTGATCTCCCTTAACAAGTAGAGACCGTACAAATCAGTAACTTGTGCGGAGTCGGTCTAACCCATTAAAATGTCAAAATTAGATGGGATATCTTTCCTGGTCCAGTAATTTCCTTCAAAGTCAATCAGAGAACGCCTAGCCAAGAGGATAAGTGTCCTTTCTAGATCTGTTATATTGAAATTGCTCTTAGCGAAAATCAGGGTTTTATTAAGACGTATTGGGGATATAGATTAGTAATAATTACATATATCGAAAGTTACAAAGTTAAGTATTTTTTATCTTTGATTTGAGTGATCCAATTGAGGACAGTTTGTCAGCATTGCCAGAGGGGGGTATTTTCTCTTTTATCAGCGGTATAATTTTGTCTAAGATTTTCTTACTAACTAGTCTTGAATCAGAGCTTGAGGGCCAGATTAATCCTAACGATGGGGTTGTCTTGGAAATTTTCTTTATGGTCCTTCATTGTAAATATTAGGATTCCTGGTGTAACGATTTCGGTGAAATTGTGGAGGTTCATTTGTTTAAGTATGCTCTAGGCATCTATATTTATCATGTCGAATTCATTTTATTAACAGTTTTATATGATGTATTCAATTCTTTGTACATAAGCCTCTTATAGGTTGGGTATTTTCTGCCCACCTGGATTTATAACACCGAGCGACATTGGACTCCAGGTTGTATCAACTTCTCTTTTCGTATAATTTTCTCCATATAATTATCCACCACAACTCAAAAACTATGTTCAATAATTGTGCTGAAAAGACAAATAGCGTCCATTCGCAGCTGAACATTTTGCTAACTGCATTTCATTTCCTCTGATGATATGCCCATGGTTGAAAATCCATGGATTAAGGAAATTAAAATAACCCTTTCTATATATTCCTTTTGTCAAACAGTAAATTCTTAAATCGAATATATGTCGCGATATCTTGTTTTTTCAGAATTTAAAATTTAACCACGAAACTTATATATATACATATATATATATATATATATATATATATATATATATATATATATAGTTTATAACTACTTCATTTACTGACATAAAATTAATATACGAAAGTATACATTTATGCGTAAACTTTAAGTATTTACTTCAACAGTGCTCAATACGTAGGTAGAGCTAGTTAGTAAATTATAAAATATATATGGCAATTAAGCTACACTGAATATTCCGCCTTTCATCCACTCTAGGTTTCCCCAGCCTGAAGAATCCTAGAGTAGATGAAACGCGGAATATTCAGTGTAGCTTAATCGTCATATGTATGTTATAACTTACTATATATATATTAGAGGAATCTACGTTGGTCAATCAACGTTTCGACGTAAACGCACACAGTCACACACACACGCACACACATATATGTATATATATATATATATATATATATATATATATATATATATATATATATATTACGTATCCATAATCGACACAATTGTTGCCACGTTCAATTACAACAAGCACAATGTGTAACATTTAAAAAGGCACACAACATCTGTTGCAATATTTATATACTCAATGGCATGAAAAATTTATTTTTTGGCTTTTTGTCAGATCAGGTACATTTGTTTGCAAAATTGTCATTTTGTTAATTTTTCGGAGACTAGTAATAGTGTTAGTGGTAAAGATGACTAGAGATTCAACCATGGTATTTAAGTGCTCGAGAAACGTTTTATATAAAAATGGACCCCTGGTATGTTGGCAGGCTATTCCTGGAATATAAAAAGGGAAGATGGCACTAAACGCAAAAAGGTTAAGTGGGCAAATAATTCTGCGTTTTTCTTTCATAACTTGTAATAATAAAACATGTTTATAGTACATCAAAATAGTGGGTAATCAAGACAAAAAAGCTCAGATTGTGTACACAGATATTGTTCCCCGAAAAAAACTCTTATGGTAGACGTACTTTTGTAAAGCTGTAATTCGTTGCACATTGGTATTAAAGATACTTGAAAATAAATAAGTAAATTCCAACGCACCTGATGATTTGTAAAATTATGTACTATTTTTTATCACACGTAAGGCTTTTGGCTTAACTCAAAAGTTATCAAATTATTGCATATATGCATATTCATATTTATGCACAATGCAATTTTTAACATTTGTGAATTTTCGTGGTACAAACCCTAAAGTAAATGTAGTACTATACAGACTGATCATTATTTGTAGTTAATATGACAAATTATATTCATTTTCACAATACGTTCGAATGGCGTTGTGCACAATTATATAAAATGTACTTTCTGCGAGTATATATTACAAAGTGTAGTATCAGTTCGACACAGCATCAGCTCCATTTCATGAGAAAATATACTTTTACTTGCTATATACACTAACAGCTTTTTTCCATTAATTTGCTCATAAAACATTACTTTTACTCGCTCGTGGGCCTACTGGCTATGATCTAATGTAGTCAGAAATATTTTCTCTAATACATTAAGTTACAACTGATAAGCGCATAAACCGGAATACGGGAGATTTAGAATCCAATAATACAGCTTGTTGTTTTATTTTGCAGAATATATGAACGAAAACTACGGTGATATGAGGAGCAATTTTCGATGAAAAGGACTTGTAAGAAAAGCCGACTTGGTTAATATGATTCTGGTCGTTGTTTGTAATCATGTTCGGCATAAGCCCAGGATACAATTTTTTTTCAGGTTATGATTTTTTTTTACATGGGGGTCACCATTTATCAAGGCCCGAAGGCCACTCAGGGATAAGGGTTATTGCGCGTAGAGTAATCAGTAAGATAGTATTGTAGTAAGCATTAGTATTAGGTGTTTAGATAGAGTGTCTTACTTAAGGGGGCGGTTAGTCAGGAGTTTGTTTATGTTGGACTTGAAGACGTCTAAGTTGTAGTCAGGTAGAAAACAGGCAAACGGCAGAGAATTCCACTGGCGTGCAGTTCTAAGAAAGAAGCTTTGCTCATGGAATCTACGTTTGGATTTAGGCACAGATAAAGAGTGGGGAAAATTAATGACAGTATTTTCAGCCAGACGGGTGTTTCTCGTGAAAGATTGGCGAGGGGGGGCGCGAGAGATTGGAGCTCAGACGAGCACCTGCCATGGAAATAACGATAAAACAAAGACAGGCTCGCAACGTCTCTTCTGTGGGAGAGAGGTGGCAGGGAAGAGAAAAGGGCATTCCCCACTAGACCACGAAGTCTATTTTGTACTCTGATGCGGAATACGATGTTTTTACGGTATTTACTCCGCATTTCGATGTTATTCATAATATTTTTTGATTATATACATGTGTATTAAATAGTGTACTGTATTTTGTTACACATTTTTAATGCCGGGGTTTACTGGATAGCGAAATATAAACGGTTTCTGATATGTGGTTTTATGTTTTTATATATTGCTACCTGACACTTTTCGGAGAAACGTTGTGGTAAGGATGAACTTTTGTAGTTATAAAATATTAGCAAGGCATCCGACGTTTTCCCGGTCGTAAAATACGCTTAAATATGATATTTTAATTCACACTCACTAGAAATGCGCACTCACTAACCCAACTCGCGTTGTTCTATGACCCCGTAGGATATATCTTTTGAAAACATGGCGACAGACAAAATTACATTAGATTATCACCGTTTACATGTTCATGATTATTTATACATCTAATATTTGTATAACACAACATAAATTGTAAAAACTACATAAGCTTTGTGTGTACGAGGATCTGAGGTAAGGGGAAAAGTTTCCTGGGGTTCTTTGATTTCCTTCTTCTCTGTGCGTTACAATAGGAACATGCGTCGGGAGGAAATGCACATTCTCTAGGCCAGCATTACACGAGGATTTCAGTCTGTTTCTGAATTCAGTTTGAATTATTAAGAGCTAGAATTTATGATTTTGGAATGATAGAGCAATTAAACAAGCATTTACCTTTCGTAACGGAACGTCGCTGCATTTATGGTCTTTATTTTATTCACAAAAGATAATTGAACCGTTTTTTTTATTTTTAATCTTAATTCTTGTTCACATTACATTAAAACTTCTGCATGTTAGAAAAGTCGATGATGCAGGGAGCAAAAGTATGTTTCCAAAGACAGGCTGAAATGTTTATTATTATTATTATTATTATTATTATTATTATTATTATTATTATTATTATTATTATTATTCTCTACAGTCAGGCATTTCCAAAAACATCTTCTCTAAGAAGAAATCGTGCCATGCCTATAAATATAATGGGTTATATGTGCTAAATTCTGCGAGTAATATAGAATTCTGTTTCGCAATATATCATATCAGGCTGTTTCATAAGTTCCCGTTGTTATATAAAAAAAATGTTCTAAAACATGTTTTGATATTTGCCAAAATGTTATATATCATTATAAAGCACGTAATTTGTTCTACAAGATATTAGTCATCTTTTTTGGCACATATAATTTTTCTGTTTTTTCACAACTGCTAAATTGATTGTCAAGTGGATAAAAAATCACACCTTTTCATATTAACTCGAGGTCGAAAAGCGAGTGAATTGACCAACTATAAATGTACCGTGCATCGAGAAGACACTATAGCTGAGAGAATGTTCGAAATTGGTTTACTAGATTCAAACCCAGTAATTTTGAAGACAATGGCGCTCCTCGTTCCGGAAGACCAATCAGGAAAGACAAAGACCAACTAAAGGTTCATCTGAAGGAAGATGGCCTAAAGACATGTAGAGAATTGAGTGAAAAGATGAAGTGTGATTTTGCGACTATTTCACGCCATCTTCAGTTGATGGGATTCACACAAAAACTTGGTGATTGGGTCCCACACGAAATTACGTTTGCTGTCAAAATTCTTTAATTTTCTTAAAAAAACGACGGGAATTATGCAACAACCTAATATATATATATATATATATATATATATATATATATATATATATATATATATATATATATATATATATATATATATGGGGGATGTATACATATAGATATATATGTGTGTGTGTATATATATGTATATATATATACATATAGAAAGAGAGATGGAGAAAGGGAGGGAGGTATGTTTATTATACAAAAAAGCCCGTCTGTATTTGTCTTCATAACCATGGCATCTGATATTTGGGCTGAACAATGAATGCTCTGGAAATGTCACTTCTGATTAATGAGTAGTCTAAAAATATGCAAACGAAGAAACAATTTATCGTGATTTTAAATAGTACCTACTGTGTCCTTGTAAATTGAGCTCAGTATTAAAATAAATTAAAAGAAAATGACGAGATTAACCCGAGCTTGAACACGGGATTATTCGATCCATAGTCCAATGATTGACACCTGTGGTATTTATCCAGATGAAAACAATTATATTTTTCTTATTCTTTAAAAACAAATCATTTGCTAAAGTTTTACCATCTAAAGTGTGAAAATTCCCCTGTATTTTTTTTTTTTTGTTTACATGAAAAAAATTAGTTCTAAAGTCGATTAATATATACAGGGTGTTCACAAAGTCTCGCTACATAATGCAGTATGTGTTACGTTTTGTATATTACGTTTTTGAATTTCGGTGATAGAAAATGAGAACAATAGTCCGAAGTATACAAATAAAAGAAAAAAAAAACTTTTACAATTATGTGTACTTCTTTGTCAAACAATAAACTTTGTTGTGATTCTACATAATTTAACTAAGGAACTAATTCTACATAATTTAACCCACACACACATATATACATATATATATATACATACATATATATATATATGTGTGTGTGTGTTGGTGGGTGGGTGGGTGTGTATGTGTGTGTATAAGAGAAATGTAAATTAATTAAACTTTATATAAATATATATATATATATAAAGTTTAATTAATTTCCATTTTTCTTATACACACATACACACACACATATATATATGCATATATATATATGAAGTTTAATTAATTTCCATTTCTCTTACACGCACACACGCACACACGCATATATATATATATATATATATATATATATATATATATATGTGTGACAAAAGAAATTAATTACATTTTTTATTACATTTCTTCACACGATTCTATACGGACATGAATATCTTGCAATTTATGACTATCATAAATTTAAACTCCACGGAATAAGAACACTGTTTGCAGGAATATTCTGTCGAATAATAAATTTAATTGTACATTTTAATTTACAGTTTTAATTTCTTTTCTCTCTGTTCTGTTTTTATTGATGTCTTTATTTTGTTGGGATTAATATATACTGGTATTTATATTAGAATGAAGTTAACCATTGCTTTTTATCAGGTAAAGAGCTTGGTCAATTGGCCTTTCGTATTTCTTATATATATATTATATTATATCATATTATATTATATTGAAACCAATTATGTGTGTATATTAGTGAAGGCTTTCCGAAGAACCAAACACACTTATAGGTATACCTGCTAATATTTGACGTTGCAAACTACTGACACTAGACGGATGATACAGTAGACTGCATGTTCTTACATCAGAGCTTTTACTTCTACATGCGTTTTATTTAAAACTGATGGTGCAAGTATAAATAAGTTGCGTGAACAGCTCACAAAGGCGGAGAATTCTATTTTAGAATAACTGCATAGAAGTTACAAACAATTGATTTGTAAAGTAATCACACTAACTGTTACATATTTTGAAAGTATACCTATCTTTTGATGGCGTCAAAGGTAGTTTGTGCAAATGTAACTTTGTGTTGCGCCCCAATAATGATATTGCAAGAAAAACGGATCAAGTGCGCTTATTCTAAGGCCAAAACTGTCGCGGTATGGCTGGCCTGAAAAGCCACTTGGGAACATATCAAAGTAAAGGGGAGGAGTAGGAAATGGGAGTCAGAGAACATGAAATAAAGGAAGTGGTCGCGCCAGAAACCGATAGAACAGCTACCACACACATACACACAGGCACACACACATAATATATATATACATATTACGTTATATATATATATATATATATATATATATATATATATATATATATATATATATGTAACAAGGGTTGATAGAAGAAGAGAGTAAATTAAATTCTAAAAGAGGAGACTTATCTCGATAATATAAAGCTCAACAAATTTCAATGGACTTATATAGGAGACAATAGGAATGGATAAAAAATTCGCAAGTACTATATATTTGAAAACATAGAATGGGTCATTTATTTAATAAGGATATACATACAATAGTTTGGGGATAAAGGGGACTACTTATACCAATGGTAAAAACGACCCCTTTTATTCCAAACTAAATGTATGCATATCCTTATTTAATAAATGGGTCATTCTATATTTTCCAATCTATAGTATTTGTGAATTTTCCACTCCTATTGTCGTTATATATATATATATATATATATATATATATATATATATATATATATATATATATATATATATATAGAGAGAGAGAGAGAGAGAGATAGATAGATAGATATAGATAGATATAGATATATATAAAGATATATAGACACTTTCTCCCGAGAGATATACATACATAGAATATATTTACCAAGTCTATAAAAACTTATTTCAAAACATGACCGATATGAACAGAAGCAGGCACGTCACTTGTTTCATTGAAGTGCAACTCATCACGCGCGTGGGACTCATGTATTCGTTTTTTTGTTTTTGTTTTTGTTTTTGGATTTTTTCTTTTTTCAATTTGAAGAAAATATTTTCTCATCTCGTCATTCTGACAAACTCAGAGGTATATAGCAAGCCCCAAACCAGATTCAATTTTTGTTAGCCAAAACGTCATATCCGGGACCACCATGAAGTTGGGGACATTTAAAAGAGACGACAGATAACGATGTAAGCGGAATCAACGGCATGCGAAATCATTAACCTTTGAGCAACAGGACGTTGGTTGATTATATGAAAAGAACACTAATAAAATGCCTATGAATATACGCTAGATGAACAATTGGGAGCATAATTTTTTCTTCTTTAGTTATTTTTATCAGCGCATGCGCGGTGATAACATTTTTTTCGGGAGTCAAACGGCTTTCCATTTGAGAATAAATCAACAGCTGCAACAATATTATTTGTATCAAAGAACTAACTAACCTCTTTTCGGCAAACAATAACATAAGCGGAATTAGCGTTTTCTTTTTTTTCATATTTGGTAACGATTTCTTTTCTATTAGCAAAATACATGTCCTACATTGTTGGTTTAATAAAACAAATAAAATACATTTGTAATGGTCTATTATGTTTAAGTGGAAAGAAACACGAAGGAAAGTTGTGCTAAAATCTTATTCAAGGATATTATAAATGCATAAATGCGAGGATGTGCACGGGTAAAATATTAAAAATACACGCACAGGCATTTCCACGTGACTGTTTCTTGATGGCTACAGAATGGGCGTCAGTAAATGCAATATCAATAATTACTCTGTATCCGTTCTATTAAGATATCAACTTATCGATTGAATGATTCGTGCTCAATCATAGCATATGTAACGTTTAAACGATTATCTCCTTTACTATTAGGTTGACAAGAAAGTTTTTGCGGAATTTTTTATTTGGATTTTAAATGGTGTATTTTAAAGTAAGATCTCGTTAAAATACCTTTACTTTGTATATCATATTAAAAAGTGTTTTTCAAACCATCTAATCGTTTAAATTATAATCTTTTTAAAAGAAATAGTCTTCATTTTAATAGGTTGAAATTAAGATGGAGAAAAGCAAATTTACACAATTTTCCTGTTTCAAGCTAGGCATAAAACCTGCTGAAACAGCTCGAGATATCAACGAAGCATTTCGTCCAGGAACTACTACTGAACGCACAGAACAATGGTGGTTTCAGAAATTTCCTGGCGACAACTAAAGACTAGAATTTTTATAAAAGATAAATTAAGAGCCTTGGTCGAAGCTAATCAACGCACAAGTGTTCGAGACCTTACTTCTAAATGAGACGTAATGTATACGATGATTTCCATCTACTAGAAGACAGAGTTGTACCAAAAGAAGGTAACGCTGACTGTTTGGTCTCATCCATTACAGTTATTTTAATGACAGCGAAACCAACGGAGAAGTGCTGTCAACAAATGGAGGAAATGCATCAGAAACCTCGACAACAACACCCAGCATTAGTAAAAAAGGCCCAATTCTTCTCCACAACAATTGCCGACCACACGTCGTAAAACTGATCCATGATAAGTTGAACAAATTGGGCTACGAAACTTTGTCTCATTTACAATACTCTCCAGACCTCTCATCTACCGCTACCACTTTTTCAAGCATTTCGATCACTTTTTGCGTAAAAAATGCTTCAAAAACCTAAACGATATCAAAAACGCCTTCAAAGATTTCATCGCCAGCAAACCGCAAGATCTTTACGTTACTAGCATTAATACGCTTGTATTACATTAGCAAACGTGTGTTGATTCTGATGGCGATTATTTCGATCAATAAATTTGTGTTTGTTTTTTCATCTGAATTTAAAAGTTAAAAACCGTAAGAAAATTCCTGTCATCCTGATATTATACATTTCTGTGTTTTGCTTATGATAAATGGATACTTGCTATTATAAAAATGAATCAAGTAAAAAGGGTCAGAATAGAATAATAGAACAAAAACTAAAACGGCAGTAAATAAAGGATTGCATTTATGCACATGCGCAAATAAATGCACAAGGTTGCACTGACCAATCGTAAAATACGCTTAAATATGATATGTTGATTAATAATATCGTATTTATTATTATCAGAGAGGCGGTAGCACTCTCTATATAGGGGTGGCCCGTACACGCCTATATACGCCTACAAAACAAAACTATCCAAATCTCAACTAAAATCAACTTATAAGTTTCAAAAAGCACATATTCTTACAGAGAAGCGTCTTACGAATACAGCGAGTGTCAGAACGTCGGTTAAAATGTCAAAAGATAGCAAAAAAGGGTACAAAAATGGCCAATTGTTCTTCTTTCTTCTTTCTTCTTCTTTCTTCTTTCTTTTGAGACGATGTATCTCGGTGTACGAACGGTCTCTGACAACAGTTCAAGCATCAATCGACTGCTCTTTACACTGAGAAGTGCAGTGACCCATCGCTTTTTAGCTAACTCCATAATTAAATAAGATTACGTGTAATAACAAGTTTTAAACACTATATACCCAATGTAGACAAACCACTTCGAACACGGAACTTCTCTCAAAAGGGACAGCTCCAAATAATACACCGGATGCTCACAGACGTTCCAGTTTGCCAGTGGCCTATATTTCTTGGACGCTGAATATTTGAGGTGAACGTTAAGGTTTTTTCTTTAAACAATAACCCACCAGCGTTAATGAAACCACGAAATCTTTATCTCAGTTGATCAAAATTGTTATAAGAGTAACCTATCAGCAAGTACGACGTCAAAAAACAATGTTATAAAAACAAATAATTCTTCAGATTTTAGACTGTAAAATATGTACAAAATGTCAATGCTGTGACCAGGATTCGAACCTAGGTTAGCACGGCCACAACGTGGGGTCCTAACCTCTAGACGATCACGGCTAACACCGACGTCTGTCGCTACTGTCAAACTATTGAAAAATAAGGAGGAAACTTGAAATTCTCACGCATGCGCAAACATACACTATAGCAACCATTGTTAAATGCAGCTGAATCTTCGCTCGCTAAGAAAAGTAGATCAGACCAGTTCTTCTAAGAACTCACCAAACGCCAAAGAAAATAAGTTAAATTAACCGCAAAAGAAACTTCAAGAAAGTCATCTTCTAAGAACTCAGTGGAAGCTGACCAAAAAGAATCAAAATCCAAGCCCTAGCCACAAAAATAATATTGTGGCTACTATACACAATCTACTAATAAAAACAAGTAAGTTTTCTAAAATAAACTACAATAAATTAACCAAGTAACCTCACACTGTCACTGATTAGGACTTCATATAAAGATAACAACTACACTATTGGTGTATATACCGTTCCACACTTTAACTATTGGTGACGGGGCAGTATCTCAATTCTACGAGAGTTGTATTGCTATAAGATAAGTGATATTATAGTAAGATACACATAAGTGTTATATGTATTATCTGAGCAAAAAGAATACTATCAGAAAAATGCTGAAATAATAAAAATTAAGTATCATGCAAATCCTGAGGCAAAGAAGGCTGCCTCACGTGCTGACTCAAAAGCACGGTATAACAGGGATCCCGAGGGGAAAAACTGCCTCACGTGCTCGTTATAACAAAGAACCTGGAAAAAAGAAGGCTGCCTCACGTGCTGACTCAAAAGCACGGTATAACAGGGATTCCGAGGGAAAAAGCTGCCTCACGTGCTCTTTATAACAAAGAACCAGAAAAAAAGAAGGCTGCCTCACGTGCTGACTTAAAAGCACGGTATAACAGGGATCCCAAGGGGAAAAAAGCTGCCTCATGCACAAACTATTATAAAAAGACCTAAAACCCAGCAGGAAGCGACCTGCTACTAATGGAGGCGGCAATGAGCCGCCTCCTAAAAAAGACAATACCATCATGAATGTAAGTTTAAAAATAAGACTGTAAGTAAAAATACTAATTAACAAGAATAAAAAAGCATTGGAAATGCAAAAGGATATAGGGATGGTATGCCAAAAGTATACAAACAAGATAGCTATGAATGGCTAGGCACATGGAAATGGAATTGCATCCAAATTATAGCCCTATAGCTTTTTACAACCGTAATGATGGCACGGAATGAAGATTGGAGAAAAGCTATAGGGCTATACTTTGGATGCAATTCTATTTCCATGTGCCTAGCCATTCATAGCTATCTTGTTTGTATACTTTTTGGCATACCATCCCTATATCCTTTTGCATTTCCAATGCTTTTTTATTCTTGTATTATATTGGGCCCAATATATAGTGATTATTTTAAACATTTAAATTAATGACGCGTACACCACTACCAAGAATCGAAACCAAAACATTTAGCTTACTATTTACTTTTTTCTTTGATGTTAATGCCTGAGTTATGAGAACATGTTTACTGCATATCTAAAAATTTAAAAATGAACATACAGCGATTACGTCATGCATGCATATATATATACACACACACACACACATATATATATATATATATATATATATATATATATTGCCGTCGTTCGATCATCACCTGGCAAATTTAATTTTATTAATTTTCACACCTTTGCATCGATTTTCCCGGGATAAAACCAAATATAAAGTTTCGCATGGTTTCAGATACCCTATATATCAAATTCCATGTCTTCAAACTAAAAACTGACAGAGGAGTTTGGTAGAAAACATTTAAAAACAAATATATATATGCATACAAAAATATACTTTGAAATACGTTTTTGTTTACTATAAACCTTTTTTCGCAAATATTACGAAAGTAAAAATACTGTCGAATATCTGGACGAATATAATTACAGATAATAGTACACTAAAGACGATTATCTCATTAAAAATCCCGGAAAAAAAACTCATAAGGAATAATAAAAATGATTGTTTAATGGATATGCTAATTAACTAGATCTATCATAGATAAATGCAATTTACGACCCATATATAACGTAGCTGTATTTTCTTTATAAATAAATAGAAAAACGATTTTAATATGAATATCAATGCAGAAAAATTTATAGGAGTATACAATATATATATATATATATATATATATATATATATATATATATATATATATACTTATAAAACTTTAAAAAATACGGGGAAGTTTCTCTAGAGCTCTTTCGTCTATCATTTCATCAGGAGGAAACTCGATAGAGTAACAAAATAATATTATTTCGAAAGTTTAAAGAGTTGTAATGGCGAACTATCGAATGTGCCAAAAGTTCGGGGGCAAATTAAAATTAAAATTAAAATATTGGCACAACCAGGGGAAGACAAGAAAGCGGGAGAAAAGATTCAAATTTCCCCAAAGAAAAACAATGCGTTCCCTGTTTCTTTTTGCCGGCACGAAGAAGGTTTATGCACCGCGATAGAGACAGGCTCCAAAATCTTTAAATTGTTTCTTAAGTCAGCTCTATGTAGCACCTCGAATTATATATATATATATATATATATATATATATATATATATATATATATATATAAGCACAGCATTGATTATCAACCAAATTCTGGCCAATAGCAGAGCCCAAGGATGCAGAAGTAGGGAGGCTAACAGACCCCATCCTACCTTGTCTGATTTTAGATGGAACGTGCAGGTTTATATGAGTCAAAAGATGCAAGGATATAACATAACCAGCATCGCACTGGCATTTACATCCATACACAATATTGCTATTTTGGACGTAAAGCAAACTATCCTTGCGAAAAGAAGGAAAAGCAGGTCTCGTAGTGTATACCAAACGCAAGGACACAAAATAGAAGCAGTCGTAAATTCTTCTGAGAATCGGTTTGGAAAATATATTACTCTTATCCCCAATCCACGGTAGTTTTAAATAAACCAGGCATTTCAAAGGTCCAAACTTTTTAGGGGATTTAATATCCGCAACCTTTTTGAAAATACAACAGGATAAGCATTATTGATGAATATTTCCCTGCTCTCATCGAGCTCGGCGTCTAATCTACTAGGTGAACAAATCATGAGGGCTCTATGTACCAAAGTATTAACTAGAGAAACTTCCACGTATTTTATTTAAAGCTTTATATACATATTGTACTTCAACAGCTGCTAAACTCTTGACTGACAAACAATATGGATTCAGGCAAGCCCGTTCAACAGCAGATATCTTAACTGTAGTTTCTGAACGTATATACCGTTCATTGGATAAAACAGGGGAGGGTAGAGCGGTGGCCCTTGATATATCTAAGGCTTTTGACAGGGTATGGCACGATGGTCTTCTAAGGAAAATTAGATCATATGGAATCACTGGAAGAATTCATAACGTAATTAAATCCTTCTTAAGTAATAGAAAAATCAAAGTTGTCCTCGACGGACGTACATCCAAACAATATGACATAAATGCGGGAGTGCCTCAGGGGTCTATCCTTGGACCTCTATTGTTCCTGATATTCATAAACGACCTCCCTGATAATATTGTTTCGGAGATGGCTATATTTGCCGATGACACCACTCTCTATAACAGATATGAGGGGAAAACAAATGAACACATATCCAAGAAAATGGCAGAAACACAAGAGGATGACCTCCAATCCGTAGTGGAATGGGGACAAAAATGGTTGGTCTCATTCAACGCTGCTAAGACTAAGCTTGTTTCCTTCAATAACTACAAGAAACCTTCTCTACCACCAATAGCAATGGCCAAGAACACATTGCCTGAAAGTACTTCTTTTAAACTCCTCGGCCTAACGTTTACAGGGAATATGAACTGGAATAGATACATTGAGAGCATTGCCAAGGCTGCTGCAAGGAAGGTTGGCTCCCTCTACCGTGCTAGAAAACTACTTACGCCTGCCAGTATCCTATACCTCTATAAGGCAACCATTCGCCCATGTATGGAGTACTGTTGTCACATCTGGGCTGGTGCATCTGCTGCTTGTCTCTCGCTCCTGGACAGGGTTCAAAAAAGAGTCGCAAACCTGATAGGTCCTGAACTGTCATCTGGGCTTCAACCTCTGTCCCATCGACGAGATGTTGCATCCCTCTGCCTGTTCTACAAATACTTTAATGGTGAATGCTCTGACGAACTGCAAACACTTGTACCTCCCCGACGTAACTACCCCCGACAAACCCGACAAGCTACTAAGTCTCATCCCTTTACAGTGGAGATCCCTAGGTGCAAGAAAGCCTTTTACTCCAATAGTTTCTTCCCCAGAACTGCGGGTCTTTGGAACTCCCTTCCGGGATTCTGCTTTCCCAACTGCAATGATATGCAGAAGTTCAAGTGTAATATTAACAAACATCTTTCTACTCTTCTCCCTTCATAATGACCCCGCTAATTAATTCCCTAATAGTAGCCCCCTGCTTCAAAGTGGCACTGTGCCTTGTTTGGGGTGAAAATTGAATTAAAAAAATATATATATATATATATATATATATATATATACGAGCAAACAGTTAAGAAAGCATGTTACAGACACTTTGAAAAAGAGTTAAAAACATATTTAACCTGCAAAGGAAACACTAGATAAGTGGATAGTCCTTTTATTTTATATATATATATATATATATATATATATATATATATATATATATATATATATATATATGTCTGTGTTTATCTATGTCTGTTGAAATATGATTTTCTCAATTATATTATAAAAATCTTTAATTAAAGAAGCTCAATGTGCTAACAGAACATATAAAAATAAATGAAAAAAAATCTATATTCCAAATTTCATGAGGTTTACTTACAATTATTCGCTTTATTCAGTTGACACTTATAATGCTCGACAGTAACTGTTGCTGAGCACAAAATCATTCATTTAATGGTAATATCAACTAACGAATATATTTTCCCTTAACTCATTAGGAGTAGAAAAGAAAATGCATTTGGGCATGAATACAAAATCTAAAAGTTGAAATTACCTAATTTTAAGGTTACGTTACGCCATTTTGGTCTTATATTCGTATTAATAAATTGTATTTATTTGGATATATCATAGTATAAAAATCATATTTAGTATTTAATTAATTCATTATTTATACTTTATCTATTTATATTTACTTAAATGATATTTATAATTATAATATATCTAATATATGCTTATATATTTATGGCATTTTTATAGGAAACAGTCGAAAATGTTTTCTGATTGTATTAACTTCTGATTTATCTAATGTTTAATGCATAGATTATTCAATTTTATTGCTATTTAAAATTTAATTATATTTGCTCAAATTATAATTCTTTATTGTCATTTAATTATTTTCGTGATTTATTTTAATTTTTACATCAGATTTCCATTTGTCATATTTTATCATATTTGTTTTCATTTAGTTAAACGTAAATCGCTGTAAATTATAAAGAGTCATTTCCCTTTATTGAACCCTAGTACCTATTATACGATTATATATATATATATATATATATATATATATATATACATACATATATGTATATATATATGTATAATATTTATATCAGTTTAATGTTATATTTTTTGTATGTGTTGGTTACTTCAACTTCTACTATAAATCAAATTAACTGATTCATAAAAAATAATATAAGATTAAAAATATTTTGATATGAGTTTTATTTAACGACTAACAAAGTAACATTCCAAAGTTTTAGATGAAAGAATAATTTATTTCTGTTAGTCATCGAATTTAATCATAATTTAACTACTCTAACTTATTGAATTCAGATATATCCTGATTTTTATTATTTTCTTATTGTATCCTAATATATAGAAATTAGATCACAAACTTAATGTATTTCAAATTCTTGCTGAAAGTTCTAAAAATTATAAAATTATTTGTTATTGTTAAGCTATTTATTAATATAATTATGATTTAATTGTGATTATTATCACCATGTATTTTACTTTAAACTATTATATATTTATTAATTATTATATTTATGTTGGATTTTTTATTTTTATTTTCCCTCTTACTTTATTTTTAAAATTTTATTTTTCTTTAAATGTTTTTATACTTATTTAATTTAAATGCACAAATAAAAGAAAATTAATTTTTATACTTTAATTTGAACAAGTGAATATTTATAACCATATCTGCTTTATATTGAATTTATTTTTTATTGATATGAATTATACATATTTTATTATGATTATTATTAAATTATTTAGAAAGTAATGATTTTATATTAACTTTTTTCTGTAATTTTTATATTCTAATATTGTCCAGCCATGTATCTATAATAATTTCTCAAACTGGATAAAATTGTTTTTTTTTTATACTTGAATGAATCTTAATATCCAATGTAATCTGAGTTTAAAAGTATATTACTCACAAAATATTTCAATTCTTTTCCAATTTTCGGATTTTGTATTTATGCATTAATGCATTTTATTTTCTTTGGTGGATTGGTATTTAATATTTCTTCTGATGAGTTACAAACAAAATAGATTCATTCGTTGATATATTAATTTAATGAATCGTTTCGCGCGACGAAGCAGTTGATCCTAAGATATTTAACTGACAACGGAATTTAAGGAATTAAATGTATCATGTCAAACATCATTAAATTTAATATATATATATATATATTCATGATTTCTTCATTTAATCATATAAATTAATATACGAAAATATACTTTTATGTGTACATTTTTAGTATTTACTCCAACAGTGCTCAATACATAAGTAGATCTAAGTAGTAAATTATAAAAATATATATGGCAATTAAGCTACACAGAATATTCTGCGTTTCATTCTCTTGAGAATTCGTCAGGCTTTTTCCAGGCATAATACATATATATATATATATATATACATATATATATATATGTATATATTTCATGTCTGTGTACGTATATATATATATATATATATATATATATATATATATATATATATATATATATATATATATGAATATATGTGTGGGTGTGTGATTTTAAATAAAACAGCTATTATTTGAGTTAGTAAGATCTGGAACGTTGATGTGTTTACTATTACATTGGTCTATATGCTATATATAGTACAAACACAAATATGTACACATGCACGCACACATGTATATTTGGAAAATTTTGAGAATATATAGTAATTAAGTTACATAGAATCCTTCGAGTTTCCGCCACGTAGTTAATTGTCAGACTTACCAAACCTGAGTGGACGGTGCTTGTACAGCACCGTCGGGTGGAGAGTTCGCAAAACTTGACTAACGCCCAGGACTGAATTCTATTCAGAGTAACTTCAATGCATCCAAGACCAGGGCGAACCACCAAGGGCGAGGACTTCGGTCGTGGATTTCAGATGGGAGCCCTGTAGGCGGTTGGCTGGCACACCTGTCTCCTACTGGCAGCTCATGCATCCCTACATTGTGCCCAGTTGTCTAGGCCCTGACTTGCCGCTGAATAAGCTGGTTTGGGACGAGAAAGTCAGGCTAGCTCTGCGCAAACCAGTTTCACTTTAAACAGACTCCCAGCCCATGTCATCCATCATCCCCTCTCACTTCCTCCAAGTTCTGTGGCTTTTGACGGGCAAAAAAGTGATAGGACCGGGCACACTGGAAGTCGTAGCTGCAAACCTGAACACAGTCAGCTCAATCCATAGGGTCGCTCTCCACTAACGGGAGCGGGAATGGAGTTCGGCAGCTGTCTGAGTGTCTGAGCACACATATTTTGGACAGCACTGCTCACGCACGTGGCACTGAGAACAGGCTAGAAAAGGTTCCCCAAACATTGTCGCGCTCCACTCTATCTTGGCTGGTTTATCGCGATCAGCGGGAACCCTAATAAGTCGGACGAAATATAGAAACAAAAAAATACCTATTAAGATTGCGACATGGAATGTTCTTACACTCTTGGACAAAAATAACTCAGACAGACCACAAAGATGCACTGCACTCATTACAGGTGAACATTGCTGCTCTAAGTGAAACAAGACTAGCAGGTGAAGGTGAAATAAATGAAAGAGGTCAGGGCTACACCTTCGTTTGGAGTGGCAAAGGACTTGAGGAGAGGTGTGAAGCAGGAGTTGTTGAGCGGTGAAAAATGTGCTTGTGAGTAAACTGGCTGTACCTCCAAAAGGAGTGAATGACCGTCTAATGACACCGAGACTCCCTCTCTCGAATAAAAATAAGTTTGCTACTTTAATCAGTGCATAAGCTTCTACGATGAAAAACCCTGATGACATCAAAGACAAGTTCTACGAAGACCTGAATAAAGTCATACGCAACACCAAATCAGGACAAGTGCATTACACTTGGTGATTTTAATGCAAAAGTAGTCTGTGACAGTGATGCCTGGGAATGTGTGATAGGAAGACATGGTATTTGATAATGTAATGGAAATGGTCTTCTTCTTCAACCCTGGTTTTATCATGGTCTGCTGATAACAAACACTGTTCGCAAAAGGACGCCATGGATGCACCCTCGCTCAAAGCACTGGAATCTAATTGATTATATCATCATCGGGAAATGGACAAGAGGGATATACGTATCATTAGGGCCATGTGTTGATCCGAGTGCTGGAAAGATCACCGTTCTATAGTGGCTAAGCTCAATCTGTATATCAAACCAAAGAGAAGATATCAAGGAAAGAAAGTAACAAAACGACTTAACGTCAACAAGTTGAAAATAAAAGAATGTCAAGAAATCTTTTTCAGAAAAATTGTGAGAGCGCCTTGAACCTGCTGGAATAGACAAGAAAAATGAAGAAACAGCATGGAAGACAATCCGCGAGATAGTGTGCAACACAGCCATAGAGTATCTAGAGCCAGTGTCAAGGAAACACAAGGACTGGTTTCATGAGAACTGCCCGGAGATTACCCAGTTGCAAGAGGAGACTAATTTTGCATACAAAGATCATATTGAAGCTCCATCCTCGAAACTAATGACGGACACACTGAAAAGTTTGTGTATCAATGCTCAGTTGAAGCTCAGATATATGCATGATTCTTGGCTTAGCAAGAAAGCAGACGAAATTCAAATTCATGCAGATAGGAAGGGCATGAAGAATTTCTATGATGGTATCAAGGAAATTTATGCTCCAACTCCACAAAAATCCTCACATCTCCTCAGTGCAGACGGATCCACTCTGCTCACTGACAAAGACCTAATCCTGAGAAGATTGGCGGATCATTTTAAAAGTGTACTAAACCGTCCATCTACCATCAGTGATGATTCTTTTATCCGACTCCTCAAATTACTATAAACGAGAAATTGGATTAACTCCTAAACATCGAAGAGACTTAGAAAGCAATCAACCCGATGTCCACTGGGAAAGCCCCTGGCTCAGATTCTATCCTAAATGAGACATATGAAGAGGGCGACAAGACCCTAACTTAAAAACTCCATCAGCTTTCCTAGATTATCTGGCATGGGAGGTACTTCCCCAATACTTCAAAGATGTCTCCATCATACATCTATACAAGCATAAAGGTAACCACCAGGCCTGCGATAAAAACCGGGGAATACCTCTGCTATTTATTGAAGGCAAGGTACTTGCTAGATTAATGCTGAACAGGCTAATAGTTCATCTGAGAAAAGACCTCTTTACGGAGAGTCAATGTGGATTTCGTAAGGATCGTGGTACTTCTGATATACTGTTTGTTGTCAGGAAGCTCAAAAAAAAAAGTACCAAGAAGAAAATGTAGACCTTTCCTCCACCTCTGTTGATCTGACCGAAGCATTTGACAATGTAAACAGAGACGGCTGCTGGAGAATAATGGCAAGTTATGAGTGTCAAAGAAAATTCTTTGCCATCATACGTCAGTTTCATGCTGGAATAATGGCGTGCAAGATCGTTTGGAGAACTCTGACCCTTTTGAAGTCACAAATAGAGTGAAACAGGGATGTGTTTTGGCTTCCACCCTGCTCGGCCTCATTCTCTGCAATGTTGACGGATACTTTTGGAAATTCTGATGTGGGCATTGGAATTAGGCATAGATTTGACGGGTCTATTGACAACCTCATGAGGCTACAAGCAAAATCTAGGGTTGAATCAGACACTGTAAATGATTTTAGTTTTGCTGATGACTGTGGCCTTAACGCTACCTCCGAGGCAGGTATGCAACACAGTGCAAATTTATTCTAAGAGGCTTGTGAAAATGTTGGTCTCACAATCAATAATAAGAAAACTGTGGTGATGCATCAGCTTGCTTCAGGAAAACCATATGCTGAAGCTTACATTTCTATCGGGAGAAAAAGACTCAATGCGTTTGACAAGTTCGCCTACCTTCGACATGAAGTCATTAACAGGGAAATCAACACCAAACTCGCTATAAGCAAGCGCTGTCTTTCACAGACTCCACAAGAATTTATGGGACAGAAGAAGCATCAAATCTCTGACAAGGATCAAAGTGTCTGCTATACTCCTTACACCTTAGTCTATAGATGTGAGTCCTAGACTGTCTATAAGCAACACGCTAGAAGATCAAATTAGTTCCACGCCACCAGACTGAAAAAACTGCTTAACATAGGCTGGCAGGAAAGGATACCAGACACAGAAATCCTCACTAGCGCTAGACTCCCAAGCGTCCCCACTATTCTGATGAAGGTTCAGCTTCGCTGGGCATTTCATGTAACCAGCATGCCAGACAACAGACTGCCGAAGAAGCTTCTGTTTTCTGAGCCTCAACATGGCAAGCGTTTCCATCGTAGCCAGAAAAACGATTTTACGACACTTTGAAGGTATCACTGATAGCCTTACATATTGATAGGTCATCATAGGAGCTGACAGCTTTAGAAAGAGCAAAGTGGCGGCCCGCTCTTCATGACGGTGCCTGCAAGTATGAAATCAACTAGAACGTAGCTGCGGAGAAGCGCATAAAGGACAGGGAAGACAAGTATTTGAAGCACTCGACATCTGCTAGGATTCCCTGTTCTAACTGCAGTCGAACTTTTATCAGCCATACCGCACTTACCGATGATGACTGCCCCAACCTACCTAACAGGATGATCAGATTGTCGTCCTAGTTCCGACGCACGAACATATAATCGTCAGGCTAGAGTGCATGAAATCCGTGTCATATATATATATATATATATATATATATATATATATATATATATATATATATATATATATATATACTGCATATCAAATTATTAACGAGGTTACATTCTTTTAAATATTTAAGGAACGAATGAATAAAAATCCATGAAACTTTGAGAGAATGCTTACGATACTATTTAGCTACTCCAGTCAGAAAATAAAAGGATGTAACGCAGGATTAGCGATTACGGCAGAAGATAGGAACATTTGTTGATTTCACTGTATCAAGTTATTAACGAGGTTGAGAAAAAACACAATACTTCCATAACTTTTTTATTGAAATAATTTTCAAACATTAAATGAACTAGGAAAAATGCTTAGAACACAATAACTACATAGCAATTTCTACGTTAACATAAGTAGTAGGGGATATGTGGTCCTTTTTTATAGATGAATTTGTAATAGACTTTGGTCCACAGAATTAGTCAGATTTGTGATTTCGTCAAATGCTATTCCTCGCGATACCCCTTTGAGAGCATCCCACAACTTATATGCTTTCTTAAATTGGCGTCCACTTGTATAGAGGCGTCACTTTATGATACACCAAAGGTTCTCAATTGCGTTAAAATCTGGTGAATTCGCAGACCACTCCATATTCCTTAGCCCAGAGAACCCTAGTTGATGCAAATACTCTTTGCTTTTGTTTGCTGCATGCAAGGGAGCATTATCCTGCATAAAAATAATGGTTCTTCTGTACGTCAACCTTTGCTCCTTCATCCATTCTTCAAAGTGCTTCTTTCAAAAAAGCTATGTAAGCATTTGCCGCCATTTTGACGCCTTCTGTGACTGTACATGGGCCAACTGAAGTACTTCCGATAATCCCAGCCCAGATCCTTATCCAACCTCCACCTTGTTGGCGCTTTGAACGCTATCTAGGACCCATCCCTTGCTCCAGCCATCTGGGGCATCAAGAGAGACACGCACTTCATCCGTGAACAAAATTTGGACAAATCCATCTTCAACTTTCACAAGAAACACTCGTCTAGTTGTAAACACTATCAATAATTCCCCCACTCTTTATCTGTGCCTAAACCTAAACGTAGATTCCATGAACAAAGCTTCTTTCTTAGAGCTGCACGCCTGTGGAATTGTCTTCCGTTTTCCTGCTTTCCGGCTGACTACAATATGGTTGTGTTCAAGTCTAACGTAAATAAGTTCTTGATGAGCCGTTCCATATAAGTTATCAAATTTACCAAATTTCCCTTACTAATGATTACTATATTCTCCAATTTCTACTGTACACTCTTTAACCCTTATCCTTGAGTGGCCTCTTGGCCTTGATAATGTGGTGATGCCTATGTAAAAAAAAATGTTGTCTTCTTCCCATTTCAATCGGTTTTGTATGTAATATTGCTTTAATGGAGGTTTGTTACAGGCTGAACACACTTTGCTACTTCCTTCAGAGGGCGACATCGAGTACTTTTTGAGACATTCTTCAATCCAGCTTGGTTAAAGACTTCTCGACTTGCCTGCCCAGGGTTCTTAACAACTTCAGGTTTAATTTGGAGTATAGTGCGGCGTGAAACAACTCTAGTTTTACCTTTATCAGCTCTTTCACGTAACTTTTTAGTGTTATTGACAAACATTTTCACAGTTTGATTGTACCTTCATATCATTTTCGATATTTCGAGGGTAGTTTTACCTTTTACCTTTTGCTAATTGTTCTGTAATAGTACTCTTTTCAGAACTACTGAACACCTTTACGGCCCATTTTATTGACGAAACAAACTGCCTTGTTAATAATTTGACACACTCAAAGACCGTGGATTCAGCGATTACGATGGCAAATCGATTACATTGCGCGGGACAGTACAAAAATTTAACGGTACGCGCAGCTAAGCATTGCCAATGTTTCCGAAGCTTTTGATACGAAACTACCGGTAAGTTTTTGAAACTGGTAAAAAAATGTTATCTCGTTAATAATTTGACACGGAGTGTATATATATATATATATATATATATATATATATATATATATATATATATATATATATATATATATATATATATGTGTATTTATATATATATATATATGTGTGTATTTATATATGTATATATATATACATATATTGACAGATATATATATACATAGATAGATAGATAGATAGATAAATAAACAGATATATATATATATATATATATATATATATATATATATATATATAGATGGATGGATGGATAGATAGATACGATTTATTGTTATTTCCGGTCGCAGATTTACTCAGAGATCGTTTAACTACTTCGATTTCCTGTTCTATTCTATTTTACACTAGTGTTAATGCGTCGAATTGATAGACGATTCTATCTGCGTGCTTGAGACACTTTTCTGCTTATTTAGTTTACAATTTTATTTTGGGGTATGGTTTTACTGAATTTTTGTTTATTAATATAATCACAGAATTAAAACGGATTGAGTTACATGTGTGAGGGTATACAGTCTAGTTAAACTCATTTCGTTTTCCTCCTACTAAAGCATTAAAGCGATGTAAAACCAAAATTCCTTGCTGAATAAAATCATTAACTGAAGTTAATATCCTGATTCGTTTCTGAGTATCCATCCGTTTTCTCTGATATTTAAATATGAATTAGATATGCCAGGCATTAAATCTATCACATGTCTGTCTTCTGAGGTTCGTGTTCAGTCACACCCTTGAATAACATGTCAATTATCTAACACCTTTAGAAGGCAAATAAAACATAATTTCAAACCGAAATATTTCGCCCATAAGCGATACATCACATTCTCATATTAACTGAAGTACCCGGCGTCGCGAGAATGTTTTGATATCTTTCAGCCCTCATGCATATTTTTTTATTTATTAAGTGTGATCTTAGTTCTTAATGATTTTTTAATTTATTAAGTGTAATCTTAATGATTTCTTTTTTATTTATTAAGTGTAATCTTAATTCATATATGACTTTTTTAGATCTCCCATTGAACATTATCTAGAAAAACATTAGTCATCCGGTCACCAATCGAATTTACCGTCTGGCCACATGAAAATTTGTGCGATTGAAGATCTTTATTAAATGTTATTAAACTAGTGTCAATGAAAAGGAGGCTATTTGAGTAAAATGTGCCGCAGACTGATTATCAAATTATGTCTCCTCATAATAATAATTTCCAGACCGGAAAAATGTAGTTTCGACGCAGTATTGCTGAAGTGCCGCATTTTTATATCACATTTTAAATGGAAAGAAATAATTCGGAACCGAATTAAACATTCAGTTCCCAAGGACAATAACTTATTTTATAGATAAACCAATTATTGCAGACTATAACTTTTTATTAGACCTATTGCACTGCTTTAAACCATAAGGTTAACTTATAGTAATATGATAATTAAATATTAATAATGTAAAGTTCTGTGGAGGATAATTTCCGAATACGATGTAAAAAGAATAGAATTATACTTAAAATATTATAATTACTTGACAAACTGTCGCTTGGCATTTCTACCGGCGCGGGGTGGATGAACATAAACTGTATAAATTTTATCGTTTTTGAGCAAATTCAAATTTTAGTAAATTTCATTTAAAAATAATGACCAAGAGAACTTCTGTTTAAATCGTTGCTTTCGTGTAAACTTTTATTGTTTGATATCATTCTCATGGTGGGTTTTGGATTGTACATGTCGACTTTTAATAATTTTCGGGTACGCTGGCAACGAATATTACAGTCAAAGTTTGGGGCTGATAAGTCGTTTACAAGATATGAAAATGGTTGATGCCCAATGTAGAAGCTAATATAATCCATGAATTCAATTTTGTTTTCACAAGCGAATAGTTAGTAATGCGCATGCGTGTACCTGAAGCAGACGACAAAGCAAATATTTTGCACCCCCTCCATTAAAAATGGAATATTTATGTCGAAACCATTTTATAACATAAGGAGGTTGGGATGTCTATTCCGAAAGCCGTTTCTACCATGAGGATGTTTCGGGTGTTTATTCTGAAAGCCATGTAGCATTCGCATTTCTAATTATTCGGTTGTGAAAAATGGCTACCAAGGATTACATAAGCTTTATCGTTTGATAACAAATCTTTTCATATCTACTAAACTAAATATATCAGCCTCGAATTTCACTGTAATTATCTTTGTCTGCATACCTGAAAACTTATAAACTCGACATTTTAAATAAGAACAGTGAGTTGTAGCTAATGTAAAAAAATACAGAAAAAATACCGAAAACAGATCAAATATTTGTAAAAAATATCATTGAAATTAATATTTGTTTATTGTTTTTTTTTTCAAAATTTAGTGATTATTTATATTTCATTAGTAAAGAAAATTTCTATTTTATATTAAAACAAACCGCTAATTCGTGTTGCCATATTTTTTCAAACAATATGAATTGAGTAATTGTGTAAAGAAAATTTTCTAAAAACAATAAACGCATTAGAAAACTTAAAAATTCTTGTTTGAAATTAATATTTGTTTATCTAATCGATTATTGAATAAAATAGAAAAATATATAGAGAGATGCCTCTGAGAAGTTATTTATATAAAACAGAGAAATTATTTAAATGGTCCCCCTCGCCAAACTTTCACAAGAATCACTCGTCTAGCCGAAAACACTATCAATAATTCCCTCCACTCTTTATCTGTGCCTAAACCTAAACGTAGATTCCATGAACAAAGCTTCTTTCTGAGAACTGCACGCCTGTGGAATTGTCTTCCGTTTTCCTGCTTTCCGGCTGACTACAATATCGTTGTGTTCAAGTCTGACGTATATAAATTCTTGATGAGCCGTTCCATATAAGTTATCAAATTTACCGAATTTTCATTACTAATGATTACTATATTGTCCAATTTCTACTGTACACTCTTTAACCCTTATCCTTGAGTGACCTCTTGGCTTTGATAATGTGGTGATGCCTGTGTAAAAAAAAGTAAAGGAAGAGCTGTTTGGATAAAAGAAATATAACGGTTATAGGTGTAATGATTTAATTTAAATAAAACATTACATTATTAAAATAAAGCTAGACTATAGATATTTCTAATTTTAGAATTTCAAGCAATATTTGTGTATAACTTGAAAAAAAGAAAGAAGAAAAGAAACACACTAACCTGACATTAGCTTAAGTAAGCTTTTCTATCAAAATCGAACTTACAATTTTTCCCCTAAATCTATTTTTAAAAAGTATGAATTGTTTCATTAAATTTTGTCCTTTTAGTAAGGGATTTCTGGAAAAAACATAATTGTCAAAAATAGTTATTGTTTTAAAAGATTGTAAAAAATATGAAAGAAATAAAAAAGGAAACTTTTATTTTCCCAATTTGTAAGTAAATTTTGATTTCGCTTGCTGAAAAAAAAACATAATTGTCAAAAATATTTATTGTCTTAAAAGATTAAAAAATGTTATGTGACCTGTAGTTTAAGAGTTTACTTGTTAAATATTCACACACACATACATCTACTGTTTTATTTATATAGATAGATTAGGAATAAAAATGGTTTTCAGTATATAGTCTGATTATATATGTTACTAAGATAACAAGGCCGATAGCCATTAGTCGCGTCTCTCGTCATCCACATACAATATATAAATATATATATATATATATATATATAAATATATATATATATTCATATATAGTAGTTATATATTTCTACGTATTTACTGTTTCGCTGTATCATCTATCATAAGCTGTACATATCTGAACAGTGATAAATGTATCTGTAACATTATTATATTCAATATTATGCCTAGAAAATCTAACTTTTGTTATGTGTCATAATAATATGTAAGTTTCCTATAGGCAAGTTGTTACTAAATTTTATTGTAAAAAGACAATGTTACAACTTGCTATTATTATGTATATTAAAGGAAATTCTTATGATTTTTTAGCCTTTTCAATTGTTTAACTGGGAGGAGTCCTCTGTTTTTTTGTGGATACAAGTGTAAAAATGAACCGATACAATTACCGTAAGAAATTCCTTGAATCATCATTGTAGCTCTGGACTACAAGGCATTTAAAACAATCGTCGTCCGTCGTTCAAGCAAGACTTAGATTTTGCTCATGGGGCGAAAAAAAATCAAAAGAATGTGTATCCCCCGTGCTTAAACAACATGATGAATTGCTAAACTAAGCTTAACTCAAATTAACTGATGGTTGACTAATCTGACATAACGGGATAATTTTGTATCGCGTATAAAAAATGCGTTTTTACATGTAAAGAACGTGGCTAAAATAAATGTCCAATGGTTTAAATAAATGATTTACAAGATGGTAAGGAATTTTATATATGAATTTAAATTACACATATATAGATATACATATGTGAATATATGTGCGAAGAAATATACGTGTACATTTTGAAAACAGTAATAGCATTTTAAAGTGCCTGAGTACATAACTATCATATATATATATATATATATATATATATATATATATATATATATATATATATACGTATATATTTCTTCTCGTGTTAAAACGTCTTTTTACACACAAGACGTTTCACTATTTCAAGTAATTGAAATGTAATTTGAACTGAAGCATTTTAACAAAATAGCAATCAAAACCGATCTGAAGATGACTTAAGACAATCAGGGGTAAGTTCTTAAAAATACACCAAATACACATAAATAACTACGGAAGTTTCCCGCAAAAATTTGAGCAAGACATTAGAATGACCGTTTGTAAAAAATGGAAATATTATAAACAAGATCATTAAGCAAAAATACCCCTTGCTATTTAATTATATATATATATATATATATATATGTGTGTGTGTGTGTGTGTGTGTGTGTGTGTATGTATGTATGTATAGCTTAGTGAGTTAGAAAAAGATAGTAAGCTCAATTCTATAGGAAGAGACTTATCGGAATAATATGAAACTCATTAAGTTTCATTGGAGCTCTCTCTCTCTCTCTCTCTCTCTCTCTCTCTCTCTATATATATATATATATATATATATATATATATATATATATATATATATACATATATATACATATATCATTAAAAGGGAAAAAATCTACGATATGAATTTTAAATTGAAATGGAGAAAATATGTTCTATATGTATACCAAGAGAGTTTTATTCAATTCAAACTTTTTAAATCCTTAATATCCGACAATAACTAATAGAAAAGACGAATAATCGAACATTTTGTTCACTTTCTATTTTATACTCACACACACGCACACACACGCAAACACATAGTCTCTTACACAGACAAATACATGTGTACACACACACACACACACACATATATATATATATATATATATATATATATATATATATATATATATATAGTTAGACTAGACCTTGTCCCTGATTGAATTTAGACTAACCGATATTCCACATTTAGAATACGTTTACTGTCTCGAAATCGGGTAAATTGACTTTGCTTAAAGTCGGACTGTTTCTTATTTGATAACCTTTTTTTCGATTATCGATGTGTGATATTTATCGGAGATATTTCAATAAAAAACATTTCTTAAAACAAGTACAGACTCATAAAACTGTTGTCAAAAAAAAAATAACATCGACCTCGTCGTTTCGGAGTACATAGGAAAGTAAGCCAATCACACATACACGTACACATTTACTTTATTTTTATACACGTAATATATAATGTAATCAATAATGTGTTTCGCTTAAGATCTGAAAAATGTATTGGCTATGATAGTTAAAAGAACCTCTCCATAGTCGAGTAGCACAATCAGTGATAGCCTTCGTACACAAGAAGTCTTTTGAGAAAACATATTGAAGCAAATAAAAGCAATAACACCGTTTTTCTTTCTCATAAAACCGTTATGGCCGGATGTTTAACCACCGCTGTGATACCTTCAACACCAGGTTGCGTTTTTGCCTGATAATATAATAATAAAAGAAAAATATAACTATTAGATAGACTCTCGTTTTGTTTATAATTCCTCTTTAAAACTCAATAAAAAGAATGCAATAATGTTAGGACATTTGTGGTGAGAACTTTTATTAGAATTTCTTTTATAATTTCTTCTATTGCTAAATTTTTAATTTCTGTTCATTACAAAGTCACTAAACGAATACATAACTGATGAAAAGTTTGTTGAATAAACTCAATATAGTAAAGACCTACGAAAAGGGGCGTGGTACAATTAAAACAAGCGACATTTTATGCTCCAGAATTTATTTTTCTACATAATCAATGATACTGTTTTCTGTGTATGGGCGTCCAAGTGCGCGTTTTGTCATACGACAGGAATGCCTAAAGTTATGCCTTTTATTTTATTTTTTCACTAAAGAACTTGAATAGCTACAAAAAGAGGAATGGTATAATAAACATTAGCAACTTTTTTGTGTTCCAGAGTTTATTTTTTTGTATAGTCTTCAGTATTTTAATGCACATTTGTCACAAATTCAATGAAACATCCCTGGATCTTAAAGACCTCAATGAAAAATATTGTTTCTTAGCATCTTACGCTTTCAATATCTGCAAGAGAGTGATGAATCGTTCAGGCATTTAATCGATGTGTTGCGTCGTCATGACAATTCAATTGCAATTTCTTTTGGTCCATTCAACGGAATGATAAAAATATGAGACATTGCTTTTAAAACGCTTCTCATCTCATAGATATCTATTACTATTGTAGATTTCGTATTAACCTATCTGTAAAACAAAACATTATGAATCAATTAAATATTCTCGAAATATCAGTTGGTTTACAGTATTTTAAAGAGTTTAAGGGGTCATTATATGGAAATAAACTATCATGTAATAATCTTTAAAAACACGAAAATTACATTGAAAATTATTCCTAGTCATTGAATATTAATTAAGTAACATTATTCGATTTTTTGTGGTAGTAAACCTATGAAGTTACGTCTTCAACGTAAGCTATTTTATTTTATTGTTTTACTTTTACACTGGAATAAATATTTTAAACGTAAGGTTTAGTCTCATCATATGTAGATTATTATCTTTTCAAATCGACATAAGAATGACATAAAACTGATCCTTAATGGGAATAATTTAATGTTTATGTAAAGAGGTAGTATAGTACGTGTTCCATTGTATGATCTGGTCAACACAGATGATGTATCATGTGATGCATTACCTTCTCTTTTTTGATGAGTTATTGAATTAACGCTTTCCATTGTTAAGTATCGTTGTGTAGTATATGTTCTGTTATGATATTTCCAAGACCCATAGGTTTCTATCAATTTGTTGTTTTAATACCTTATTGGAATACAACCTTCTATTCCAGTAGGTTCTTTCAAAGAACTGCTACGTTGTGAGATTCTCTTCCTGCTGACTCTGCGTTTACAATAACCAACTTTCGTTCTTTTTAGCTCCTTACATTAAGTGACTTCATGCCTTGTCTAGAGCGATTTCCATAAATATCTCTTGACTGGAGTGAGTAAAATAGTTGATTTTCGGGCATCCAAGAGAATGTCTCCACTCAGTAGAAACAAAATAAAAAAAGAAAAAGTGTAAATAAATAAGAATGAGTGTAGCGAAGAACAAATGGAAACGTTACATTTTAGTTTTGGTGAAAAAAGCGTGAAAAATCACTTACTCTATACCTTCTCGTATTTCTAATAAATTAGCAGCCGTGTATATCTGATATCGACTTAAATAGAAAATAACGAGATAGCTTGTAGATTTGAGAAGGTATACGTGTGGGGCTTAATTGCAAATTCATTTTCAGTTTAAACCCGCGAGATTCGTCGTCCGCCTGCGATTCGCCGCGCCCAAATTTTGTTGACGCCACTATTATCAGTCATCGTGCTCGCCTTGTTCACGTGGAATTTTCTTAGATGAGGTTAGGAGTTTATTTGGTTGCAACGTCACATGGGTGGCCGACTGCAGAATATTCTCTTGGAATAGATTGAGTGTTGACAATAGTACAAATTGTGTAAAAGATGTTAAACGGAAACCAAAATTGAAAAACAAATATTCATGTCACCAGTAATTAGATTAGTAAGCGTAATATTTGGGAAAAATTTCGAATAGGTAACATGGCAACAAACGAGAAAGGGGGGTCGGCGATATCAAATAAGAGTAGGGATAGTTAGAGAAAAATGAAAAAATAAAGGGTAAACGAACAGTTTCCCTCTGCATCACAGCTGTATTCTTGCAATAGTTGGATTCCTTTTGGCTAGTGCATGGTCAGATGGCGATACGAAACATCCCTCTCTGCACCTTTCATTATATCTATGACTCTTTGTTTGCACACACACACGCACACACACACACACACACACACACACACACACACACACACACACACACACACCCAGTGAATCACGTTCTGGTAAAATGAATAACCGCAGTAATTTCTGCTCCAAATCGAAACTCCAAATTTTTCACATTCTCTTTTACACGGAATCACAGATGTTCCTTTATTTCATCAAACCTTCACAATAAAGACGGACACGATATCAGCGCCATGTTACGAGTTGCATATTGTTCAGTGATATCTGTGGCTGCTTTTTAAGGTAACGTAAAACTTTGTAAATAGATTCTGCTTTTTCAACTAGGCTCCAACTGCTGTCCCATAGCCGCAATGTTGTATCCCTATGCCTGTTTTACAAGTCTTTTAATGAAATATGCCCTGATGGATTCACTACCCTCTTGACGTATATATACCTGACAAAGTTATTTAGCAACAAAATCACATTCTTTTGCTGCTGAGGCCCATAAATGCCAGAAAGCTTTCTAATTTAATAATTTATTTCCTCAAATATCGCCATTCATGTCCATGCTACCGGCTCCCCTGGCTGTATTAATATTTAGAAATCCAAAAGTAATGTAAGCTTACATCTAACTATTTTTCTTTGGAATGGCCCCCATTAGTAACCCCTTACGTCCAAGGTGCGTTATGCTTTCATATAACTCGCCAGAAAATTGTTTATAGGCAGGGATTTACAGATTTAATCGCGTTCAACATTTGATAAATATACTCACATATAAACTCAACCAGCTTTATAGAAAACGTTTAGATAACAAAGGGATAAAAAGTTTACAATTAAATTTTATTATGCTATCAGTTCAAAATAGAATACAATATTTAGGGATAGGGAAACCTCTTTAGGCCATGCCATTTCGAAGCGAAACGCTTTTCATCAGAAGAGGGGGATAAAGACATTATACAGAGAATAATATTTTAAAAGATAATATTGCCTTTATGGAATGAGGATCAAAGGTAAAACATGAAAAAGCCATAAAGGGCTATAGTAGCATAGATTGCTTATTATTGAAATATCATATACATACATATATATATATATATATATATATATATATATATATATATATATATACATATATATATATATAGTAAACCTCCTTTCATACGGCGCTCACCGGGAATCAAGACTTTTATTAAACAATGAACGTCTTAACATTTTTTACTTTTACTTTTTAATTTCTGTCATATTTATATCTTGAATGAAACCAAACAAATGAGATTTTCCAACACAAAATTCAAATTTCTTCGTCACTTGTAACCCTTGCCTCAAAACTGTTGTCGTCTCAATAAGAAATGAGTTAATGTCTGAAATGGCAGAAGTATGCAATTTTTCTCTCTAAATCTAATGATCAAGTTTAAATATTTCCTCGGCGTGTTTAATGTTCCATTTCGTATTCCATAATTAGAATTAAGATTTCCAAAAATGTTTTAATTAGAACAACGTGTTTTGAGACAAACTGTCTTTCAATATTCAAACACTAATATAAAGAGGTTTACTTAACTTCTGATACTAGGTCAGATATATCAGTAGATTTTAATCATCATGTCAAGATCTTTCGTCAGACCTTGTCTGAAGCACTTATATAGTTCGAATCGTAGCATGCTTCACTTCGAATATAGTATGTGAGGATTGTGCGATAGTCTGCACGTCGCTGCCACAAAGACACAGAGCGACTTGTACATAGCCCCACTTGAGGACCTTCGCTCGGGGCTGATTCAGAATCAGCAATTCTTTCCGAGATAGTGCAGAGCAAGCTCGGAAGTTTTCTTTCCATACTGGTAGAACCTCGATTTTGCCGTCTTTTATAGACTCATTCAATCAACTCAGGCAGAATAAACGCCGGTATTATCAAGTCTTAATGTATGGCCAGGGGATAGAAAACTACTCTCAGTTTAAGTGATGCATCGCTTAAAGATTGTACAACACCAATTTGAAATCGTGTTATTAAATATTCTTTCCGTTTCGCTTAAGCTCTTATTGACAGATGAAAAATTGCTAATAAATTATCTTGAATTAAATATAGCCACATACGCTAATACTCCAAAGAAAGTGCGTTCTATCTACAATAGATTACGTATTCCTAAGAGTGTCTTGTACCTCTACCTGCTTCTTGATTGTACTGATATGCAGAAGTAAACTGATATATTGCTGCTCAACTCCCTACATAGTGTCTCTGCACATCATGTACCAGGTAGTAGCCTGCTAAATCAAAATGGCACTATGCCCTTTTTGTGTGAAAGTGCAATTAACATATTCAATCTGATAACTCATTGTAATACATTTACAAGGATAACGAATTCTTCAGTCACAATCGATTCTAACCTTTCGTTTATTTCTATTTTTATCTAGTATTAAATAGAGAATGTTCACATCTGAGAAACAAATACTAACATCACCGTATTGGAACACCTTCTACTCTAGCTCAATTGCAATGGTTGTTGTAAATTGATACATTTATTTTAACGAAGAGCACTGACCTATTGTATTCTGGACTTTAGGAGACAAACCAGTTTCTTTGTCAGTGAGCGCTTACTTATAATAATTTCTAGTTAATTATAATGATAACGATGATAATAATGATGATGATAAAACTGTAATATATATTTTAAAAAACTAAAAGTGATAATATGAAAAATAAAATACATTTAGACAATTGAATAAGTCTTAGCTAAGAGGAAGTTGTTAGGAAGGTGGATAGACACAGGATGGCAGTACTTAGGAGGGTTGTGCAATAAGAAATGCCCATAACCCACTTACACTTGTCTGATCTAGATGAAATTTTGCATGTGCGATGATTTATATCTCTACGGGTTCTGTGGCAAATTACAGCTCTGAACTCATTTTGATTTCTGTTTTACATGTGTTTGAACTGAGTCAGGTTTGAAATGGAGTCTGTTGAATGTCGAGCAGTGATCCGGTTTTTTTTTATTTGAAAGGACGCACACCAAAGGAGACTTTTGATGAAATGAAATAAACTTATGGTGATAATGCCCCATCATATGACCTTGTCAAACGCCGGCATCGTGGATTCAAACATGGCCGGAAGTCTGTGGAAACAGCTCCCAGACCTGGTCGCCCTCCCCATTCTGCCATTGATGAGGAATCTGTCCGTCAATTTGAGGCTGCCATTTTGGAAGATCGGCGCATTACTATTCGCCATATAGCTCAAAATGTCAAGATTAGTACAGGGTATGTGGAAACTATCATTCATGACCATGTGCATATGCATAAGGTGTCTAACAGATGGATTCCCAGGTTGCTTCCACCATTCCAGAAGCGTGAACGCGTCGAGTGCTCGATGATGGGTTTGGAGATGTGCGAAGAAGATAAGTCAAAGTTTTTCAAAAGACTGATTACACAGGATGAAATCTGTGTCCGGCACTATGATCCAGAGACCAAAGCCCAGTCAATGCAGTGGAAGAACTTGGACTCACAACCTCCAAAGAAGGCAAAGGTGCAGCCCTCCGCTGGTAGGGCATGCTCACAGTCGTCTGGGACCAGGACGGAGTAGTGATAACAAATTTTCTAGCAAAGTCTACCACGATTACAGGAGCCTATTATACTTCACTTTTGAGGAAATTAAGGGAAGCTATCAAAATCAAGAGGCGGGGCAAGATCAGCAAAGATACCCTCTTCCTCCAAGACAACGCTTCGGTGCACAACTCGCCAGACCAGAAGCACGGGCGTGTGGTTATGAAATCTCACCCCATCCTCCCTACTCTCCTGACCTTGCACCCTCTGACTTACACCTCTTCCAAGCCATGAACTTGTTTTTGAATGGAAAGCTATTCCCAAATGATGCAGCCTTGATTTCTGAAGTCACGTCGTGGTTGGAGGACCAAGCTGGGGTGTTCTACACAAACTGTCTCCAGAGCTGCATCAAACGTTAGGAGAAATGCATAAATCTGGGTGATTTCTATGTAGAGAAAGACTAATAACTGTGCCAAGTTTCGTTGCTCTGCTTCTATGGGAAGTGGGTCAGGGACATTACGTATTGCACGCTCCTCGTATCAGTCTTCACTTAAAAAGTAAGAAAGAGGCCAAGCCGTTTAGGACGCTGTTTAGTACGTAAATTCTGTTTAGTACATAAATTCTGATAAAGACCAATGCGCGTTGATAGAGAGAAATAAATAATACTGGAAATTAGGGAACATTTGAGGAGACTGTTATCAGTGAGTAATATCGGAGGATTAACTGCCTGGGAACTCCTATGTAATAATAATAATAATAATAATAATAATAATAATAATAATAATAATAATAATAATAATAATAATAATAATAATTCAAAACTAATGATATTTAAATTTCAACAAGAGTCCATTTATTTAAATATTTAACTAATAATGTTGAGAGCTCATGTAAAAAACTATCGAGAAAACACAGAAAATGGAGGTTATACGACAGACATATTGTACGCTCGAACCGTAAGATGAATTAATTTGGGAAGTTGATCGACTCAATGGGATAATATAATTTATTTCTCCCTGTCTGAGCAACATTTGCTCAAGATGTCGTTTCATCTTGAAAATTCATATGGTAGTAACATTTTTATAGGTACAATTTTGGATTGGCACTTTGTCAAACATGATCAACTACTGATGTGCTGATTGTAATGTGGCATGAAATCAACATATATCTCAATATGGCGTTTGCTATATCCAAGGCAATTGTGAAGGTCTGGCAAAACTGGTTGCTACAAACTTGCTAGCTATGAAATATGTAGGGCTCTTCTCCTAACTCTCAAATCCTTTCTCCCTGTTTGAAACGTCTACGAAATGTCATTGTATTAACGTTTGCGTGTCTCGAAAATGTGTTCCTGATATTCATTAATGACCCGAGAAAATCATATTTTGGTATGATTTGTTCATGTCTATAAAGACAACATATTATGTAACGAAGAACTTCGGAAACGTTGGTAATATAACATATATCTGATTTCTTCTGATTCATTTGAAGCAAGTCATGAAATAGTAAAATAGCCGCACGATGTATTTTACATTTCTAAAACCAAGTTTCTCTGTTTTTAATCACTAACGGTCAGATAGTTTTCTTGTTTAAGCCAAAATAAATATCTGGACCTATTGTTTCTAAGATCAGCAGTCTGACTTTACACCTACAGTAAAAATGGAGAATTCATATCCAACGTGTTGCATATATAAGTGCTACAAACATGCATAATTACACCACCTATATAATCATATGCAACCAAGATTTTATATTCCAAAAATCGCGTAAATTGATCAAGTATGTTTTTTCATTTTAGAAAAAATATCAACATTCAGGATTTACAGCGATTTAAAAGTGTTTTTTTGAATATAACACAATTTTTTAATAGTCAAATTGAATTATCGCCCTTCGATTAAAAAAAAACAGAATGTCAGCTTATGGATTCCGTCTTACTTTCCCGTTAAAAAAGAACTATCTGGTCAATTTACGTTTGTTGGTACTCATGCAGAGAGTGATCAAAACTTAACTCAGCGCCCGCCCGTCATTCCCTGGAATATGGCATTAACAGCCGATGTAAGCCGAGCGTCGCCGAGGAAAGTAAGTCTTCTGACGTAACATAAAGCTGAGCCAATGGCAATGTAGCGGAATGGTTTTCCAGGCGACGCGCGTTCGCAGGAGTTGAAAATTCAAAGCAGCAGATGACAATTTGAAAGAGCAAGAGAAGCAAACAAATAAGTAAAAAAAAAGAAGCAAACCATTTCGGACTTTCACGTCAGAAAGAAAACATGAATTTGACAGCCTTTAGTGAGCAGCTGAAAACACCAGCCGGAGTCCTCAACTTTTGCCAAGGAAAAAATATAGGCACATACGAAAACTCGTGAATCATGCGGACACAGGTGCAATCTCATTATAAGAGGAAAGATAAGCAATCGCTATGCCTAGAGGTGTCAGGCTACATAATGCCGAACCTTACATCATCCGGATAGGTACCTTTTGTTTTGCCAAGTGTAGGCTGACAATTGCCATCATACTTAAAATAATCAACTTGTGGGTGTTCGAGTGAGCAACACAGAAAGATCTCTAGCGCGAATGCGGAATACGATTTACGAACACGATTAATACAACAACGGTCTGAGGAAACAACAACAACACCATCTGTTTTAATATGTAAAAATACTATCTTACCCAGTTTTATTTATTTTTTCTAGTTTTCAGGTTTTTCCTTGAAGAAAAAAACACCCTGAAAAACAACAAAAAATAATTCAATTTTTTCTTGAAAAAGAAAAACAAACTTAAAACAAAATTCCTTGAAAGTATTTGTCTTACCTTTGAACCTTTTCTCGAACAAAAAGTTTTTCAACATTATTTATTTACAAATGTATTTATAGCAAATATATATATATATATATATATATTGTTATAACATTTTTCTTCATAGATAATAAAACTTAATATTTAAGATAGGTTTTCTTTTCTTGCAATGTAAAATATTCTGTTCATGTAATAACGTTTTATACGAGTAAAACAGGTGCAAATGATTAAATCATATTGATTGATAATAAAATCTATAATAAAATTAAGAATGCGAAATTGAGTTTTTTTTCCATAACCAAGAGGACTAAAAAAATGTTATTTCGGCAAGTGGCGTAAATACGTGTTACTTTTATTTTTTATTTAGATATCGTGTATTGTTTAATTGAACCAGAAAATACGGTTAAAATGTTAGTATATAAAATTAAATATTTGCTGAAAGAAATAGAAATATACCCATTCGAATATTCCGGATTCACGCTAGACTTCTCGATCTCATTTAGGATGTGGTGTTTAGATTATAAATCGATCCATGCCACGTCCGATTACTTTACATGCAATTTGCAGTAAACTATGTTATGCATCAATTTAGTCATTAATTCCCGGATTTAAGTGTAGAATTAAAGAATATATTAAAAGTTATCAATGATTATAGTTCCGTAATTAATAGAATATCTTAATGCGTAAAAATTATACCTCGAACAGTATGGTTTTGCACTATTTTTAGGTTCATTTACCCGAAATATCATCAAATTACTGCTGTACGAAACCGTTTGTTAGTAATGGATTTGTCTATTCTAATATAGGTCAGTTGTATGATTATAATTGCAAACAAATTTTGAAGGCTATGCTAATTATTATAGTTTATGCTAAATCAATCGCAAGAAAAAAATGAAATTCCGGGATTCATATCTAGTTTTTTATCTAATAATTATGGATAGATTTAATGCAAATCTGAAATATCTTAATTATAAATGGAGTATTGTGTTACTGGTATGCCACCTGAAACTAAAACTGAAAGAAACTGAAACTGAAGGACTATTGACTAATTGATATCTTAGATTTATTTGTAAAATTCATGAAAAATTAGAATTATCTGTATTTTTCAGCATCATACCCCCCTTCTTCTCATTGCATAAAAATAAATTAAACTAAACCTCATTCATCCTTGAATTCTGTTTTAATACTAATAGTGATCGTTTATTTAGTTTAGGAATAAATCCTATACACATTAATATATATAAAATAGCAATGATCCAATACGTTGCTGGAATTGAATAAAAATAAACAGGTCTTTCACTGTTCCATATTTTATTTTCGTCGAAATCGACGAAATAGTCTATTTTTTAAAATTAAATCGGTTGCTCTAGTTGGGAGCCTATAGTGCTGCACCGATGGGAAGCTTCAAATGTCTCCCCGAAGTAAGTTAGTAACAATACATGTTTGTTTACATTGCACTGTTGAGAATCTGCTGATGGTTTTAAATACATACTTTCATATAATGGCTTGAATTTATGTTTCAAATGAAAAAAAAAAGATATAAAAATGTTGCAGTTGCTTTCTAAAAACAACATTCATTAGAACGCACCCCTGTCATATCAAAGAACATGCTGTTGATTTTAGTTGGGAGATCTTTTAATTTGTTCGGTGATAATTGCTGGAATTAAAGTTTAAAATGCAAAAGTTAAGTATCGTGGTCCAATTCATTTCGAATGCGCCCCTATCATATCAAAGAAACTTCTGTTAATTCTATATGCCGGGCCTTTCTGCTTGTGCATTAATCAATTTTCACAAATGTACTTGTTCTGTTAGGCCACATAAGGCGTTAAATTTATTAAAAAAGGCCTGTTCTGTTTTTTATCTGATTTTATAGATTAAACCTTGTGCGAAATGTCATCAAAATCGACCCAGCTGATTTGGAATCCAGAGGGAACGAACTTTTTTCCACACACAGATAAAATTTCTTGTATAAAATATTAGATTAGATTAGATTAGATAGCTATCTAGCTAGCTAGCTAGATATATAGTTAGATAGATAGATAGATAGATAGATAGTTCGATCGATAGATAACTGGATAGATAGATAGATAGATAGATAGATAAATAGATAGATAGATAGCGAGAGAAATAGAGATGTACCACAACTAACTTAACACAAAAATATGTTTTTAAAAAACTACGTAAGAAAAAACAGGAATCCTACGTAAATGATACATTATTTTTACAAGTTTTATAATGAGATTTTATGAAAGCAATGGTAATTCTTGTTGTTTTTATGGTAAGAATTATATTCATGTGTACAGAAAGAAATGGAAACTAGCGAACAGAAATATCTTGTGTCTTGTGTAGTTATATGGTACCTTTGAATCCCTATATTCATGGTTACAAAGCGCTAGAGCAAAGTAGAAAAATTAAGGTTCATTTATACTACGCTAAAGAGCGACGCCGAGTACTTTTTGTGTCAAGTCATAGTTTCTTGTGGCAATTTATTGTTAAAAAAACGCAGTGATATAGAAATCTTCTACGATTTTATGTAACATCAAAAATAAAAAATAAAATTTTAATCGACCTTATAATATATATATATGATTGTTGAGCTGGATTAAATCCGACGATATGAAATAAAATGGAGGTGGAAGGACCTGGATACTCAACGTTTCGCCCGATTTATGCGGGCTTTTTCATCCCTCTTGAAAAAGCCCGCATAAATCGGGCGAAACGTTGGGTATCCAGGTCCTCCCACCTCCGTTTTATTTCATATATATATATATATATATATATATATATATATATATATATATATATATATATGTATATAATTAGTTTTTTTTACAAAGGAATCCAGCAGAGTGCTCAATTATAAGAGATATCCGAAAATAAGAGCGTATTTATATTTTTTATTTTTTTTAGAGAAACATATAGTTTAAAAAAAAATGTTTTATTGCATTTTCACCCCAAACAAGGCACATTGCCACTTTGATGTAGGGGGCTACTATTAGGGACACAGGCTACGGGGGTACTAGTTGGGGAGTTGGGCAGCAAGATGTAAGTTCACGTTTCACTTGAACTTCTGCATATCAGTACAGTTGGGGAAGCAGGAACCTGACAGGGAGTTCCAAAGTCTAGCGGTTCTGGGGAAGAAACTACTGGAGAAGGAAGAAGGAAAAGAGGAAAGAATTTAAATAATATTATTAAAAGAAAAATAAGATATGCCTTATTTTAATAATATTATTTGAATTATTTCCTTGTAAATGTTTGTGAATTATTCCACGGATTTCGGCCTTTTGAATTATTTTGGACCATCTTCCAATTACGCGATTTCCTTGGATTTTACTTGTGCGAATGAAATTTAACCAATTTTCTTGGATTTACATTTTTGGAGTTTACGGTCATTGGATACTTAATTTCACCAGTCTATCCATTCACGTGAAATCATCTGTTTCTTAACCGTATTCCCTATGCTTGACTTTTTGTTATCAAGTAAGATCTTTGACTTACTTGCAGATCTTTGACTTATTTGCATGCAAAATCCGATTCCGCATTTTGCTAATCGCTACCCTCTGATGAGAAGGAAAGTATTACTTGGAAACTCCGCGGATTAAGGACTATCCACTTTTTAGTGTTTCCGTTTCAAATTAACTATGTTTTTAACTCTTTTTCAAAGTGTTTTTAACATGTTTTATTAACTATTTGCTCTTATATATATATATGTATATATATATATAATTATATATATATATATATATATATATATATATATATATATATATATATATATATATATATATATATATATAAGCTTCTCCTCTCCATAAGCGCTCTTATATTTGGGTTACATTTTGCATTACCACTTTCTTATATTCGTTTTACGTATATTCCGGTATATTATAACAAGATTACACTATATATATATATATATATATATATATATATATATATATATATATATATATATATGCGTGTGTGTATACATATATATATATATATATGTATATATATATATATATATATATATATATATAGTTTTAAAAATGAAAATGCTAGTGTGAGGAAACTTCTTAACTTATATACTCAACGTATATTTGTACGACACATTGAAATTTAGTATATAGAGTATTCAGACATGTGGCAAATTTTAATCGATTTTCATCCGAAAAAAAATAAGCCTCTATATAATCAAATTGAAAAAATTCGGCAATTTGCGGTCATCGGAATAACTGTTTGTCAATTGTTTCACGAAGTTTTAAAACACTTTTTAAAGATTGGGTTTCAATCTAATCCCGAGTATTTCTTTTTACTTACAAGAAACAAAACGTTAAGAAAAAAACAATACTTGCATGCACATGTGTCAGCTTCTTTCCGTTTTATTTTTACTTCATTTTTGTAAAAGGGTTTTAACGTTACGTTTAATACCGGGCAACACAGAGTACACTTCTTGTTACATTGTAATTTGTTTTCTGGGTTGAAAACAATAATTACTGTATTCAATTTTTCTACAACCTGCAGCTTTACGTCTATAACTATGGACTGTTTTGAGAACGGTAATAAAAACTAAGCAAGAACGCATGGATTCGAATTGGTATTGGTTAACACTAATCTTAAATCAAGCCTCGTATTTTTATTGCACAGAATGTTAATTTTATTGTTAAAATGCGTCAGAGCGGGATTTACTTAGGTCTCTATTCAGTTAAAACAGCTGAACAGATATTTTTGTTGTTTTTTAACTTTTCTTCTTCCGGTTTTAATCGTCTGAAAATAAATCACAATTATATGAAAATGTTATTAACTAAAATGTGTTGGGGCAAATGTATTATATCTGTTAAATAGTGTTATTATTTTTATTTATTATAAACACATATAGTTCATTATATAAATATTTTATTTCTTATTAATTTTAAAAGACATTTCCTTTAATTAAATAAATATACATATTTTTTATTAATTTTAAATAGATTTTTTCCGGGTATCATATTATAGCTGCGCAACACTGAATATCCTGGGGAGAGAGCGAAGTGGCCGACGTTTGAACTAGTAACAATGTTATAGAAATAACAAAGTGGTTTGATAGCGGAAAAATGTTTTGGAATAGCACTGGAATGTTATGTAGAAATAATCAAGCGAGAAACATGAAAAACAATCAAATGTTTTGAAGGCTGTTTAATAATATTGAATTGTAATGTTTTGTTTTAATAAACAAAAGCTCAGAAAGAGATTTATGTTTTTTTTTTATTATTCAAATTTTCACCCCAAACAAGGCACAGTGCCACTTTAAAGTAAGGAGCTACTATCGGGGACATAAGTTGCATGAATATTATGAAGAGATGAGTAGCAAGATGTCTGTTCACATTACATTTGAACTTCTGCATGGCATTAAAGTTTGGAAACCAGAATTCTGGAAGCGAGTTCCGAATTCTAGCAGTTCTAGGGAAGAAACTATTAGAGTGGGAGGTTCTCTTACACCTAGGTATCTCTCCTGAGAAGGGGTGAGATTTAGCTGCTTGTTGGGTTTGCCTGGGTGTTCACGTCGAATGGGGACAAGAGCTTGTAGTTCGTCAGAGCATTCATCATTCAATTACTTGTAGAACAGGAAGAGGAATGCAACATTTCGTCAACGGGACAGGGGCTGACGTCTAGATGGCAGTTCAGGACCTATCAGGTTGGTGAACCTATTTGGTCCCTGCCAAGAAGTGAGAGACAAGTAGCAGATGCACAAGCCCAAATGTGACAACAGTACTCCATACATGGCGAATGGTGGCCTCATAGAGGTACAGCATACTTTCAGGCGTAAGTAGTTTTCTAGCACGGTAGAGAGAGCCCGTCTTCTCCGCAGCCGGCTTGGCTATGTTCTCAACGTATCTATCCCAGTTCATGGTACCTGTAAACGCTAGGCCGAAAAGTTTAAAAGAAGTACTTTCGGGTAATGTGTTCTTAGCCATTGCTATTGGTGGTAGAGAAGTTCTCTTGCAATTATTGAAGAAAACAAGCTTAGTCTTGGCAGCATTGAATGTGACCCGCCAATTTTGTCCCCATTTCACTACAGATTGGAGGTAATTCTGTAGTGTTCCTGCCATTTCCTTGGACATATGTTTATTTGTTTTCCCCTCGTGCCTGCTATAGAGAGTGGTGTCATCGGCAAATATACCTATCACAGAAACATTTTTATCAGGGAGGTCATTTATGAATATCAAGAATAATAAAGGTTCAAGGAGAGACTCCTAAAGTACTCCCGCATTTGTATCATATTGTTTAGATGTGCGACTGTCGAGGAAAACCTGGATTTTTTTTCTTCCAGTGATACCTTATGATCTAATTTTCCTTAGAAGAACGTCATTCCACGCTCTGTCAAAAGTCTTAGATATATCGAGGGCTACTGCTCTACCTCCTCTGTTTTGTCCAGCGAACGGTACATACGTTCAGAGGTTATAGTTAGGATATCTGCTGCGGAACAGGCTTGCCTTAATCCATATTGATGATCGATTAGGAGCTTAGCAGCTGTTAGGTGATGGTTAAGAGCTTGATTAATTAAAGACTCAAATATTTTTTGTGAAAAGCGGGAGAAGGCTAATGGGGCGATAATTTTATGGTCAGTTGTTTCACCAGAATTCTTGAAAACTGGTACCACAGAACCGGTATCCCAGCAATCTGCAAAGCTATATTCGTTGAGGTATGTGTTGTAAAATTTGAAGAGAACTGGAGCAATCTCAACGGATCATTTTTTTAATAGTATAGTCGAGATGAGATCATGTTTATGTAGATATATGACGTAACAGGTTAGGAAACACGTTAGAAATTTAGAAGTATGGCGTGGCTTGCTTGAAGCATTTTTAAACGGATAAAAAGTGTTTTTGAAGGCTTACTATGCAAACGTGTACAGACGTTATGAGCATATAAATCAATAAATAATAAATGATTTAATATTTTTAAACAATTATTTACCTAAATGGTTTATTTTACGTACTTTTTTCAACTGTAGATAGTATTTATTCCATAGGTCCTTTCGAGGGTATAACTAATCGTCAGTGAAGCGACATATCCATTCTCTAGCCTGTAAAGTGACAGCCTAGATAATGGATATCTGTTCGCGTAGAATGTTAGTTGTAACTTTCTATCAAACAAGATTAAAGATTGTTGCGTTTCGTAAATGGCCAAATGTTGTAACTGCATAGTATGGTATTCGTACTTTTTGTTCAAGCTATGTTTTCTTTTGCCTGGCAAGAGATAAAAATGCTTATCCCTTCCCCTATTTGTCGTTATATATGAACATACATAATTTGTGTTGTGACAATTTTAAAACTAGGCGATTACATGTAAATACATGCATAAAGCAGGAACGCACAATGAATAAGGCACTCGTTTCATACAGGTGTATATATGTAAAAATATACATATATATATATATATATATACATATATATATGCATAAATACTTATATATGTATATATATATATATATATATATATATATATATATATATATATATATATATAATGATTTTCCACAGCCGAACCCATGTCGCAGCCAAGAAAGCCAAAAAACCGGAAGTCCAAGACTCGAGTTTCGCCCTCATTTGCGCTAATCAGTTAGACATATCCGCGCTCAGTATTTGAAACCCGAACCTCTTGCATCATCTTTTCTAGTATATAAAATTCCTACTGGTGAGTCGTCGGCTTGGGTTAAGGCTGGTTTGATACCTCGTCCCTTGTTCGATATGAGGTAGGTTCTTTCCAATGTCTGATCTGTGCCGCGGGTTGCTGTATCTGTGTAAGTTAATAGACTTTCTTGTGTGTGTGGCGTGTTTGCTCAGTTGGTAGAGTGCTCGCCTAGCATGCAGGAGGTTCGAGTTTCAAATCCTGAGCGCGGATATGTCTAACTGATGAGCCCAAATGAGGGCGAAACTCGAGTATTGGACTTCCGGTTTGTTGGCTTTCTTGGCTCTTGCGGGTTGCGATATTGGTTCGGCTGTGGAAAACCATTATATTTATATTCTCTCACACTTTCTGAATATATATATATATATATATATATATACATGTACACACACGCGTGAATACAACTAATACCCATTTGATGCCGTTTTAAAGCCCCTATATAGTACACTAGTAAATAAGTATATCTTTTATTATTTTAAAGATTATTTCTTTACATTAAATATGCATATTTTTTACAATTTTAAATGTATTTTTTTAATTTCAAAAATATATTGTTTTTAGTAGTTTTGAAATCCATTTATTTTTCATTAAATAGTCATAGCTTTATTATATTGAAAATTATGTTTACATTTAATTGATATGCTGATTTATTAATTTAAAATGTTTAATCATCCCTTTTATTTGTTTTAAATCTTTATAATAAAACATGAATATTTTTTTAATTAATTCAAATAAATGTGTTAATTATTTTAGTCTATTATTTCTCTGTTTTTGTTTTTGTTTTATGTAATAGATATAATAATTTTAACTTGGGTCATTTCATACAATAAATCTATTATTATTTTGTTTATTTTAAATGTATTTTTTATTTAATAGATGCATTATTTTTAGATATAATTCTGAATAGAGACTAGCATACATCTCGTCTGTAAATAAATTGATTAATTAAAATAATTATTTACGGCAGCAAAGCAGGTGTTTTATTAGTTTTATATATTTTTGTTTACGCTTTTTTATTTGCTTTATATATTTTGACACCTTTTATTTTCGCATGTTTTTAATTGCTGACATTGGTACGTGACAACCATATATGAGACAGACCATAAAACCTTCTTCACTTTTTCACCAATCTTCATAAACGAGAACGAATACATTTAGTGCAAATATACAGAATTGAACCCAAGAATAAAACGACCATTAATATAGGATTACGTCAGTTTGTAGTAAACCCAAAAGCTATTTAAATTTACAGGTTGATAGACAGAACAAAATACGTGTAAAAATATACTAAGACATGTCGCTATTTATATAAAAGCAGGTGTGTGCGTATAGTTATATATTTCTATGTATAGAGTTTTTCTGCTAAACAAATTAACCCATTATTATAAATTTGAAAATAGAGCTGAAAGTTAGTCGAAAACCTGAGCTTGATTTAGCTCAATGCAGTTTTATGAAAAAGGAGCCGGCAGATCAAAAAAAGGATATAAATTATAAACTACACCCGAGAAGATAACGGGGTATAATTCAGAAGTGTAGCTTGAGGTTGCGTTTGCAATGGGATTGTTTTATTATTTTAAGTTTGTTAGGAAAATGAGAATGTCGTTTTATGGTACTCGGCTCAGACAGCGTATGAAACCATAAGATACACGGAGCTAAACATACTGCTTTCAGGTCAAAACTCGCTAAGTATAGGCGGATGTTAGAATGCGGTTCGTCACAGAAAACAGCAATTTATCCCGCTATGTCGAGAACATCGTTAGTAAAGTATGAGAACTGTAGAACACTATAAGGAAAGTGTGAAGGAGGAGGCTGCCAAAAGTAAATCCAAAATCTATGTCTACATTTATAAGATCCAGTAAACCGATTTGAAAAATATCTAAAAAAAAATTCCGAATTATGACACAGTTCAATAAACAAAAAATTAAAAAAAAAAACACTAAGGAACACAATGTTTGTTATTTCATTGCAGCTCGGAAGTTGACTACATCTGCACGGAAGAAGAGTAGCCAGAAACTCTACTCATCCATCTATGAATGTATGTGCTCATGGGTCGTGTGTATATACATGAATATACATTCGTATATCTATATCTATGTGCGCATGTATGTGTTTGCGTACATATGGGTGTTAATGTATGTATATATGTGTGTATCTATGGGTATGCATGGCTGAACGTATGTATACAGGTATAGCTATATCTGAGTTTATATGCATGTATTTGTATGTATGTATATGCCTGTATCCACAATACATTTAACACGAAAAATAAAGTTAAACATAACCACTGCCAAAAGCACCATGTTAGGAGCCCACCCCATATATATATATATATATATATATATATATATATATATATATATATATATATATATATATATGAACAACGATGCGTCTACCTAACCTCGCATTATTAACGACACCCATGTATTCACTTATTTATACATTATTATTTATTTATCCTAACTTTACTTTATTTACTTGGTATAAATATCCACTTGTCTGTGTATATATATATATATACATATATATGTCTATATATTTCTGTAGATTTATATTTTTTATAAATACGTATAGTTATGTAATTGCGTATATGTGTATGTGCGTTCATGGGTGTGTATGTATATATATATGTCATCTACTTCTTACTGGAGATCAATATCTCCACGTATATGTATATATGTAGGTGTATATATATATATATGTATATGTGTCTATGTATATATGTGTGAGTATGTATATGTGTATAGGACGTGTGTGTATGTGCGTGTATGTCTGCATATAGATGCAGGTATGTCTGCATATGCATTTTTATATATATATATATGTATGTGCGTATGTGTCTCTATATAGATGTGTAGAAATGTGCATATGCATGTGTATGTATGCGTATTTGCTCGTGCGTTAGCGTATGTATTAACCCTTAACAACCAAAAAAACAACTCATTGTAAACTGACATGAATAAGTCAACTAATAGCGACTACGAAAATTTTAAATTTTAAATGGAATCTTGTACTTGTCAAACACATGACACATACAAAAACCCTTTCTCTCTCTCTTTCCGTCTCTTTTTCTCCCCCTCTCTCTCTCATCTCCTTCACATACATGGCTGAACAAGCTAAAAGCAGTCAAAATTTAAAACCTAAAAATTGAAACTCCTCCCCCCGTCCTCCTCTTACCCCTTCTCTTTTTTCTTTAAGATCCTCTCTCCCCCTCCCCCTCTCTATATCCATATATCTCCACCCACGCCTACCTTAATCTGCTACCACCCACACACAATACAATCTAATGTATTTTAACCTTCAACACTGAAATATTGTCGATACCCGTCTCTCTCCCCCTTATTATCTCCTAACCGCCCTTTTTTCTCGTATTTCTTCTAAAACACTTTTTCCAAATACTAACAACCATTTCTGTAAGGCCTGACGAGGCTGTTGAATCGTAAACATGGTCCAACATCCGAAACATATGTAACCAAACAGCTAAAACGGTAATAAAAAATAAAACATATATATATATATATATATATATATATATATATATAACGTACATCTCATCTTGTAAATAATAGGAAACATCAACTATATTTATTGTGTATGAATTACTCATCTAAGAATTAACTATTTTTTCCATTCCCCCAGTTTTATATTGCCTCCATTTTCAGTTTTTGCACACAAAGTCATCCAATATCGTGCAGATTCTGCAGTCATAATTAAATGACCTTTTACATAAGTAGAAATGAAAATATAAGATCTTTCCGGAGATCATTTTTAGTCACCCTAAAATGTGAAAGGAGAAGACTACGATATATAAAATAAACTTTAAACTTAAACAAACATATGGTAATTATGTTCGGAGAGACCCGATTTCAGTTAATGTTATGTCAGCATATTCCATCAGCTTACCTAAATCGATGAAGTACCCTAAGAGCTGATCTAATTTTAAAACGGATCGTTCACTGCATAAGTAACAAAATTATATGAATGTTAGATCAAAATCTGAGTGATAATAAGTCTCCTCAGATGTCCCCATTCGCGTTATTGTAATAACCGCTACTATGTATTTCAGGTTGGAAACGATATTTGTTCTTGCCTGAGATTTTTGTGGCAATAAACCTTATCAAAACAAAAAAAAACAACATATTTTAAAATTGATTTGGACGTCGATCTTGTCAGTTGAACAAAATCATCATGTTTGAGTAAAGGATTTTTCATTACTTTAAAAATGCTTCTGAGAGCATATCGATTCTATTAAAAAAAAGTATTTGAATCTCTGCAAATGCCCACCTTACGTCATAGTTCGTGCGGAGGTGACAACGGTATAGGATTGCCTCAACAGGCTATAGAGTCGTATGAAAGAGACCCTGCATTTTGTCTTACAGGTGGAGAATATAGTCTACATTACTCTGGTAGGACCACTCATGGTGACAAGATTGATGTAGAATCCGAACTGGCTCATGGATCCTGGTAACGTCATGGGAAGCAGCATCATAGTCATGTGCCTTGGGGGAAGAACGAAAGAGCCAGTCAACGGCAGGGCACAAAGGACGCTAAGCGAAATAATCTTTTAGAGATCAACGGTCAGTTTCAACCAGTCTAATTGAGAGATTACTGCGATCCGCCTGTAGACGAAGCCCACAGAGGTGATATTATCCGAGCTATCGAAAGATTCCATATGGCTCTTAATCAAACCAGAATTCGATACCGCATCGACCGCCATAGGGATAAGCAAGGGTCGCGATTTGGTGTGCTGTCACTGGCCACAGCTATCGACAAGTTTTCTACAGCATTAAAACCGAGGCTAGCAAAAAATAGACATACCATCCAAATATCCACCTTTAATGTACGGACGCTTCAATCCACATCTCAAATATCAAAAATTGTTGCTTCAGCCAAAGAACACGATACCGATATTGTGTGTATTCAAGAACACCGTCTCTTTCACACGACATGGCTATAAAATATCATGAAATTTCAAACAGCATGACATTTTTATCAACGTCTACATGAAAAAATGTGACAAATAGTACTATTGGGGAAGTAGGACTTCTGCTTAGCCCTCGAGCATTAAAATCGTTGAACAGTGCTGAGAAGATAACACAAACGATAATTATTGCTACCTTCAGTGGTAATCTTGAACTACTGTGATTTGTTGCTACAGTCCTACCAACGTCAGTGACAAGCAAGAGATCCATAATTTATTAGCTATCGAGGGTGACATGAATGCGCACATAGGACGGAAAAAAAGAGCACGCATAACTTCCCTTTCCATGAGTGAACAAACCGAAATGGAAAGTTTCCATTAACTTTTCTCCTTGAAAATAACCTACAATGCATACATACCCGTTTTCAGAAATAGAGTTTGTAAGCTCTGGACCAATCAATCCCCAAATGGAGTAAGGCACAACTGGACTATCTTTTTATAAATAAGAAGCTGTCCTATCAGTGTAGCTTTTAGCAGTTTCTCTGGTGTTTCTACTTATCATAGGATTGTAACCTCTAAGCTGAAGTTAAGTTTACAGGGAAACAAAACTAAAATATCCTCTAGGCAGCCCTACAACTGGTCAACATTGTCACACGACAATCACATTAAACAGAGATTCATATTCTAACTGCGAAATAGGTTCTATACATTGCAGGCACATAACGAACCAACTGCAATTATCACCTATGAAAACTTTGTTTGATCGCACCAAGAAACAGCAAAGAACTGTATACCTCTGTGACTCAAGGGAAAGCGAAAAGTACAGTGGGAAATTGATAAAATAATATCAAAACGAGAAGAGTTAAAAAGATAAACAAAAAGCAACATAAATACCCCACTCGACAGAATACAAAACTAAGGAAGTAGGTCCTTCAATAGCTTAATAGCATAACGCTTCTGTTAGAACAACATAAGTATTTTCAAGAACAAATACATCGAATCCAGAATGTTGCGGGTAACAAACAATCATATCTGGTTTTGAAAGTAGTAACTTAGATGTCTGGGCGCAAACAAGTGCCAACGCTAAGTTAAATGCAAACATTCCGGACAATGCATGTTCGAAATGGAAAGCACATTTTGAAAAGCTACTTGTAAACAAAGCATAAGTGGCAGACCAACTAATTCAGCCAATATTTGTACAGGAACTCGATATTGAGAAGGGTTATTTTACAATAAAGGGACTTGAAACTGTACTAAAAATGACCAAGAATCATAAATCTGCATGGTTTGGATAAAATACCTCATGAAGTATGGAAGACAGGTAGCTTCAATGACATCCTTCTTGATTCATGCAATGATGTATATAATCAAAAAGTTATCCATATATGGAGGGAAGGATGCATACTACCCTTCCCAAAAAGGGTGACGTAAGCATACCAAGTTCCTTCAGAGGATTAACATTCACTACAATTACAGCGAAAATCTACATAGACATGCTTCTCAACCGTATCCAACCAACGATCGAAGAAGTGCTCAGGAAGAACCAAAATGGATTTTGAAAGAATCGCCCTACTACTAGTCAAATACTTACTGTTAGGAGACTAGTTGAAGTAGTCAAAGCCAAAAAAACATTGAGGCAGTCATGCTCTTTGTAGATTTTTCCAAAGCGTTCGATTCTGTACATAGAGGAAAAATGGCTAGCACATTACAAGCATATGACATTCCAAACAAAGTCATTAATGCTATTATGATGCTATATGGGCACACTGGAGCAATGCCCAGGTTGCCGGATGGGGACACTGAATTTTTCGACATCGGCACTGGGGTTCTACAAGGAGATACTCTGGGCCCTTTTCTTTTCATTGTCTTTCTTGACTTTGTATATCTCACCACTTTTGACATACACAACACGCAAGGCTTCACCTTAAATGAATCCAGAAACAGACGTCATCAATCAGCACACATAACTGATGCAGATTACGCAGACGATATTGCTTTGTTCGCAAATAACACTGTTGATGCGCAAATATTGTTACGCAAGCAAGAAAAGTCTGCAAATGACATTAGTCTTCACATTAATGCTGATAAGACGAAGTTTATGACTTTCAATGTAGAAGGGGAGATCAGGGCTCTGGTTGGAACAACAGTGAAAGAAGTCGCTGTGTTTACGTATCTGAGCAGCAACATTGTTTCCACAGAGAGAGATATCGAAATTCGCATCTCAAAAGCATGGGCCGCATTGGATGAGCTGCGTTCAGTATGAATTTCAACGCTAACTGACAAACGGAAAATGCAGTTCTGCAGGGAAGTGGTAGAGTCTGCCCTTGCTTACGGTGCTACAGCCTGACACTCACCAAAAGATTGGAAGGAAAATTAGACGGCACATACACCCACATGCTACGAACATTAAATATATCTTAGCAAAATCATCCCAAAAGCAGCAACTTTATGGCAGCCTACCTGCCATATCTAATACCATCAGAAAAAGACGCATACGATTTGCCAGACACTGTATGACGAGCAACATGGATTGGTGAGTGATGTATTGCTATGGACTCCACGACACAGACTCGCAAGCAAAGGACGACCTAGATTCCCGTACATACATCAAATAGCACACGACTCCAACTGTGAACCTGAAGATCTATGGCAGCTTAGTCACATTGTTCCTGCTAATTATAATGAAACCCTATCCATTGTCTGTAGAATTCAAATGTCGAGAAAACTAAGAGAAGAAATTATTTCAATAGAAATGTTGCCATCATCTAAGAACTCCAACACTGAAGAGGTGAAATTTTGTTGCTTGTCGGATTAGTTGGGGTTATGTACGTCGGCGAAACATATGTGTTATGAGTTTATTAAAGCACATTCTATTAAAGTATGTTCCAAACAGACACTGGGATGCAATATTGCGTTGATGGAGCACGGATTAGAGCTTGGAATTATATTTTTAGATATTGTCTAAGAAAGAGAGAACGAGAGAGAGAAAGATAGATAGATAGATAGATAGATGGATATATATATATAGAGAGAGAGAAAGATACTAGTTGTATATGCACCAGGTCTAATGTGGCAACAATGCTTGAGAATTAGGCGAATTGTCACTGTATAAAGATACATAATACTCCTTGGAGCGCGTAATTTTCTATCCCGGTAGAAAAAACTCACCTTTTTAGAGAAAGGGAAGAAATCATTTGTTGTTGGTGTTCCCTCAGTTTGATTGCATCAGAGATATACGCGTATGGTGGGAGAAACGTACAAGATAAGGCTATGAACTTTTATGTAGGATAAAAGCTGTAAAAGTAACATTATCACGCCACTTTGGTATGTAACACTATTCAATTTCTCCTGCAATTATTAGTAGGTCAAAATAGGTTGTTGAATCTATGAATGAAAAGTAATGCTGTATTTATGCGTTAAAAAGACTTTTAGATCCGTACATTTATCAAGCTGTGTGAAAAGATTATGCAGACATGCAAAACGGTGTTAATATTAAAGGTTGAAAGCGTTTTATTATTGATATGTGAAATAGAGATAACTTTTTTAATTTGAATGAAAAGAAAAGACCTATAAAATAGGCATCTATAAAATGGCGTCTTTTTAGGTATGAAAATCTTCACTAATGCCTCAATAAGAACATCTATTCAAACCAGTAAATGCCCTTTACGATAGACCATGCATTGTGCTATGGATTTTTTTATAACATTCGAATGAGTAACTTTTGTTACGGAAGGTCTATTTCATGAATTTGAATAATTCTAGGTGTATTTTTTTCAATTTATCGCTTTAACTCTATATTCCTGTATGCATATATTTATTTGTTTGTATCTATATACTTGCATAGAATGCTCCCGACTGAGCTCCGATCTGTGGTTTCTGACTGTAATATGTTTACATCTCTAAGAGCAAAAACACCATCTATTTACCTATTTAGAATAAATTATTTTTGCTCAGAATTCATTTCAGAGAGCGAGTTTGTCTGCCTTGCAATTTGTCAATCGAGTATCCTTAAACCCATTATTTTTTTTTTTTTTGGCGAGAACTGTTCTAACTGTTTACCTTTTACATTACATTATGGAAGTAAAATTATTTATCATACATATAGATATATATATTTCTATATTAGAATTACACTTATTAAAAAAATTAAAAAAATGTAGAAACAAGTGTATAATATACAACCGGTTACGAAAGGAATATATCATATATAAAAAAAATTACGTAAATTAAACAAATACTTTTTCTAGAAAAACAAAAATTAACGAGTAGCCCGATGGGGCAGGAGATACCCGCCATAGTTTTTTTTTTTTCAGAAATCTTAAAATTAAAAGGCGAACAAGTCTCAAGAGGGACAACTCTAATCTACTAACAATCGGTAAGAGTAATTTATTAAAAACACAATTTGTTCAATTTACGTGGTTTTTTGGAACATAATAGTTTCATCCCGTGTCGAGTACGTAAACTATGAACACTTTTCCGTATTTTTGATTTTTAAGTAAGGGTAATTCTAAATATGCGCCAAATATGCAAATGTATATGTATTTGCATTTCTTAGTTGAAGATATAAACGATAATGTGCTCTATTTATTATAGTGTACCAAAGAAATTGAGCTGAGTAAAAATAAAGAGGTAAAAGAGAATATTTAAATATATAAGTTGCTTTGTATCTATCCTGATCATAATCTTTATCACATACATATAATACATACGTAATACATTTAGATGCAAAAAACAATGTTAAACAATTTTTTTTCAGTGTGTAGAGACATTGTAGTTAAATCAGTGCGCATGCGTGTATGAATGTGCTTACGCCATGTTTTTTTTTTCTTGGGCGCTTTTAAAGATTGACTGTTGAGAATACTTTACACCTGTCGTTCTCTTTTTTTCTTTTTCTCTGCGGATTGTGTGCGTGTTTTTTTTTTTTGTTTTTTTTTCCTTACTTGGGAAATTTCTGAGTGAATCTGAATGCGCCGTTAATATTTATTTGTTTTAAATAATTTTGAAAAAAGTTTCATAATTTTGTATTTATTTATTATTTTTATAGACTTTACCGACGGATGACGCCCAAAATGTTCAAGTCAAAACTTAGCATAGACATGCCCCAAACAAATTAGAATATAATTAGAGGGAAAAGAGGATGAATTCAGTAAACATAACGAAACACACCAGAAAAAGTAAATAAAAACACGAATGACGTCTGAAAGAAAACAAGAAAATCAAGAACAAAAATATAGAAGGAAATAATGATAATAGAACAAAATAAAATGCATTAGCCCCCAAAATAATTTGAATAGAATTCATCAAGAACATAGGCGACCAAGAAAAAAGCCTGCCGTCGTCCAACTGTAACTCACTGTGTTAGGCGCATTGGCAAATTTATTGTTTCAGTGTTTCCTAGTTAACTCGGCTCTGGTGAAAGTCTCAGCTTAGATTGTCTTAGGATCCCTCGGCGACTGTTCATCTCTAACTTTGCGTGTGGTAAAGAAAGACGTGTCAGAAAATAACTGCAAATCAATATAGATAAACTGCCGCAAAATGCATGTGTATGTTTAAAATCCAACCTTCCCCAACTTCGCACGCAACCACTGAGCCTTGCACGTTTCGCTGTTAGGTTGAAGGAAATCTGAAATCCTGCGAAATAACGAAAAGCTGCGATTAATTTGAAAAACTTCATGCAAAACAGGCAATATTTGCAAGATTTTTATGAGTTTTTGCAAATTTCACCAGCAAAAGAAATGGACGCCAGAAATAACAAACATGCTTATCCTAAGTATAAATAGCGCTAACAATAGAGATTATAAAGAAATATAATACTTGTCGATAGAATGATCTTGCTTAACAGGAACAACGTGCTCGAAATTAGAAGTTTGTTGCGATGTATATATCATGTGTTTGCAACTAGATATTGATATTACGTGTTTGACATTTTCTCTATTAACATCGATTTCAATATGATTTCGCTTAATGATCTTAGTTCATCTAGTATTAAAATGTTTTCTATCGACTTCCGTTAAACCCATCATTTATAGATAGGAAACGTGTGTTATACTTGATCCATTTGTATAAAGTATTCTCACCACAGTCACATTTCAGTCCATCTAACCCCCGACCTTCTTCACGTATATAATGTGGAAATCGGGAATCTGCACGGAAATTCTAATGGATCATTTATTTAATTCTCGGGGTTTAGTCGTTCTCATAACATCAACCACGACAGTATAGGAGTCCTAAGTAATGCGCAATTGTTCTTTCTGTCGCCCAGACACAGGGTTGAATCCACATGAGGTCACAACTATTTATTCCATTTACATTAACTGCTGCACGACGGGGTCTTGCGGATAATTTTTGAACAAATATTAGGAGCCGTTGAGCCTAATCTTGAGGCTGTCAAAAACTGAAGTGTTGAAAATTTTAGTCATTTTATCATTAATAATAATTTTTTTCAGATATTTTACTGATAATATTTTGAAGATTAATTATGGATGAGTATATCACTACATAACGTACGCAAGCGTCGAAATAATTTTACCAAAAGCAGTGGTTAATTTGGCGAAAACATTATCTCCGTCTATGGCAATGTCAAATGGCCACCGTGTTCCTCAGACTTGACTAGCCCGGATTTTTTGGTGGGGATATTTTAAAGAATGAGTCCATGTCATTAAACTTAAAACTCTGCCAGAATTTAAGGTAACCATCAGTAATGAAATAAGGGAGTTAGCTCGCACTCCAAAGCTTCTGCAATCTGTCATGAATAACGTTTAAACGAGTATAACTATGCGAAGCTGGAAATGGGCAAAATTTTAAACATATTTCATCTCATCATTTATTATGAGAGTGTTTGAATTTTGACTTTTCTAAAGAAACAACTCCCAATACGTTAGTCAGATTGTGTTCAAAGTACAGAATTATATCATCAAAAAATAAAAATTCTATTTAAGTTAAAAAACCTTCAGTGACTGAGCTAGCTAAAGGTTTATATATCACTGTTTATTACGAAATACTATTTTATACGTATATTATATCAATAATGTTTAGCTTTTTCTCGTTCTTACGTTGATATCAAAAGCCTACCTTGTCTATGTAAAAATTATTAAAGCGAAAACGTTTTATATACTCAATGATGGATATGAGAGCGATGTTACAAAGGTTATGTAATTGTTATGTTGTTTTGAAATTAATTAATTATTCATTTTTTATTGTTTCTTATTAGATGATAGTTTTCATTTAACTAGTAGGCTTAATACGTGTTATTCATAGTTTCTACATCGTGCATAATTAAGTCTTATTTTAAATTAAAACGATCCAGCACACTGATATATTTGTATATTTATAATATCCAATTCCATATAACTATAAATTACAGTGTTTTGTCGCGCTGATATTGATATTAAAAGCCTACATTTCTACGTAAAATAAGTAAGAGGAACTTCGGAATATTCTTAGAAATGGATATGCGATTGATGTCGTGAAGTTTTATTAATTTGTGTATTGTTTTGAATAACGAGATGCATTTATTAATTATTCATAAGTTATGTTTTTTTAATTAGATGATAGGTTCTGTTTATCTGTTATGCTTCGTTTCATGGATAATTTCTATTTCGTACATAATCGCGTAGAATTTGGGATGGAAGCGTTTGTCATACTTACATTTTATAAATATTCATATACCTACCTATATAAATATTCATATATCTATCTATATAAATATGAAGTTACTCTTACTTGTCTAATATTCATACAAAAAGTTTATTCTTCTCTTTACGAATTATTCACATGTTTATATATATATATACACACATATATATATATGTATATATATATATATATATATATATATATATATATATATATATATATGATAATTTGTGTTAGGGTAAGAAATTTAATTATTGTTTAATATAGACAAATTAACATGATGATTAAAATAATAAAAAAATGAAAATAAAGGCTAGCTAGTCAGGTATCCTTCCTCGCTCAACAGAGCTTAATCGCGGACAATACCGATAAAAAATTGGCATGATGAATATGGCTGGCAAGAGAAAAAAAAAGAAAATAGAACATAAGTGTGTAAAACTTACATAGAAATCCAATTAAGTTATACGACATTTTCTTTTTACTTCGAAAGAGAAGGTCTCAAGGACTTAATAAAAATTGTCTCTAGATAATAATAAATATAATAATAATAATAACAATAATAATAATAATAATAACAATCATTATAATAATGATTATAATAATAATAATAATAATAATAATATTAATAATAATAATATTAATAATAATAATGAAAACAGCTGTAATATTAAGGAACCCCCTTTAATGTGGAGACTAACACACACGAACCAAAAGCGTAGACCAGACAAACTGCCACATAGACAAATGAACCAAGTCCATGGAAGCTGCATACCTATAAGTTCTCTAACAACACCTCCACCTCCATTACCTCATCACTGCCCCCCCAACAACAAAAAAAGAGAGTTAAACTAAATAGCCAAGTAGTCAAGGAGGAAAGAAAGACCGAGGAGTGAGCACTGACAAGACCTCTGCTGTATAAATGTGAAGAAAATTGGGGCCTTTGGGAGGCATATTGCCACTCAAATTCCAGAATAGAAAAATGCATACTGCAAATCAATGGCAAGCAGCTGTTGCGATAATCAAATTTATTTGCAAATGGTATCGAAAGAGGTGATGAGTACTGGAAATCTGGGGAGACTTGTTGTCACTCAGCTTCAAGGGAACATTACAGGTTGTATTCGATGAGATGTTTGATGACATGCGTGAAAGCTCCTTAAAACCAATCATAATAATAAGAAGAAGAAGGAAAAGAAGAAGGAAAAGAAGAAGGAAAAGAAGAAAAAGAAAAAAAGAAGAAAAATAAAAAAAGAAGAAAAAGAAGAAGAAGAACACATTGATGGCCGACTACCCTTGAAATGTAAACCGAAAAGGGAAATTAAGAAAGAGGGTGGTGTTATCAATATTCATGACGGGGTCGATAAAGTGTCGAAGGTAGGAGTAACTACTGAAACTGTAAATGAAAATCTTCAAACTTTCAACAGTCAGACTCTTTTAAGAGAACCAATTGTTAAACTTATGGTTGAATATGTGGAGACAAAAGAAGACATTTTTATCTTCAGATTGGTAGATGAGACGGTAAGAGCTGGCAATTTAGAACAGCCGCCGAACCTCCGATTTTTAAATCGGAGAAGACAAAATCTTTCACTACCAAGGTGAATGAAGTCTGTAATTTTCACAAGTAAATAATTTTAAAAAGTGCATTAACATCATTGCTAAGACTGTATCAATCTTGCTTGGAGAAATGGAGAAATAAAAGAAAAAATGAATGAATCACGATGACGGCAACGTCTAAATGAACGACTCTGGAAATGTAAATCAGTCATGGTGATTCCAATTGTAACTGGAACGCTTGGAACCATAAGAAAAAGTCACTATTAATGGCTTAATCAGATTTACAAAACAATTTCTTTTCCAATTTAACAAAAGGCTTGCCTGTTGATAACGGCAAATATGTCAAGCTATAGCTTGAATGTCTAAACCAAACTTGAGAAAAATAAATTTTTAAAAGTATCAGAAAGTTGAGACTGCTATGAAACAATAATAACATAATGTCAACAATTCGAACTGTAAGAAATTAAAGGTGATTCCCATTGTAATTTGAAAGCTTGGTACTATAACAAAAAGCCACCTTAAATGGTTTAATACAATTGACCAGACAATATCTTTTCCAATTTTGCAAAAGGCTTGCCTGTTAGGAACGGCGATAGCGTTAATACAGCTTGAATGTTTTAAGTCAAAGGAATTGAGCAGATGTTCAAGAAAAAGATCCAACTAAAAACATATAAAAGTTGAGACTACCATGGAATAATAATAATATTATTATAATAATTATTATTATTAGTAGTAGTAGTAGTATTACTATTAGTATTAGTATTATGATTAGTAGTAGTAGTAGTAGTAGTAGTAGTAGTAGACGACAATAATTAAATAAAATTATATCATTTAAAAAATGTTTTCATGCATAATTGTATGCCTGTTTGGATGAATGTAGTAGATTTTTCACACACAAAAAAACACTGTTTTACTCAATTCTGTGTAATAGAGCGAATAATGTTTAAACGTAGACATTTACTGTAAATATTTTGCTTTCAAATAGTTTTCGCTTTGGAAATATACTAAAAATATTCCCATGACAGGCATATAGCGATGCTAGCTTCCGCATTTCGTCAAACTGAAAAGCGGCTATGTTGGCATTAGAAGAATGTATTTAATAACTTTCAGTAGAAATTCAATTTTTGAGGTAGCCGAAAGCAAAACAGTGATTAATAGAAACTACTTTAGGGTGTTTATCAGCAACAAAGTAAACTAAAATCGGAGACCATTACGATAGAGGGACCAGAAAGTAATAACAATATGTACAGAAAAAATAATGTATGAAAGGAACAGAGACGATACTAGCAAGGGCGCCCGCTTCGCTCGGGCGTAAAATACGCTTAAATATGATATTTAAATTTATCAAGATTTTTATATATTATTATAGAGTCGTGATTTGCAAAATCAAAAAATATCTGGGTTCATCAGCTAAAACCGAAATCGAAAACTGTTAAGTTTTGAGACATTGTGTTTAACAAAGATGGCGGCGTAGTTCAGATCAGTAACCAAGATGGCGACAAAGAATCAAATGCGGTCCGTGGCGTAGTTAACCTCTTAAGTTCTGAGATATTGTGTTGAACAAAGATGGCGGCGTAGTTCAGATCAGTAACCAAGATGGCGGCGTAGTGCAGATCAATAACAAAGATGGCGGCCAAGAATTATATGCGGTCCGTGACGTGTTAAACAGCGAACTGATTGAATCCAAAATTCGACAATTTTTATAATAATTTTGGGACGTTTTCATTGGTTGTTGAGCACAGCCCTTGGTTATAAAAATGGTTGGCGAATACATTCGTCTCATACGCCCATTACAGGTCAAACACATTTTACAAAAGTAAAACTGTAGAATTTTTAGCTGGTGACGTTACCTCCTCACTAACGTTACGCACTTATGAAATGAGTAAAAAGTACACTTTAAAATAAACTAAAATAGATGTACAAAGTGTATAAGGATTTTAAAAAAATGACACAATAGTGACAACTTAAAAGAACTATTTTAACCGAATAAAAACGCATAAAAAACGGTTCGTAAAAAAAAATATCACTAAAAGCGGCGCTCTGTGATTTTTAGTTTTGGAGAATGTAGTTTAAAAATATGGAGACGGACAGACAAACATATAGCCTTTTATATATTGGAGATAGAGTTTAGACTAAAATAATATTTTTGAACAGTTATTTACGTCTAAAATTGTAAATATAAATACTTATTTTTTATATCTACAAACAATAGTGTTTCATTCTTTAGCAAAAATCAGTGCAAAAAGTGACAATTTTTGAAACCATCTTTTATTAGATTAACAAGTAATGATACCATTGTGCAACCGTCACAACCATGAGCAAAACAGAGATTTAACATTTATAATGACGAATACAAGAACACCCCCCACACACATATATATATATATATACATACATATATATATATATATATACATATATATATACACATACATATATATAGATAATATATATATATCAACAATTTGACCATCTTAAATTTATAACTTTAAGTACGTTGACATTTTAAATAGATAAAATGTAAGATGGTCAACATCTTCAAATTTGGAATATAGATTTTTGTCATTTATTCATCATGTGCTCTGTAATTACATTGAGCTCCATAAAGTATTGCTATAAATAAAAAGGTGAAATGTAATTGAAAAAAAACATGAATCTACATGAATATATGTAAGGATTGGGACAATAAAAGTCAAAAATCAATTCAAGTAACTTGATGATTGGCTTTTTCATGAGCGCCGACGTTGTTGTGGGATGTTGTAGGAGGTAATGTTGGTGGGGCTACCGACGTATTACTGAAATAAGTAGTCCAGCGAGTTTAGGTAGAGGGAGGAGCGGGCATTCCAGGGTGATATAAACAAAGTTTCCGGCCAGGGTTATTGTCTTTCGTGTGATTTCCTGTGATGTCCACATCATACGACCTCACATCTTCGAAGTCGGGTTGAAAGTCAACTCTGAACTGTACCTGGATGTGTTGAAGAGTGTGGTGATCCGCTGGTGCAATCCAATGTCGCTGTAAGATTCTGGGTTTAGCAGCAGGAATCGGTGCCGGCTAACAATTCCAAAGAGACTCAGGCGTAGATTCAGAAAGATTGCTTGGACTTCGTATCCTTCTCTTACTGTCCCATCCTATTCCCCGACCACAACCCTAATTTTACCGACAAAAAAATTATTTTCGTTTCTGCTTTCATATCAACTGGGTTATATGTGGCACATTCTCATTCTAGTGTTGGTTTCGTACTAAGTACGATTTAACGATAGATGGTTCGCTTAGGTTTTAGGGGGAGACAAACTCGCATTTCGTGCGACCTACCGGGGAATGCCGACGAGTTCATTCATGGTTACTTTGTAGATAAAGACAAAACCAATTCATGACTCAACGGAGCTAATTTTTCTTTAATATATATATATATATATATATATATTTATATATATATATATATATATAATGGAAATGGTAAATAATAAAAGCTGAAGAAAGTGCTCAATACTGTTGTAGAGCAAATATATGTTTTATTTTTTATTACCGTATCTTTCTGTTAAGCTACATTATTGTTTCAGCTAACCGGCCGTTTTTTTGGCCGTCTGTAGCTTCCTCAGACTTTTACAGAAATGTTCGTTATTATATTATCCCATAATAACGAACATTTCGGTAAAAGTCTGAGGAAGCTACAAACGGTAAAAAAACGGCCGGTTAGCTGAAACAATAATGTAACTTAACAGAAAGATACGGTAATAAAAAATAAAAACGTATATAGAAGTAAGTGTTTATTTTCGAAAAAATCATAAAATGCCATTCTATTTTATTCGGTTTAAAAAATAAAATCAAGTTCACGTAATCTGTTATTGTCCACACACTGTCGAAGGCTTTACGAAAGTTGTCTATAAATCGGTTCATTTCATGTAGAATATCAGTAATTTCTTGACGAATTGCATTTTTAAGTTGTTCAATATATCATGGTCAATTAATGTATACCTAGAGATATCATCGGAGAAAAAAATTCCAGGGATTTTATTCAGGTGTAACAGACTGGCCAACTGATGTCACTACACAATGAGATCAAATGACCAGGTGACATCGGGAAGTATGGGTTGTTGCCCCATCCTGTTGAAACTAAACGTTGTCTGTATCGTGTAGCGTATTCAATCTTGGTCTGAGCAAAATATCTGGCTTCTCACAATATCGATCAGAGTTCACAGCCACTGGAATGTTGTATTCTTCGATAAAGTACGGACCCTATATACAGACTTCTGCCACAGCAAACCATACAGTTACCAGGAGGAATGCAATAGGCGTTCATGCAACTCACGAGAGTTGTCCTTGGCCCAGTATCTGAATCTTTGAGGATTTTATGTGTAACATTATTGGTGATCTAGTGATCGGGATTAAGTACACTTGCCACAAGCGAAGAACGTTAAAATCCGTTTAAACTTCATACATCATTCTCTTCTTTTCTTGGCCCAGTATCTGCAGTTGTGCCACACCACTGGACATGCGCCTCGTTCCTGACAAATAGAGCTGCAGCATCGCGGGACATGTTGTTGAATTTCCAAACACACTGTCTTGCGAATGTTAGTGCCCTTTTCACTGAGTTTCTGCGCCAGCATGAATTTATATGGATACATTTATATGGATCATTGTGAATAATTATTCGCAAACTTCTTTCGGAAAGCTTAATATATATATATATATATATATATATATATATATATATATATATATATATATATATATACTAGCAGAGATACCCGTGCTTCGCACGGAGCTTTGTTGCGCACTCGGGTACCAAAATCTGTGGGCACCTTTCCAGTAAGTTGATGTTGTAAGAGCAACGATTGCATAAGGTGATTAACATTTTAACTACCTCTTGTAGTGACTGAAATTCAATCAGGAACTTCACAAAACATTTTCATCAAAAAGGAAGGTTACTTGATGTTACATAGTAAATTTTTCATTGAAATAATTTTCAACTCTTGCTTAAATTTTATCTTGCACATTCAATACTAAAAACTTACCACAATCAGATCATGTCAGTTTTTCCTAATATCCATTTCTCGAACTTTTCACTGAGGAGCCTCAGGGTAAACTACATTTCTGCTGCTTTGATTTGGAGCCAGAATGTAGAGGTTTTCTGAACTTCCTGTCTGGCTGATGGAGACGTAGAACATACCGTGACTGAAGCAGTCTGATGTCAAGTCTACGCCAATGGTGTTAAATGTCTGACCTTGATTTTTGTTTATGCTCATTGCAAAACACACCTTCACAGGAAATTGGAGTCTCCGGAATTTAAATGGAAGTTCTGAGTCCGATGGAACTAAGGGGATCCTTGGCAGTAGAACGGTTTCGCCTTTGTAGGGACCACAGGAAATGGTGGCCTCAAGTACATTGGTGTGCAATCTGGTGATAACACATCTGGTTCCGTTTGTTGTTTTTGGCGGTTCCAAGGATCGAAGAATCATGATTGGCGATCCAATTTTGAGATTTAAAATGTGTGGAGGCATTTCAGATATCTCCAAAGAGTTTAAAAACTCCACAGGGTAGTGAACAGCTTCATATTCATTAGTAGCCGAATCAACTGACTTGTATTGCTTTGTGTCTCCTGGAAATTCATCCATTATTGAATTGTTCAAATGATTCACATTGCTGTTTAATGGCGAAATAATAGCCCTCTCAGCAAGCCAATCCGGTGATTTTCCATTGTTTTGCAGGTCTGGGTACACTTTGTCTTTCAGTTGCTTCTGATTACCGACACATTTACCAAGCGCAGTTGGAATCTTAATTGTGTCAGGGGAAGAAGTGATAGGAAACTGACCATTACCGATTTGGAGAAGCAATTTTGAGAAGTCTGCTGCAGCTGTGTTATCAGAGATATAGGCTCTCATATTAGTAGTCAGTCTCTTCACTATAACGTGCCTCCAGAGATAGGATTGTTTCAAACTTGCATTGACAATGTTAGCCCTTGTGCCATTTTTAACCACTGGGAGGATTTGACGGAAATCACCGCAAAATAAGGTTGGAATGCCACCCATGGGATTCTTGTTTCCTGTGATGTCTTGCAGTGTTCGGTCAATTGCTTCATAAGCACTCTTGTGCGTCATTGGGACTTCGTCTACAATGATTTCAGAGGTGTCTCTAATTACATTTGCCAAGGCTGAGTTACCAGTAATTTTGCAAACTGGCTGATCCATTCGATGAGTATCCAAGGGTACTTTAAAAGTGCTGTGAAGAGTGCGGCCACCTTGTAGTAGAGTAGCAGCAATGCCACTGGATGCTGTTGCAAGCACAATCTTTCTCATGGATGTAATCTTTGCAAGGATCAAATTGATTACAAAAGTCTTGCCCGTACCACCTGGAGCATCAAGAAACATCATGTTTTTGTTCATTTCACCTTGTGCTTCCAACATTGCCATGAATGAATTGTAAACTTCTCTTTGAGAATCGGTCAGTTTTTCTTGCATATTTTCTGCTTGTAGGGAAAGTTCTTCAAGATTATAAGTAACTTCACGTTGATACTCTCTCGCGAGTCTTTCATCTCTCCCTTGCGTTGGTGCAGGTAATCCATAACTTGCCAATGGTTGACCGCACATAAGGAGAACTTTTTCTTCAATTAGACAAAGAGTTTTATTGTAGATGTCCTCATTAAAATCTGCTTCTGGATTGTTAACTTCTTTCCTGTATCTGTGAAGAATGTCTTCAGATATTACATCACGAAAAGCCATCCAGATCTCAAGAGGATTTCTTGGCTCACAGGCTGTTAAAATTATCACAAATAGGCTTCGCAAATTTGAAGGTGATTGAGTGGCACTTGCCTCTCCTACTGCTTGATGCAAGTGATGGTCATTTTCTAGAAGGCCTCGAGCAAGGCACGCTGCTCTGTATGTTTCAAACACCTGACCATTGTATGCTCGCAAATTTTGAAATGAAGTTGGACCAGCAACCTCATTGAGCAACAGGCGTAAGAAATAACACTCCCCTGCTTTTGGACTAATCGTGTAGATTCTCCCAATGCATGGTGCCTTCCATACATCATCATTTTCAGTACCTTAAACTTGTACCCCACGCATTCTTCTCATCCATTTCTTTGTCGATTTGTTCCAAGTGTAAAACTCAGGGACTTCTACGTATTTGAGACCCCTTGCAAAGTCATCCTCATGGCAGAGTTGAAAAATGCTGTCAAAGTTGTGGCAGGCGGTGGACCTTGGGCTCGTTCCAGAGCAGTATAAGCTGAGAACATGACACGCTGCCCATTTTCAAGATGAACAGAAAGTTGTACAATTGGGGGGAAATGTTCATGGATGGGATGTTCCAATATCCTCCAGGCCGCCTCTGAACTGCCGACATACCTTGCATTCTGGAACTGCTGGATCTCATCCACAATGTGACTTTGTACTTGGCCTTGTTGGTTAGCTGCTCCATCAGTTCTTTGCAGTTCAACACTGCTTGATCACATCCTTTATTCACGTATTTGAGGACATATTTGATGCTTTGGATCGAGCTGCAAATTTCTACGTTAATGTGAGCGTTGAACTGCTGAAGGAGGACCTTGTTGTACGGAACAATCCACTGGTTTGTTATTTCTTGATTAACATACCGACCATTTCTCTTCATCCTTATTGTACCAGTCTGGCCTCCATCTTCTGGTTTTCTTCGCCTGTACTTGGGGTAAGAGTATTGGCCTTGCTCGGTACACTGAAGAAATTCTTTTGGATATTTTTTGGAACATTTGTTGTCAATCATACATGGACAATTTGGATTAAATGGTCCACAAGGTCCATGCACCATATGTGCCATCACTTTAGCATGAATATCAGGATCTTCCTCTTTGTCAGGGATCACTGCAGATATGCAGAGATCCATTTTTTCTGGTAGAAGTTTGTCCTCTGGGGATTGCCAGGTGAGGATGTGTGCATGCGGCAGTCCTCTTTTTTGATATTCAATACTGTACAGGAAAGCCCTCAAACTGCCAAATCCTCCCTTTTTAATAAATTCAAGTAACTTTTTTAGCTTCTGCCTGAAAACCCTGGCAACAATATCTGGACAATCCTTAGGGTCTTGCCCTTGAAGACAATTTTCTGTAATTTCTGTCCACTTTGGATTTGTTGTGAACGTGATGAAGAGGTCGGCTCGGCCCATTCGCCGAACATATGCCATGGCATCACTTTGACGCTCAAACATGTATCGAGGACCTCCTGTATAAGTTGCCGGAAGTACAACTCGTTGACCAAACTGTTCTGGATTCCCATCCTCCCTAAGAATTGAATCTCTCAAGTTGCTATAATTGTCAGCTCTCAGGGTTTGTTGCTCACGCCTCAGGAACTGTAAACGTTCTGTTTCAATCTTGCAGTACACATCCACCAGCCATTGTTGAAATAGCCTTCGGTACCAGAGAAAATAGTTTCCAGGCCGAGTCATTAAATGGTACGAATAAAATTGCTGTTGGTTAACTTTTCGCCCATTGGATGCCTTCATGTAGATGTTGTAAGATGGAGAACCATAGGGGTACATTAACGGGTACATTAAAGTATCGTAGAGGGGATGTAGTTCGGAGATCCATTTTAATGTATCATTTCTAAAACGCAAGACAATATCCCGGTTAGCTGTTGGTTCATTCTCCATTAATATTCCAATCTCATACGTTGTTGTTGGAGCATTGAATCGCCGTGGATGCTCTTCTTTCGGCCTTCGGTCTTCCCTTATGACAACTTTATGTTCTACCAAGTGTTCTTCTTCAATCCTCTCCTTTGTTGTTTTCAGCTGACAAATGAAGCTGTTGTTCTCATGTAAAAATTCAGTCAGACTTTGGAGAATGTCTCTATTGAGTCTACTGTCACGTCCCCGATTATGTAGTTCCTCTTCCAGACTATCCAAGAAGTAGACTTGAATAAACTTTGCTGTTTCATCTTCAGGTGGTAAAAGACTCCCAATCTGGTGGCAAACCTGGCCTCGAATTCTAAAAGAAGGATTCCACCCATGTACTGCCGCAATTTTGTGACCAAATGATGTCATTGCAAAACAATTGTTATAACTGCGTATATTTTGCAGAAAATCTTTAGAGATGGGATCATTGCCGGAGAGCAAATCTTGAAGCAACTGAGGCAGTGATGGAAAGCTATCAAGCACAACTTTGCCAGAAGAACAACAACAACCAGGGGTTTCTCCTTTAAATTTTGCAGCTGAGCAATGTTGACATACTTTGTCCATTTTTCCTATATCAGCTGTAGTGAGAGAGTCATTTTTGTTGTAGAGCAATCCTTTTCTATTGCAGTGTTCTATTTCATGGTGTCTCAAAGCAGTCCTTCGTTGTCTAGCTGCCTCGTTTTCTGTCAATTGCTGGGGCAAAGTCATACTCTCTCTCCATGCAGCCTCTCGTTGTTGCCCTTGGTATAGGCGAAAGCTTCGTTTGGTTTCCGATTCATTCTGATGTCGTTGAGCCACTCTCAACTGACCTTGTGTACGTCTACTTACCTCATATAATTCATTCGATCGTAATATTGCTTCTCTTTCCAGTGCATATCTTTGCCTTTCTTGAATTTCATCTTGTGATTAATTTAACCGCCTTACAGCATGTCTAGTTCTGTCAGCTTCACGTTGGGTTTCTCTTTCCAAATCTGACAGTCTTGCTCTCCTTTCTCTTTGACGTATCCTGTTAAGTTCTAGACGTCTTTCTCTATCTGAATTGTTTTCATTGGAGCGAATTGCAGCAACTCTTAGTCTATTAGCTTCCAATCTTTCCATTCTTTCTTCCTCACTTTCGTTTCTACTTCGTTTGGGTGGCATAATTTCGGTTTTAAACGAAATTGTTTAACGATATTAATGATTGTAAATTAATTAAGCGTAAAGGAAATGAATACTAACTGAAATGGACGAACTATAAATAATATTCCTGAATAGTACAATTATAAACAATTATATTGTACCTATTAACTATGCCTCCCCACGGGACAGAGTTAGACACCAGGGTCGTTTTTTAACGTGGAGAAAAGGTACAAAAATAAAAATTGTCTCAGTCGTGAAGGAGTTCTCCTCCACCGAAAGAGAACAAGAAAATGAAGTGCAGCATCTGAAGAACAGATACTACACTTTGATCTTGACCAAAAGGAATGAATAAAAGCGACCTACTTGTGACTCATTACTTCCGGGTGTAAACGTCACAGTCTAAAAGTAATAATTAAAAAAAAAGTAAATGTAAAATAAATGTAATACCAACTTAGGTTAACTAAGTAAACAGTACAATTAAAACAGTTCTATTAAAACAAATAATTACTAAGATCTAGGTAATTGTTAGTCTCATTGTTATGGTTTTAAAGTAAAAAATGTGTAAAAAAAGTTCTGCTTTTGTGAGTACGTGTATTTCTTTTAAATTACATAACCTTTTTATTTTATTATTTATATCTCTTTTAAATTTATATATTTTGTTAGTAAACTGGAAGAAATTCAGTTGAATAAAACCTTGTTCGTGTTCTTTACGTTAAACTCATATTTTTATCAAAGGTTCATCCGGTTTAAAGAAAGCACTAAGTTTAAATAAGACTGGAAATAACTAATTCAATATATAAATAGAAAAATGAAATAAATGTAAGCTTTAAGTCTTAAGATAGTAATAATCAAAATGTAATAAATTATTTGTAGTTCAAATCTATGATAAGACAGGCTTTCGAAATAGGCTCGACGAGAAAGATTAAATTGGAACGAAATTATAATCTCCGTGCCATTTTCAAAACAACCCCACAAAAGTAACGGTATCCTGCAGTTGGTTAAATGACAACGTTGGTTATAAGAAAAATGTAAAAGAAAATGCGCTATCTGTTTATTTTGACCTGTTTTATTTAATTAAAAAAAATTGGCTATGACTGGAAGAGAGCGTTATGTTTTGGGGGTTGTTTAAAAAAAAGAATGGACATAAAGTTAGTTCCGTTTTAATTGTCTTTAATTGCGGCAAGCGCTAACAAAATCGAAAAATCACTGTTTACATTCGAAATGTTAACTTTTATAGGTTTACAGGTTTGCTGACAAGGCTGGGGGTGTTTATTTAGAAAGCCATACTTAACATGGGGAGGTTGGAATGTTTAATACAATTATTTTACTAAAATGATTTTTTTCATTTAAAAATAAAATTATTTCTTTTTTAATAAAGTTTTATTTTAAAATATTTGTTTTTGTTTATTTATATAAAATTACGATAGTTGAATTGTATTCTTTCAATTATATTGGCAAGTAAAATATAAAAGATTAAAACGGAACGAAATTAAAATTTCCATCACATTTTCAATACAATCCCAAAACATAAAGCTTTCCTCGCCAATGAATTGTTTTGATAATATACGTAAAGTGAAATAAATCGAATATAAAATTAAATGAAAATATATTAAATAATTAAATGTTAAATAGATTTTGTAAATAGTACAGTTGAAATGATTAGAATATTTCCAATATGTAATAAGGTCGAGGTGATTAGTTAAAGAGATTTAATATAATGTGATATGCAAATGAGCATAAGCCATTCGATATGGGGGTGGTTTGTAGACTAGTATATAAAGAAATTAGGCATAGATTCTTATGTCTCCTATAACAGAAACATCCTAAAATGGGTTCTAATGTTTCTCTACCAGGAGAGATCTACCCTCTCACCTCCTTTATATTTCGTTGATGATGGAGAGCTGTACACACAGACAGAAACACACGAACCCTATTACTTCATAAATATATATATATATATATATATATATATATATATATATATATATATATATAATTTGGAATCTATTCAATTACCACAAGTATAATTATAGCATATATATATATATATATATATGACGTAAATGAACACTTAAAATTAAGATGTTTAAAATTCAACGTTATTTCAAGCGGTTATGACAGCCCCTTTAAGAAATTCGTTTCTTATTGTTGAGCACTTTCAGTTAAATTAAAAGTCGGTCTATTTAGCTCTTATGCGTATATCATCGTACAACGATTAGATCACTGTCTGACTGACGTAAATGAACACTTAAAATTAAGATGTTTAAAATTCAACGCTATTTCAAGCGGTTAATGGTAGCCGAATGGATTAGGTCTCCGCTAATCGAGCCAGAGATGTCTCGTGATACGGGGTTCGAATTGTTCGACTGGTAGTAATCGTGACACCCTGCACTGAAGGTTCCCGAAAGGATGAAACACTAGTGTCTGTAGGTATTTAATTATTATAATAGAAAAAAAATATATATATATACATACGTCCATCACTTAGTTCGTTCAATGGTATACCCAATAACTCATAATAAGACATCCATATAAATCCATGAAATATATTTTGATAAAAGGTGAAAAGTGGAAGTAGAAACAGATTTCTTTAAAATCATTAGAGCAAATAATAAACATTCAAATTTACAGATATTTCCAGAAAACAGTCCAAAAACACAGATGACATGACGTATATCTATATATTTATGAAAGTGAAAGTTGATGTCTGTCTGTGTGTGAATCTGTGTGTCTGTGTGTCTGTATGTGTGTGTACATTTCCCTATGCAATAACTCTGTCAATTTAAAGTCTATAGACTCGAAATTTGATATACAGGATACTGAGAGTTGGGAAAATCGATGTGATCGGTTTTCGGCCAGAAATATGGCGATTAAGGGGTCAAAGTTCAACGATTAAACTTTTGAGAACTCTACAACACTCCTCGCACAATTTTCGGCCTAAACACTTGAAATTTTAGATATAGGTTCCTTGGACATGGATCTAACTGTATAACTCAATTTGAGCCCAAAACAATAAAATTTAAGGGATCATAATAGGGGTCAAATTTTAAAAAATACCACTTTTTTTTTGCTCAGCATACACCTACAAACACCCGAGCAACGCTTGGCTGAAATGCTAGTATCTATATAAATGTCTAACGATACTAAACAAAAACAATAAAATGTATAACTGTAGAAGGAATTACTTTGTCGAGATTCTGCTTTTCACTTTTCAAACGTAATAATAAGAGTAAATTATGTCTTACACTTTTTATTTGCAATATTTGTGAATATTACATGATTGAATAAGGCGTAACCTCCCGTGAAATTTTTCATATGATCTTTAAACTTAAAAATGAAATTCCAAATGAAAATAATATAGCTATCGAAAGGCAGCTTTTTACGCCGTATCCCTTTTTCTTATGGTTAATACAGTAATAATGCTTTCAAACTAAGAAAACCTTTTATAGCTATCAGCAATCTGTCTCGTACACCATCTGACACACCACGAAGTTTTTTTTTGTATATTGTTACATTATCGGTTACACAAAACTCTTTTATTGTGTTTTTCTTTACAGCAGTAATTCTTAGCATGAAATAAAAGTCATTACTTCTCTTACTACAATGCTCTATCCGCGAGAAGTATGCACATCTAGTAATACGTAATGGTGGAAACATTTGTTTCGACAGCCATTAAATATTTTCATAGAAATCTGGTGTTGAAAGTGTTTCCGCCGTCAGATTTCGGAGTCGAATTTGTATGTACTGTTGTTGTGTACGTCATATCTGTGTGTACTCGATCACAGCTGATCGTATTACATGCCACAAACAATTAAACTGTATTTCGTAACGCGGCTGCATTTTATGCGTGGCACGATTGGCGATCCAGTGATCTGGATTAAGTACACTTGTCTCAAACGAAGAACATCAACATTCATTTAAAATTCGTACGTCATTCGCTTCTTTTCTTTATGTCACGGCATCATTGAATATGAAAACAAACAAAAAAAGTAAAGTGCGCTACGCACCTACTATCACATGCTTTTCTTCTGTAAAACATTCATAGTATAAACTTTCACCTTTTAAAAGCAGGTTATCTTTCATTCTATGTGTTCCGAATTCAAACGGTATTTCTATTAGAATTATTGTTATTCAAAGTCTCATTAGTGAAAAACATTACTACGAAACTGACTCACTATAGTATGTATGCATCGGTTAAGTGTTGAGACATCTTTAAAAGAGTCCAGTCTCGATACTGAGTGTGAAGTATTTTCCAGTAACAAATATGGCGGCAGTAATTGCTAGTAACAAATATGACGGTCAATAATCAAATGCGGTCGGTGACGTAGTTAATAGCGAACTGATTGAATCTAAAAGTCGACAATTTTTATAGTAACTTTGGAAGATTTCCATTGGGTGGTTAAAACAGCCGATGGTTATAAAAACGATTGTCAAAGTCATTGGTGGCATAACCCCCATTAGTTCGTCTGATGGGAGGATGTGTCTCCTAGCGGCTTTGGCTGCATGGAGACACATCCATGGGTAGAAGTACTCGTCAACGATCCGTTCTTGACACTCAGCCCGACAGGTGAGGGGCCGGGGAACGGGCCCAGCACCTGTTGAACTGAGCTACACCACTTGGGTACTACCTAGGAGGTCCACCCTCCCAGGCCTTGCCACCGGGCTTTCCGTGAGGAAGTAAATTGTTTGTCGCCTAAGGCGCCCCTACCGGGGAATGTCGACGGGGGTGCCCAGGCAATTTTTTTGAGGCGGGAGTGCCCCTTCTTTAGGGGAGCTCGCCTGTTCTGCACCTTCCGCCCTTGTGCCACATTTCGCAGCAAATATATCTACCCCTCCATTAGGACTCAAAAACATTTTACAGCATCCAAGTGCACTGTCGACAAATATCGCCTCTTGCATCAAATATTATCTATTCCATCATTAGTGTCATCCTCTCTTGATATTTTCATCATTCCACAAGCAATCTTATTAATACGTGTCTTTTAGTAGATATTGGCCTTGATAACTGGTACAAAAGAATGGGTTCTGAATAAGATTGAACTATGCCGAAAACTGCCGGACAAAATAAATAGCAGGAAATTGCGATATTTGGGAACATGTGGCTAACAAAAGGTCTAATCCTGGAAAAAGAGGGCTTGTAAGTCCAAAACAAGAATGTCAGACAACGTAAAGGAAATCGCGGACATCGGCAGGGCTGAGTTGCTCAGAATGGTAAAGAACTAGATTTAGTGGCGATGATTCGTGAGGGGTGGCGCGGCTGGTCAGTAAGTCAAAGAGAGAGAACAGATAATTCATAGCTATATAAACATATCTACGAAAGACAAACTAGCTTGTCCTTATATAATTCTAGGCGGGTAAAAGATATTCTTTACATTACAATGCAACCTGTTCATATTCTACTTATATAGAACTCCATCGCCATTTAACTATGTTAATTGAAGCATTTTCTCTAAGGTGTTTATATTCCTTTTTGAAAGGACTATACGTTCGTACAGTCGGCGTAACAATTAGAGATGGACACTTTCTGAAGTGCAGTAATTTCCTCGAAACACATTCCGTTGAAGTACTTTATACAAAGCACATTGTGGAGATGAGACAGAGGATGTATATTAGTAGACGGTGATTATCTACTCTTTTTTTTAACTTGTCACAGCGGAAAAAAAACGAGTGGTAGGGGCACATGACCAGATTAGACAACTATAATTCTACATTGGGGAATGGTGGGTTTGTAAACTTTAGGATATTGGCAGGTGTGAGATTTGTAACACTCTAAATTGAGCCCTCTTTCTTTTCAGCAGACTTGGCATTAGATTCTATGTATTTATGCCAATCTGTGTTACCTCTAAGTATCAGGAAAGAGACTGCTCTAAAATTTACTTATGTCGTCCCGTCAACCAAAAACAGTTCAATTTAAAATTTATACATTTCAAAATGTTCTTTTTGTTTTATTGATTTTAAGTATGAAATAATTAGTGTTATTACAAGAAAATCTCAAATATCTATTGCGTTTTAAAGAAACATATTGCTAAATTTTTAACTGATTCGTTTTAGTTATTAAACGATTTTGAAATTCTTTTAAATGGAAAAAAGATTCATAGCTAATATTCTTGACATTTTTACTTCCAAATGAAATGTTATTATTGATATTAAATTGTAGACAAATTATATATATTGAATTTAATATCCATCCAAAGCAGTCGATTTCGTCATATCACAATATAAAATATGTGATACATATGTCAGCCGATAATAATAAGACGTTTTGTGTTTCAATTTCGTTCAATAAAATATGAGAAAAAATAGAAAAAAGAAATGACATTTATTCTATATATGCCTAGAAAATGTGTATGCAAGAAAAGAATCGGATTTAATTTAGATTATGTTTATATATATATATATATATATATATATATATATATATATATATACATATTTGCAAAAGTCAGAAAATACATATTTTCCGGAAGAGTATTTTCTTAAGTAAAATTTTAACATTTATTACGCATTTAGTACGTTGAATATGTCAAGCAGAAGTATTACGAAAAACAACACGCACGCATTTCTATGTTTTAGCTTGAACAAAATACTCATTTTTTACCAATTTAGTTTGCTTTTTGTCACCTGGTTTGAAAATATATCTAATTCTATATAGTTTACAATAATAGAATCCTTTTTCTACTTCATTTCTTATGAAATAATGTTTAATATCGATATGTTTAGATCTTTTCTGAATTCCTAAGGTTTATGCCAAGAATATCCTTGTTGTTATCGCAATTAATAACTACGTGGTCTTCATTTAATTATAGCTTTAAAGCAGTCTTTAAAATTGTATTTCTTGGACAAAATAACATAGCGTTATAAACTACGCTTTACATGAAGTAAACGCAACGATCGTAGATTTCCGTCTTTACATAGTCTTGAACAATATCCATTTATACGTTTCTCTCTTCACCATTACACCAATCTGAATATTTCTTTACTTTTAGGGGAGTGTAGATTTCCTCAATTCTAAAGGCTATTCTTTAATCCATTTTTAGATAACAAATGACTTGATGTATTATTTTAATTGGAATCCATTATTGAGATGAGTATTATTTATATTAATTTATTTGTTGCGCACTATTATTCTCATCTTTATTAGTTGTTGTTTTCACGATGTTTCGGCCAACTATTCCTCTATTCCGAAGCCCAGATGAATATTTGGCCGAAACGCCGTGAAACAAAACACAAATAAAAATGAGGATAATACTCCGCAATAAATAAATTAATATAAATAATACTCATCTCAATAATGAATTCCAATTAAAAATGAAGATAGCGGTTTCAATCCTACCCAAAGTGGGCCAGATGTTTACTTGGCTAAAAACGTGGTGAGACGACAACAACTACGGATGGCAGCGATTGCTGAGAATGCAGTTGGGAGATTCGAAATTCCTATCAGTCGCGGTTACCACCTGACGAAGGCCAGAGGAATAGTTGGCCGAAACGTCGTGAAACATTAACTAATAAAGATGAGAATAATAATCCGCAATAAAATAAATTAATATAAACAAATTACTTGTTTAGCAATGTTTATATCCTAAAGTGTCGCTTGTGACTATTTCTGTGTTACCTTTGTTACTGAGTAACGTATTGGGCCTTGTAGCCGACATTAAATATATAACACTTCCTATGATCCCTCGATAAAGTTTACCATCAATTATTTCAGATTTCGCATTTTTATTTACATTATTTTCGAACCGGTGAAATGCGTTTTTTAATTCTTGGATTCTGAATTTAATATGATTTTGCCGATATTGTCCGATTGATTCATCTTTTTATCAGTAAATTGTATTTCCAGAAACCATGATATCCCCATCGCCTATTTTGATTTTTTTTATTAAATCCATTTTTAACATCCACTTACATTTCGTCACAATTTGATGCCACTAAAATGTCATCAACTCACAAGCCTAACATCAGTAATTTATTGCTTAATTTTGTAGTGCACTGTTGTGGGATACTAATCACCCCTATTTAAGAACTAAGTGAAATCAACTAGTCCTATGAATACCACTAGTTTCAAATACTAAATGGAGACATTCATAACGTGTTTAACCACATGCTACGAACACGTTCCTCTCATACCGCTTTATTCTTTATGATAAATACATGATATATTTTATACACTTTACACTATTTGTGGTTTCTTTCATTTGTGACCCCTAGCATGGGTCTACAACATGCACAAACAGACATCACTGATCATTTTAGTATTGTTGTTCAATTGAATAATTATAAATTATTTGATTCTAATTTCTGACACTACGTTCATCATTGCAATGATGTATTTGGCTTCTACACCAATTTTTTCTTTCATTTTTAATACGTTGACAGCTGTAATATAAATTTCACATTCTCTCGGTACATTAAAGTAAACATTTTTACATCGTATTGAAATGCCTTATTAGGCGCCAAAAGATTTTACGCAGCGGGCTCTGCGGAGATTACTAGTGCTGTCTGATGCAGAAACTAACAGGGAGATATTGATCATATTTTCTCAGATTGCACCGCTGTTCGTCCATTGTGTGAGTTAGATGAAATCTACACAGTTCCCATGTTTAGCAGTCGGTTTTTGTTGTGATGTAGACCTTTACAGTTTCTAATCTAATAAATCCCGCTTTGTCAACCAAGCTCCAATCTCAATCCCATTGCCGCAAATTTGTATCTTTCTGTCTTTTCCAAAAATGTTAATGGAATGTGCCCTGATTACCTCTTTGCACTTGTTCCCCATTGACGTACATATCCGGGACAAACCTGTTTATCAACAATATCTGACCACCACTCATTTTTGAGGTTTCTAAATGCAAAAAAAAAGTGCTCTAATAATTTCTTACCTTGAACAGCTAAACTTTTGAATTCCGTTCCTGCTAAATGCTTCTCGGAGTGTATTGATACGGAGAAGTTTAAATATAATGTAAACCAGCATCTTAATCTTTCCTAGGCATAGTCCTAAATAGTAAACCCTTACCATCCAAGTTGCGATGTGCCTTGTTAGGCGTGAGCGTGGATATAAAAAAAGAAAATATTATGCATTGAATGCTGATTTCTAGGTATGTGCCAAATGAATGCCGGTGCTTAAAATATATAAACAAATTTTACCCCTTCCTTTAATAAAAATTCACAAAAAATCAGAAAATTAACCAATTTTAATGACATTTTCAGTATTTATAAAATGATGAACACGAAATATAATGAACTCATGATTTTGATCTAAATCTTAGGGGAAATGCATTATTTTATTTAAACAAAAATACCTTTAATCAAGTTTTGTTTTTTCTTTAGTAAAAAAATGAATGGATTATATTTTTGCCTTTTTTATGAGAATAAAGAATCATAAATTATCACAATTTAAAAAAAAATATTTAATTTGTATAGGAACATTGCGCAAAAACCCCTAAATTTCGTATTTATGAATTCGATATGATTCGAAGAAAAATTAATTTCTTGAACGACTGATATTACATTTAATTACGCATAGTTTACTTAATATTTTCACACCAAATAATTATAAATTCATAATTTGTAATTTTTGTTTTTGAATTACAGATTTTACATAATTTTCATATGCAAGATATTAATGATTTCATTGCTCGCACGGATGTGAAACTTTCGGCGTAACATAATTTTTATATAATCTTGAACAATAATTAAACATAAATTAATTTAAAAACATGAACATAAAAAATAATTAAATTAAAAAATGATAAAAATGATACACATATTTAGAACAGGAATG
>NC_136486.1:15282552-15340052 GCF_053919585.1 Euprymna scolopes
GATGAGATCTGGTCCACATGCTTTTGAGGTGTCTAGGTTTTTTTATAATAGCATGTACCTGAGAAGGGGTGATTTTCAAATCGTCTAGTGGGGCGTCTGTTCGCAGAGGAAACTCAGGGAGTGAGTGGTGTACCGAGTTCAGTGTGGAGTTTGAGGCAAACCGACTGGCAAGCAGATTAGCCTTGTCAGTTGCCGTGCAAGCAACCTCATGATCGTTTGATAGTGGGGGAATAGTTGACTGTCCATTATTTACTATTTAAGTTATAATCTGGATTTATTTAACTTTGGATCTTACTACTATACTCGCATGTCTTTTCATATATATGTAACTCCTTCATCTTACTTACATTGTTTATATATACATATATATTTTTAATTACATTTTTATATGTATTTTATTTTATACTTTATACCTCATTTTAGTATACCTTAATAGTAACTCTTATCTCCAATGTAAATGTTATGAATTCAGTTTTCATCTATATTTAAATTTTGTATAATTCTTTACTTTCTCCCTTCTTGATGAAACGCATTTAGCTTTTTTGTCTGCCGGAAAACGCTGACCACCAAATCCAAAGCGATTTTGGATGTGTGTGTATAGTAAAAGGTGTGGATAGCAAAAAAATCTTATCGAAACGAATAAGGTATTTTAGAATGATAAGATATTTACGTCAAAATGTTATATACTAATATTGAGATATTTAACATTAAAAAAATAGGCTACTAGACCAAATCAATAACAATGGTTTTTAGTGGTAGCACAGATTAAGAACGGAGAAGAAAAATGTTAATATACCACATACACAGTTAGATATTTTTTTTTATATAGAGATCACCACTTATCAATGCCCAATGGCCACTCGGGGATAAGGGTTATTGTGTGTACAATAATCAATGGGATAGTGTAGCAATAGTATTGGAGAATTGGGAAGGTGTCATTACTTAGGGGGGGCGGTTCATCATGAATTTGTTTGTGTTGAACTTGGAAACATTCAGGTTGAAGTCGGGAGGGAAACAGGCAAGCGGAACAGAGTTCGACGGGCGTGCAGTTCTAAGAAAGAAGCTTTGTTCATGGAATCTACGTTTTGATTTAGGCACAGATAAGGAGTGGGGAAAATTATTGACGGTGGTGAGATGGAGTTTGACAGACGGTAAATTGTTAGCTAGAGATAGTGTTACTGGTCACTGTACGCCTTGAATGCTATTGCTAACAGAAAATAGCAAGAATGTTGTAATAAAGAAGTGCGATTACTCCAAATCTTAGGGAACATCCGGAAATAATAGATTCGCGAAAATAAAACCCGAGTGCCGATGGTTGTTCCTTGGCTACATCTTCATTTCAGCTGTTACAGACCTGATAATCAAAACGAGCCGCTGGACTGAGGTATGTTTTCCTCTTGGCTTCATGTAACATTCCAAAAAAAGGGTTACCCCCCTCTCCTTTGTTAAAAAGAAGCTATTCTTGTGCCTAATTGTCTGGTGTGTTAAACCGTTTGTTCAACTGTATATACACTTGTAAATATATGTGCACACACGCACGACAATCACATGTATATAAAAACTCCATTAAATAAACAGCACGACTAGACATACACATAATTATATATTCGTCATATAAATAACTGCGATACATCGATCCCGCTAATGCAACATAACTTTGATGTGGCATGGTCTAAAACGGTTTCTACCTTTTTTGTTATTTCTTTTTACTTTTCTCCTGTTGTTCTGATCGTGCAATAAAGTTGTATATATATGTTATTCCTCATCTATTATTGAATATATTTAATTGCTCCTATTAAACACGTTGAGTTGTTTCTACCGTGATGAGAGTTACTTCGTTAAAGGTATATTGTTTGATAACCTGTTTACATAATTACATACATATGTACATAAAAGATTATATCATATATATATATATATATATATATATATATATATATAATGCATATAACAAAGACAATATCATATATGCATATCAATTCGTATATCTTATGCATACATCACAGAAAAATACACCCACAGTTATATACATATATATATACATGTGTATGTATGTATTTATGTCTGTACATGATGATTGCAACGTCTTGTCAGACGAGTGCCACTCCCTCAGACATCTAAAATCCATGAGCCCAAATACCTGAGGTGATATCTATACAAAGATGATGTTACAGAGTCTTAGCTTTGTACGACAGCTAAGTCTCTCTCTCGGTTCAAAATGTTGAGATCCAGCAACAAGCAAGAGCAAGATAGCCAGCAACACATTAAACTGCAGACCAGCTTAATCCGGGTAATGGTCTTCCGCTTTATGGTTTTTTAAATCAGAGATTTGCTTCTCCTAGAAAGGCTGCCTTCACCACGGCTTACGGGAGCCCTCTCCACCCCAATACACATATATACACACACACACAAATATACACGGTGCTAGTTGGCCGTTGACCCAGAAAAAGAGTTCATTCGCCCTTTGGAAGGTCTTGTTTTTGATCCTTCAGCGAGACTAGCCGCCATCCTCACCAAATAAGTCTGGTGGGGGAAGCAGTTTAGTCGCCGGTGACCCGACCATGAGGCAGGTAGTACTGGGTTACATCGTACCAGTAGCATATGACATGCCCTGACACATACATACATATATAGGTATGCATACATACATATATAGGTATATGTATATATGTATGCATGTATGTACATACATACATACAAATATATATATATATATCATAATATATCTTCATTGGGCTTCCTGGCTGGGTTCGACTCTCCCGAGCGGTTCTAATCGTAACACCCTGTACTGATGATTCCAGAAAGGATTTCATACTAGCAGTAAACACTAGATATTAAAAATAATTATAGTCATGATGTCATCCCTTCTTAGAACTCGGTTCTGATTGTGGAGCAGTGTAAGTTGAAATTAAAGTTGGTCACTTATACTCACTTGCGCAGATTATGATGTTATAGTTATAAGATAACTCTAGACGGCTTGACATTAATATAAATGTTCATTTCAACTGTATTTCTCGGGATAAACGTTAATTTTGTGGTTTGTATCTTTGCTAATAGAGTTAGAAATGCTTCTTTTTTGGGGTCGAATCACGCGACCAGTTGTAATTGTAACATCCTGCACTAATGATTCTCGAAAATTGAAATACTTGTGTCAGTAAGTATTCCAAATAATAATTGTAATAATTATGTATGTATGTATGTATGTATGTATGTATGTATTAGCAACGCTACTTAAGGAAAATACTGAAGAAAACATGTAAAAATGATAAAATAATTAGAATATACATATATATATATATATATATATATATATATATATATATATATATATATATATATATATTGCAATCTAATTTTATAGGAATCAATATAAATATTTGAATTGTCTCAATTTTTATTTCTTTTTTTTCTAATTATTTTCTCATTTGTACAGGTTTTCTTCAGTATTTTCCTCTTTTTTCTATGTTTTTATCGATTCAAATAAAATTACCGATTCTACGACAAATTCCGTGTCCGATAAATTTACCGATTTCGATTACGGTTATTATATGAATGTTTAAATATTTAACTATAAAATTGTTATTTTTCTCAATTATTGGAAAATATATTAAATTTGCATATATTTTATCAAACGCAAAAACATAATTGTAAGAAGGTCATCTTTATTTTTACTGGAAGCTTAAACGAATAAATAGTTATAATTTAATTATTACAACCACCACTGGAAAAAAATTGTTTGGAATACAATCAAATGGAAAACGATAATCAACCAATCGGTTTTTTTCTTGGGGGGGGTATCGGAAAAAAAAGCACACATTTTTCCGATTTGATATCGATTTATATACCGCCAAAAGTTCTGACTCTTCTGATTCCCGTTTTCGAGTCCGATTGTTAATCCGCGCGCGCGCTCACACACACACACACATGTTCTAATTAAAATATCGTTATTAGTAAAATTAAGGTTTTTATATCAAGGTAATACAGTCCAAGTTCAATAAATAATGTTGACGGTGTATACCGGTAAAATGAATCGTGTACATTGTTCAAAATAATATTTTTTTTATGATCTTCGGGAAGATATTTGATGAGTAAGCTATTAAAAAGTTCTAAAAATTAGTCGACTCGTTAGTTAACAAAGAAACACTATTGTAATAGTTTCCTTTTGAATAATAATTTATTAGCAACGGAGGAAACTCGGTTTTGGAACTTTGAAAATTATTATATTACATTATAATATATATATATATATATATATATATATATATATATATATATATATATATATATATATATATCGAGGGAAATTCTTGGCCTAAAGACTTAATCTCCCCAATGACGGGTGATTACAGAAACATGTATGCACATATGTAGCCATCAATTACACTACAGTACTGTTTCGCTGTATCACAAAAAAAGTTTTCTTACGCTCGTGTCAATTCACAAATAATTGTGAATTTACACGAACGTAAGAACACTTTTTTTTCATCAATCGTCGTAAGACTTAAACAGAAATTGTTACGTTGTTTCTTTTAATGTTGTTATATATATTTTTTTTTGTTCTAGTTATTATTATTATTGTTACATGTTCTCTTCGGTATCTTCGTTGACTAGCATTGTTACACTTTGATAATCGGCGAGGCTTGGCGAAAGCCACCGGTTGATGTCATGTTTCGAGGAAATCCGAGCGGCTAGTTAATTACGTCTTGTTTTAATTCTGCACAAGTACCGCTTCGTTTTCTATGTGTGGAAAATCCAGCTCCCGATAAAGAACAAAATAAAATTGCACGTTGTGCATATTGGGAAGTTATATACAAACTGCCATTAGAGTATTAAGCGATGCTCTTTGTGTAAACAAATTGAGCTTAGGCATTTGGACGATGCCAAAGCATCGTTAAATTCAATACCCGCACAGCAGCAGCCGAATAGCGTAATGGTAAGCAGTTTTGGCTGTCATTTGGGCGGTCGGGTTTCGATCCTGGCTTGAGATAGTTCCCTGTGTAGCCGCACTGATGGCTGTGATACAGCGAAACAATAGTGTATGTGGATGACTATACAAACACACACACACACACATATATATATATATATATATATATATGTGTGTGTGTGTGTGTTAGTTACCACGATATTCAACCATAATTCGTTCCAATTCAAACACCAAAATGTTCGACAACCGAAACGGTATTTCCCCTTTACATTAATGGAAATAGAATCAATTCCAGAGTATAGATTTATTTTATTTAATTTAAAGATGCCATACATTTAATTGTACAGAAAATCACCAATAAATATACATTAAGATGATTACAATAATATAATCTATACATGCACTAAGAGAATAAAATGTATGCAATTCCAATAAAACTATTTTATTTCTTATCTTTCACTGATAAGCTGATGACGTAAGTCGATGAATGAATGGATTGATAGGAAGGTTACTGTTTACAAGGAGAATCCGCTTCCGTCAAAACAGGAAGTAAATAGTAACACGGGGTTCTCCTTTTCGCAAATCTCTTGGTTGAAGATGATTCCTGAACGGAATATTTTTACGTTTAAAATATTTATCCAATGAAACTTGTTTTTCTATTGTCCATTACTTTCTCTGCTAGCGTTGAATTACATTTTGTTTACCACTTGTTAAATAATTGAATTTTATTGAATCATTATAAATATGTTTTTCTTTTTTGCACACCAGTTTCTCACTTGCATTTTCTCCAGCTTATGCCAATAGACACGTTATGCTATAAAATCGTATGTATAGTTGATTTTGCCATTTCATATCCCTTTGCAAGCGCACACTAAAGTTCAAAAGTATCACGATCAGTATGAATTACAACTCGGGCTGTGACAAGAGCATATTCTTTTTTTTTTTTTTTTTTTGGACTATCGAGTATATATCCGACACAGTATGACACAGTTAATCAACCGAGAACCACATCAGTCTATATAAAAGCATGAGATAATAACGGATATATACTCAATACAAAGAATATTGTGCTGTCACAGCCCTTATTACAGCGTCTCATCCAAGAACACAGCTATTTGTTTCCATTCGAAGCGAAGCCAGGGATTCGAACTCTGAAATTTCGTTCGATCACCGAGGCAAGAAACTCACAAAAGTTGGGTTCGAACACTGAGTTCTCCGACCACCAAAACGTTCAACCACTTAGTTATCACTGTATTTGTATATATATATATATATATATATATATATATATATATATATATATATATATATTATATTTGTACATATTTATATATTTATATATTTATGTATATATATATATATATATATATATATACATCGTAGAATAGATAGATAGGATAGAAACAGACTATATATAAATAGAAAATAGATATAAACAGCATATATATACATATATATATGTTTCTATCTATTTATTGATTAGTTTTTATCTATGCTCTCTTCTATCTGGCAATCCTCTTCTAATGCATTTGCATCCCGTCCATCTACCCTATTATTTAAATCTTTCTAATTCCTCAGGTGTTATGGATATTGATATCTCTCTCATCAGCTTAAAGGATCGACAAAGTGTAGATGACGCATAAGGCAAAGAACACAGAGGAGCAGGTGGTTTATGTTTCTGTTATTACCGTTACGCTGATAATGACATGTTAAACACCTGGTGGGGACGGTTTTAAGTAGGTATCAATTAAGAAATTTCAGATATCTAATTTTCATTATTATCTCCTACATGCGATTCTTGTCATAACATTTCAATAAAATCAGCATTAAATGCATATATATATATATATATATATATATATATATATATATATATATATATATATATATATATATATATTTTTAATATTTAACAAAGTATTTTTAATATAAATAATATTCTAACATTTTAAATACAGGGGACACGTGGAATATGGTGGCTCCGTGATCGGTTTTCGCGGGTTACAACGTAGAATACGATGTTATTCCGGTCCCTGGGTACGGTATTTGCTCCGCCCAATGGTGTTATTCATAATGTTATTAGATTATATACATATTTATTATATACTGTACTGTATTTTGTTACTAATTTTTTATATGTATTGTATAAAATTTTATATTTAGGCTCCGTCATACGGTGCTTTCACATTACGATTTCAACCCCGGAAAGGATTAATGTTGTTTCCCGAGGTTCCACTGTAATTTCAAGTTTAAAGATGTTATTTTAAGACATAAGTTCAACCGTCACTAAAAATGTCACTCTATTGAGCTCGTATTTAAGAATCCAATTCATATAATCCAAGAAAACATACTATGGTCAGTTTCACTGATGACATTAATCTTATTAATAAAAAACAAAGAAACAAATAAACAATTATGCAGATTTTATTTTTACGAGAAAACATGGTTTATCTATATATAAATAAAATGAACTCATTTTTTCCCGTCGGATTTTGACCTTAATAGGATAAAAAATCAAGATATTTCATGCAAATATAATATCCACAATATCTGAGGTGTGTTATAGGCTTATTATTTCTCAAATTCCTCGATAATCTTAGATTTCTATACTTTTTCTGCTGAGAAGTCACGGCCAAAATCGGTTAAGATCAATGGAAATGGTAAAATATTTTCTCTCTTATAAATTCCTCCTCCCCCTGCCACCACTTAACACCGTTTGGGGATCGTTCACAAGGAACAGTTGAGAAGAGAACACCGGTTTGGCTTCGTAGTTCTTTCATGTGAAGTTATTTAAAATCACTAAACTAAGCTGCAGTGCTCTGTGGCTTAGTGGTTAGCGTGCTGGACAATTCACATTATATTTTCACGTTCGCGCCGACCTACCGTAGTCGGTTTTTTTTCCTAAACAACTGGAATGGACTTTTCTTGGTGCCCGAACTGTTAACGTTGCAGATGTTTTTTTTTTCACACTTTATTTTCCTACTTTTACTCATGACTCTGGGTTTTATCCTTCCTACTTACCTACCATAACATTTTTTAAAAATCCCCCCCGCGTCCCGGAAAAAAACACTCGGGCAACGCCGGGTACCCCCGCTAGTCTTTTTAATAACAAGAACTAAATATTAATTAAAGAAATTACTTCAGTTTAGTAAATATAAATTTAATCGAGAAGCGATAGTCAGTGGACAAAACCAAGTTGTTGAGAAATGAAAGTTCCGATCTAAGTACGTCATGTATTTTGTCTTATCTACAAATAAATTGATTTGTGCTACACCTAGCATTATTCTAATCTATATATCTATAAGAGTTAGAATCTTTTGTGGGCGCGCACTTCTCAAGACATCTGCATTAATTAAAAGATAATATTCATGTGTGTTTTACAACTAGTATATTTATAAACGTAAGAATATGTGTGCAATGACACTTCTCAACATATAGGTTCACGAATTTGGTATATACGATATTCAGACACGTGAAAAACTGTTTAACCGGTTTTCCTCCAGGAAAAAAGACTACTAAAGGATCACTATAATTTGTACTTTGGAGGGGGGTCGCAATTTTTTTCCCGTTTGTCATCTTTTTTACAACTGTGCATGCGCAATCTTTCATATTATGTTAAGAATAAGTATGTTTGAAAACACTTTGTAAATACTGTGTCAGGATAGCTGACTGGTTATCATACTTGACTCACTGTCTTTAGGTTCTGGTTTCGATTCAACACGAGTATTTGAATCATAAAATATAGCTGGCCTTACTCGTATAGCTCTCCTTTTCTAGCTTTTTAAATTGTCCAATTAAAAAAAATCGGAGACTTTAGTTTAGTAACGACCTACATAATATCCATCAGAAGCAAGGTTAGACGAGATGGTTTTCCCTGGGAACACTTGTTCAACACGCAGAATAACAGACGACTAGCCAACAAATCGACAGATATCCTTAAGTAAGTCGGTTTGCCTCCAACTCCACACTGGGCCCTGGTAACCACCCCCTCCCTGACTTTCCTTTGCGGACAGACGCCACACTAGACGATATGAAAATCACCCCTGCTCAGGTGCATGCTATCATCAGAAATCTTCACACTGCAAAAGCATGTGGACCTGATCCCATCCCGGCTGTGCTATTAAAAAAGTGCTCGCCGAAGTAGCTCCAGTTCTCTCCAAACTTTACAACAAAAGCCTTAATGAACCTTTCTTTCCTGCCTGCTGGAAAACTGCTTCTGTAGTACCAGTTTTCAGGAATTCTGGTGAAAGAACTTACCCAGTAAATAATCGCCCATTAGCCTACTTCCACTTTTCGCCAAAATATTTGAGACCATAATTAACCAAGCTCTAGTCAATCACCTTACAGATTCTAAACATCTGACTGATCAACAATATGGATTTAGGCAAGCCCTTTCCACAGCAGACATCCTAACTGTAATGTCAGAATGTATATACCATTCACTTGACAAAGCGGGGGAGAGTGAAGCGGTACACCTATATATATCTAAAGCTTTTGACAGGGTATGGCATGAACGTCTTCTCAGGAAATTCATATGGTATCACTGGAAGAATACTTAACATAATTAAATTCTTCATAGATAAGAGAAAAATCCATGTTGTCCTCGACGGTCGTACATCTAAACAATATAATATAAATGCGAGAGTCACTCAGGGGTCTATCCTTGGAACTCTATTATTCCTAATATTCATAAATGATCTCCCAGACAAAATTGTCTGTGAGATGGGTATATATGCTGATGACACGACGCTCTATAACAGACATGACAGGAAAACAACTGAACACATATTTAAAGAAATGACAGAAAAACTAGAGGATGAGTTCTAATCTATAGTGGAATGGGGATAAAAATGGATGGTCACAGTCAATGCTGCCAAACTAAACTTGTTTCCTTCAATAATTACAAGAAACCTTCTCTGCCACAAATAGCAATGACCAATGACTCTTTATCTGACAGTACATCTTTTAAACTCCTCAGCCTAACGTTCACAGGAAACATGAGTTATAACAATTATATTGAGAGTATTGCCAGAACCACAGCGAGGAAGTTGGGTTCTCTAACGTGCTAGAAAGCTATTAACGTCCGAAATTATCCTGTACCTCTATAAGGCCACCATTCTCCCATGTATGTAGTATTGTTGTCATATTTGGGCTGGTGCGTCTGCCACTAGTCTCTCGCTCCTGGGCAAAGTTCAAAGGAGAGTCGCTAATCTGATAGGTCCTGAACTGTCATCTAAACTTCAGCCTTTGTCCCATCGACGAAATTTAGCACCCCTCTGCCTGTTCTACAAGTACTTTAACGGTGAATGCTCTGAGGAACTGCAAGTATTTCTACCCCCCCTGGCGTAAATACCCATGACAAACCCGACAAGCAGCTAAATTCCACCCCTTTACAGTAGAGATACCTAGATGTAAGAGAGCCTTCTACTCCAGTAGTTTCTTCCCCAGAACCGCTAGATTTTGGAATTCCCTTCCAGGTCCCTGCTTCCCCTAACTCTACTGACATGCAGAAGTTCAAGTGTAACGCGAACCGACATCTTGCTGCTCAACTCCCTACACAGTACCCCTGATGCTTATGTCCCTGATAGTAGCCCCCTACATGAAAGTGGCAATGTGCTTTGTTTTGAGTTAAAATGTTATTAAAAAAAAGTATCATTAAGACAAGGATTCAGAAAATTGTTATGGTCTTTGTGTATGTTATCAGCGATGCAAACGCTAAGCCGAGCCACATTTTGGATAGGATCTCTGGCTCAAATTAATTGATTGTATTGGTCTTCTTTACAATGCTACATGGAAACAATAGTTGCATCGATGCTATGCGTGTCGGAGTAGTACTTTACGTCACGACACATCTTTAGAGTCAACCCAGAAGTTACTGTCTTCAACGGCCCCTTCTCATCTGATGTCAACTGTGTGCTATGTTCAGTGTGGGCGTCCGTAACGACGAACTGGGGTGTAAAATTACACGGTAAAAATGGGCTGGAATGTTGTGAAAACTTTTTATAGTGAGCTGTACTCGGCATAATTATGTTTGTTAAAATTTAATAATACATAAATTATTAACCCAGATATGAGCTTTTTATTTTATTTTCTAAATGCACGCGTAAGATTTTCTCTACACGACGTCTTATTTTGCACCAAGCCAGAAAAAGATTACTTAGAATTTTTACTAATAATATTTTTTACTTATTATTATTTTCCTTAACTAAATATTTATCTTTGTTATTTTCAATTTAATGGAACTTATTTGTTATGCATTGTTAAATTAGGCATGAAATTAATTTTGGTGACATGAAGATTAAAATAATTTATTTGTGAGAATGAAATATTACCACGGCTGTTATAAAAGTCAGTGCGTATAATAAGAACGGGTGTTCTGCAAGTAATGCCTCCTATTTTTTATTCGGCATGTATGGATAAAAAAATGATAGCAAATAGCATTGTCATAGGACTGAACATATGCATTTACGAACAGAAAGTTTCTTCTTTCTGGTAAAGATATTGATGTCGTGAGATTCGAAAAAAGCAACCGCTGTCATGAGCATGCGTTACAAATAGAGATACGTCATTGAATTTCCTCGGGATGAAAAAATCTAAAACATAAACGTTCACCGGAACCTGTTAGACCTTGATGAATCTGATGCAGTTGCTGTCAGCACAGTTGGTACATGGGTTCCTCAATTGTATTGTGTCGGCAGAGATGTCAGTGACAAAGCGCTGTCCGAACTTTTTCGACTAACCCATCAAAAGACTCTAGCAAAAGAAGTTTGAGAAAGATGATTACTTGGGCTATCACAAGAGAATATTCTTATCATTGTTTTGAATCTTGAGTTAGACACAGTTAATCAGTTGAGAGCCACATCACACTATCCAAAAACATATAAGATATTAACTGACATATACTCGAGAGATAAAATAATGAAAATAATATTCTATTGTCGTATTGATTACTATGTAATAAAATAAATTCTAAACCACAAACGGAAGCTCATTTTGCTGGTACCACTCTTATCTTAGTAGCTCTTCAACATTTGAAAATTTAGGTTGAAGAAATAGGAGATTTACTTTTGGAACGGCCCTCGTGCAAGTGAATATCTATTAAAACCAATTAAAATAGAACTTCTGTTAATATAATTACTAATAAAATGTATGGACATACCCATCCCATTTTCCGTAAGAATTACTGTAAAGGAAATAAAAACGACATTTTATTTCACGTCGAATATATAAAAAATGCCACCTAGAAAATGAACTTAAATTTACATGTTTTTATTAAATACTAGGTGCAAATTCTGATATTTAACGAGAGATAATTAAAAGCCAAATGTGCATACTTTATTCTATGAAGCCAAGCTAGAGATTTTTTATAGTTATTTATTTTTTTTAATTCTAAATATTTTTATGGATATTCAACGAAAAAGAAGATAAACCGATATTATTGAACAGTTTCCTAATACGGAATGAATACCACACTTGAATTCCTCGAAAATGTTATTTGCGAACAACTCCGTTTTATCCTTCTACACAGCTTAAATATTTTGTAACTTAGATTTTGGAAATTTGGGGGTTTCTTCTTTTACATTAATGGCGGACTCCATGCTGAAAAACTTAAGGGCATGACCGTTTTGTTCTTGTAAACTACAATCATTGATATTCGGGCATATATGATCCTTGTTATATAAAATCACAAATTATATTATAAGGGTTTCATTTTCATATCTTTGTACATTTGATTCGGATCATTCTTATAATAATAATAACCCAGAACTAGGCTAACCTGTACTACACCGCTATCTCTCTGAAATGCTATAATTGTTTTGATAATAAAATAATTAAAATAAAAACATTATAGTTTAACAAAGGTGTTATGTAAGTGCACGTTTTACATGCTAGTATTGTTCCGCCAAAAACATTTCGTTAGGAATTACGAACACAAAGCTTCATTTTTTATTAACTTACAAATAAATATGCAGCTAAAATGCAAAAGGAGTTTTACAGTCTTAGAATTGAATATTCAATCGATATTGTAATGTAAAATTTTCAACATTAAGCTATTGATTGCGATTTACGCAACAAAATTATAGGATGAATGAAGCTTACTTAGCACATGGAACCATAAATGGACGTATCTGATTTTTTGAGGATTAGTGTTAAAAATAAATTAAGATCTCAAATAAGTCTATATATTTAATTGAAGAGTTATCATTTATAAAATCCTGAAAGCCACTCAAAGAAAAGGGTTAAGTGTCAGGGAGATAGTGATAGTCAGATAATATCAGTCACGGTGAAACTTGAGTAGAACTTGATTATTTAAATGGACGGCTCAATAGAAAGTTATTAACATTTGCTTTCAACCCACCAAACAGTATTGCATTCCACAGACGGATAGTTCTAAGAAAAACTATGCTCATGACATCTTCGTTTATTGTTGTTCACAGATAAGGAGTGAGGAAATTGTTTTTTCTGTTGTGTCACCAAGTCAAGTATACAGGGAGGAACCATAGATTGGAATTCAGTTGAACACCTACCATCAAAGTATAGATAGAGCAGATATATATTTGCTACGTCTCTTCCGTAAGCAAGAGGGACTAGGGAGACGAACATTCTGGATTTCGAAGATGGTTTTGTACCCTGATAAATAAATTTTTAAAAAACATATATTCTCAAAAGAAATATGAAAGAAAGGCATAATTTTAACTAGCATTCTGACTTGAAGTATATTACGAAAATCATCCTTAACAACGGAACGGCCGTAATTGCCACTAAGCCTTAGTTACCGAATGGTGAAAACGTACGCTTATTTAATCTAGGTACGCATTTTGGGCCTGTTTCATGAAACGTATTTGAAATTATTGGGAATGATATGACCTATAGAGGTGCAAAAATATTATATAGAGTGGCATTAAGTTGACGGAATCGTGAAGTGATTCCAACTAATGGTGCTAAGCAAATGAGTCGAATTGCTACATTCTTTTATCCTCCGCTTCATTAGAATTCACTTACGTCGTGGTTTTGAAAAAGTATATCACTCAGCAAAATTTTTATTGAAAGTATTTTCAGCGAATGAAAATTATTCCCAACCCTAAGAAGTAACTAGTTTGTGTACGAGAAATCTTCAATAAGTTTCCAGACAGTTTTCGTATGAGAAATTTTATTGATAATGCACACGTGAAAATCTAGTCCCCTTACGAGTAATCTCATCCGGCTGTAGTGCACTTTTAGTATTGTCCGAACAATTTCTGGAAGGCCCCATGTAAGTCCTCTTGAGTGAGCGTGTCCATGACTCTCGGCGCAGCCACTTTCATCTCCTAAATTGTCTCATAACTACAGCTTCTAAGGTTTTCATTGAGCTTAGGAAATAACAAAAAGTCACAGGGAGTAAGGTCTAAACTATAGGGAAGATGAGCCACTGTATTGATGCCAATGTTGGTCAAATTGTCTGTGACAAGAATGGAGCAGTGGATTTCAACCTTGAAACTAACTTCCTGAACATCTTTTGCATCTTCAGTTGGTCGCGAATAATTATGTGCACAGTTTCCACACAGACATCAGAGTGTGCACTTATTGTTTCTATAGACACGCGAGGTTTCTTATCGATTACATTCTTTATTTAGCAACTCAAGCCTGGTCTTCTGACTTCCTTACTCCTGCCACGCCTCCCATCATCCCACAAACTACCTGTCTTCCTTGAATCTTTATGTTACTTAAAAACTGATACTTGATTAAGGCAAGATGGTGCAAAAGCAATCGGAAACATTCCTTACGACGTTTGGGAATTTTTTCCAAGTTTAAAACAGAATTTTCTTGCATATTATGCTTCTAAATTGTATCTTTTAATACACGAGCTGTGACAATCATAATTTAGTTGGGCGTATTCCAGTCCCTGCTGTTGCTGTTCATTTAAACCTTTAATAATAAAAACCAGCAGTGATCTTATAAGATGTATAACCAAAACTATTTTTCATTTATCTTCCACAGTTTTAAATGTTTGGACAAAAATGTCTGAAAAATTATGTAAGGCACCTTGCAAAAGCAATGAGCATACATAAAATTAACGACTCTTATAATATCAGGCACTCAAAATCAGTTTTACGCAGAATTCTCAAGCCGCCCTGACTTGTACACAAGAACCCAAGAACGTCTACCCAACATTCCTTCAACAGTGAGAAGACAAGAATAACTCAATGACTCTCATACCAGCTTTCGTTGTCTCTCTCACACAGGTTATTACACAACAGCTACATTAAGGCGAACAGAGACGAATTACTGATCACATCTATACGCACATTAAAAACAACGATAAAAGAACGCGAGAAGAAAAATCTCTCGGGAAAAATAAAATCTGAAGGGAATAGATTGATGCTACACCCATATTGCATATATCGCCTTTAAAAAAATTGAGCACATCGATCAAAAAATAATTTGTCATTTTGGATATGTATTCGACAGTAATCCGAAAATTAGAAGAAAGAAATAATAGATTATTGGATATTTAACGAATCGTAAACATCCGCAACAAAGGCTATAAAATCTTGACAGTCTGGTCTCTTTAGAACAATCGTTTATTCGTAATATCATTACAATAAGCACATTGTCTATTATAAGCAATGGCAATAAAAATGACAGTGTGAATCCGGTCTAACGTAAATGAACGAAATCCTCTCTGACTAAAAGTAACGCCCATAAAGTGAGACATTGATAATATTCTGAGTTAAAAAGTACTTTCTTCTCGTTGTTAGAAATGCCTATTTCATACAATCCGAAATGCTTACTGCGCATGACTTAACGACCGGAAGTGAATACGCGGACGGATTAAAATTGCGTCAGGTGGCAATTTGTTTTTCTTTTTTATTCTTTTCACCTGATGTTATTCATTTAAAAGTTTTTGTATTAGTTTATTTTATTGTCTTCACTTCTTTTTTTTTTCAGGTAAATTCTGACATTTAAAAAACAATTTTCACGTGGATGATTTTTTGTCAAATTTAAATAACAACCGCTCCCTTATTTAGATTCCTTTACTCTCGTTTCTTTTTATACTCTGTTCAATATATATATATATATATATATATATATATATATATATATATGTGTGTGTGTGTGTGTGTGTGTGTGTGTGTGTGTGTGTGTGTGTGTGTGTGTGTGTGTGTGTGTGTGTGTGCGTGCGTGTAGGTATATATATATGTATGTATATATGAAGTTATTCGTCTATTGAAAATACGAATAAATAGAAGAGATATATCAAACCGTTACGCCCATTTAATTTGCGCGCTTAGCGAGAAAAATGCTTTTAAAACGTAATTGGCATAGAAAGACCGAAGTTTTAAATATTACTTTATTATTGATGTGATCCTCGACATTCTTCAGCACCTGAAAATATTTTCTTCGGCCGCAATACCAGAAAGCACTAAATAATTATTGTAATAACCTTTTCCCTGTTTATTGCGGTACATTACTGGTTCCGGTACACTGCGGGTGTGGTCCTTTACTAGTGATTGCAATCGATCGATTTGATTTAATATGGGCTGTTTCGCCGATTCGATGACAATAACAGTAAGAAGAGTGAAAGATGTGTTGATCCTTGTACGATCCCAGATAATGTCGGGTATTCCAGTGTGAAAACATATATATATATATATATATATATATATATATATATATATATATGTGTGTGTGTGTGTGTGTGTGTGTGTGTGTGTTTGTGTGCGTGTGTGTGTGTGTGCGCGCGTGTGTGTTAGGATTTTAGATGTGTATTGCTAGGTTTCCTCAATCTTATCTATTTGACCGTCTGGTACGAAAGGTACTTAAGATTTTTGCATTTTTATTCTTATAAAATGTATCTGCTAATTAACAGATCGCAGAATAGATTGTACAATCATATTATAATTATTATTAATGTACTTATATGTATATGTATAAAATATTTAAATTCATGTACTAGAATAAATAGCAAGTGTATTGTATCTACGTTTTTTGTTTTTATTGGGGAAGTGGTATTTACAACTAAAGAGCCACGTATTTAACAGCTATCCTCTTTTTAAAACTCCGAAACAGCTACAATTATTTTTAAGAATTGTAGTTAAGGTTTCTTTTCTTTTTTTACTTGTTATATAGTTGAATTCTGTTTTGAAATTGTGGATTTTATAGAAGTCTACATATGTAAGAGCAAAGTTTGTGATTGGTTGATTTATTTTTTTTTTTTTGTGTTTTTTCTTTGTTCCGGGAATTAAACCTACATTCTTTGTTTGTATTTGTACATTTTTCTTCACCCAAAGCTACTTTATATATATATATATATATATATATATATATATATATATATATATATATATATAATCATGATGCAATTATGTTTGTATATACATCATAACGTCTTTTTTCCAGTTTTTTTTGTTTTTTTTTTACATGGAGGTCACCACTTATCAAGGCCCGGAGGCTACTCAGGGATAAGGGTTATTGCGTGTACAGTAATCAATGAGATCGTATTGTGGTAATCATTAATATTGGAGATTTAATAGAGTGTCTTACTTAAGAGGGCGGTTTGTCAGGAATTTGTTTATGTTGGATTTGAATACATCCAAGTTGTAGTCAGGTGGGAAACAGACAAAGGGAACAGAGTTCCTCAGGCGTGCACTTCTGAGAAAAAGCTCTGCTCATGGAATCTACGTTCGGATTTATGCACAGATAAAGAGTGGGGAAAATTATTGACAGTAGTTTAAGCCAGACGGGTGTTTCCCGAGGAGGGGACGAGTGATTGGAGCTCAGCTAAGCACTTGCCATGGAAATAAGGATAAAACAAGAGAGACTGCAGGGAAGAGAAAAGGGCATCCCGCACTAAGCTACAAAGTTTATTTTGTACTCTGTCAAGGCAGGATAGGTTGTTTTTTTTAGCAGCTCCTGCCCAGATGTGGCAGCAGTACTCCATCCCTGGACGCACTTGGCTTTTATATAGATAGAGAATTGCATCAGTAGTGAGATATATTCTGGAGCGGATGAAGGATACCGCCATTTTCCCAGCTTCCTTGGAAACAGGCCTGATGTACGTGTTCCATTTCAGATCAGGAGTAAAGCTCACACCCAAACGCTTGTCAAAACATGGAGCCTCCCCAAGCCATCCATTTCAATTGATGCCAGATGGGCATCACAGTGTTTATAATGTAGAGATAGAAGCTTGGTTTTGGATGCATTAAAAGTAACCAGCCACCTCTTTCCCCATTGTACCACGCGCTCAAGATCAGAAGAGAGAAGTAGAGAGAACTTTGTCATTTACAGCCTTTGATGTGTTGCCATAGATGTTCGTGTCATCAGCATAGATGTCAACGAATGATTTAAGTATGCGTTTTGGGAGATCATTGATGTAGATCAGGAAGAGAGTTGGGCCGAGGATGGACTCCTGAGGGGCTCCAGCATTAATACTGTGGGCCTCTGATTTCTGCCCATCAACCATTACTCTTATGAACCTATCAGAAAGAAAATATTTAATGATTGAGAAAACATTACTAGTGATATCGTAGCTGGAAATCTTGTGATATAGGCCCTTATGCCATAACTTATCGAAGGCCTTCGATATATCAAGAGCAATTGCCCTAGAAAGGAAGCCTTTGTCAAGAGATTCACTAATTCTATGAGATATAACCGTTAGCACAACTGCTGTAGATCTTGCGGAACGGAAACCATATTGCATGTCACTAAGAAGGTTGTTTCTGTTGAGGTGGTTGGCTACTTTTTTTTTAATCTAATATGGATTCCAACAACTTACTCATGACACACAGGAGACTTATTGGTCTGTACTGAGAGGGAGATGACTTTTCACCTGAATTCTTAAATACATGGAATACTGATGAGGTTTTCCATGATGTTAGAAAGCACTTCTCCTGACGGCAACGCTTAAACAGTTTTGTAAGCCTGGGGGCAAATTATGGTTGGAGCTTTTTCAACACTATAACTGGAATGCCGTCAGGGCCAGTAGCTTTACTGGAATGAAGGTTCTTGATTAGCTTGGCGACATCACACACATATATTTTTAACAACTTGTCCTTTACTTTCCTATATTAATCATTACTTTTCATGTTCATAGAATCTGAGACATATGCATTCGGGTATTATGTTTTTTGGGGGTTTTTTTTGTAAACCATTCACTAATTGTAAGTATAAAAAGGAGAAAAATACTCTACCTAAGATCGAAACAATACCTAGAGAGAGTAAGTAATGTACGATAACCATTAAACGAGCTTGCCCCAACTTCGAAAGGTGTTTACGAACGACTTATTCTTAACATAAGAAATCTGTAATCTAAACTATTCACGCATGCGCGTTCGTGAAACAGCTAACAGAAAAAATCCGATGATATGCACGTACGAATTTCACCGGTTAAAAATAGAAATATTACTTGATTTCCTGAAAACACTCTATTAATAAAGATCTTTTAAAAAATTTGCAATGTGTAGTTATTGCACTTTAAACATCTATAAATAATTGTAATATAAAATGAATTTAGAGGCAAACAAAGAGAAGAATTAATATATATATATATATATATATATATATATATATACATATATATATATATATATATATATATAGATACATATATATACATATATATATATAAGCATTTCAGCCCGGTGTGATCGTGTCTTATGTACTGTTCATAATTTTATGTGCATAATCTATCCATCTATCTATCTGTCTATCTATCTTCTATAAATTCGTTTTTCTTTTGTGTGTATTGATGTTCATATTACAACCCCTCTTTTCTATTTATTTAAAAAGAAAATACAATGTTCTTACATATGGGTTGTGGAAATGCGTTCACTAGCAAAATATCTAGCTAATTTGCATATTCTTTTAAACATTCATTTTAATTAATTCCCTATTAGTTTTTTCAGGTTTCTAATGGGATGAGTATCTAAAGTTAACTATTACGTGTAATTATATTTATGCAGATATTGTACATGATTTATACTTGCATAATATTTGCGTAAAATCTTTACAGTAAACAAAAAATTGTTTCCATATATATTTATGTATATTTATGTATGTTTGTTTAATCTATTTGTATATCCATCTATATATCTATAAAAGTGAACGTGTCTGTGTGGCTGTGTGTGTAAATTCCCCTACGCAATAATTCTGTCAATATTTAGTCTACAGAGTCGAAATTGGATATACAGAGTACTGAGATTTGATCGGTTTTCAGCCAGTAATTTGGCTGTTAAGGGGATTTGACCTTTGAAAACTTTACTAAACTCCTCCAAGAATTTGGGGTCTAAACACTTGAAATTTTAGTTATTGGTTCTGTGGACATGGATCAAACTAAATAACTTGATTTGAGCCCAAAACAATAAATGTTAAGGAGTCATAATAGGGGTCAAATTTTAAAAAACAATGACCGTTTATTTTGTTTGTTGTTTTTTGCTCAACATACACCTCCAAACACCTAGGCAACGCCGGGCACCCATGCTAGTATACCTATAAAAGTTAAAGTGCCTGTGTGTATGCCTGTATATCTACCTGTGTGTCTGTGTGTGTACATTTCCCTACGCAATATTTTAGTCTACGGACTCAATATCTGAGATACAGGGTCCTGAAATTTGGGAAAAGAGATGTGATCGGTTTTCGGCCAGAAATTTGACTGATAAGGGGTCAAAGTTCAACGATTTGACCTTTGAGAACTCTACATCCGAGAATTTGGGGTCTAAACACTCGAACTTTTAGATATAGGTTCCTTGGACATGGATCTAACTTAATAACTTGATTTGAGACCCAAACAAAAAATGTTAAGGGGTCATAATGGGCATCAAATTTTAAAACATTGACCGCTTTTTTTTTTTTACTCAGCATACTCCTCCAAACACCCGGGCAACGCCGGACACCCATGTATATCGATAAAAGTGAACGTGTCTGTGTATCTGTCTTTGTGTTCGTCTGTGTGTATGTCTGTGTAAATTTCCCTACGCAATAACTCTGCCAATTTTAGTCTACAGACTCGAAATTTGATATACAGGGTACTGAGATTTGGGAACATCGATGTGGTCGGTTTTTTGTCAGAAATGTGGATGTTAAGGGGTCAATGTTCAACAATTTGACCTTTGAGAACTCTACATAACTCCTCCGACAATTTGGGGTCTAAACACTTCGAATTTTTAGATATAGGTTCCTTGGACATGGATCCAATTTAATAACTTGATTAGAGTCATAGGGGTCATAACAGGGGTCAAAGTTTCAAAAATTGACCGTTTTTGTCTTTTCTCTTTGCTCAGCATACATCTAACACCCGGGCAACGCCGGACACCCATGCTAGTATATCTATAAATGTGAACGGGCCTTTGATTCTGTCAGTGTGTCTGTCTGTGCGTGTGCCTGTCTGTATACATTTCCCTACGCAATAACTCTGTCAATTTTTAGTCTACACACTCGAAATTTGATATACAGAGTACTGAGATTTGGGAACATCGATGTGATCGATTTTCGGTGATAAATTTCACTGTTAAATCGTCAAAGTTCAACGAAATTACTTTTGAGAATTCTATCAAACTCCTCCGACAATTTTGGGTCCAAATACTTGAAATTTTAGATATAGGTTCCTTGGACATGGGTTTAACTTGGCAACTTGATTAGAGTCAGAAACCAAAAATGTTAGTGGTCAAAATATGGGTCAAAGTTAAAAAAAAAATTGATCTTTTTTTGTTTTTGTTTTTTTGCTCAGCATACACCTCAGACCCGGGCAACGCCGGGCACCCATGCTAGTTTATATATATATATATATATATATATATATATATATATATATATATATATATAAAGTTTGACCTTTGCCAAAGAAACCTATATCTAAAATTTCAAGTATTAAGATCCAAATACGGCGGAGGAATTTTCTAGAGTCTGCAAAGTTCAACTGTTTCAACTTAGACTTCTTGGCAGCCAAACTATCGGCCAAAAGTGGGACCGCAGATCAAACCTTTTGAAAATGTGACCTAAATGTTGACCCCTTAAGATTAATTGTTTTGGGCTCAAATCAAATTAAAAAGTTTGATCCATTTCCAAATAAACTTAATCTAAGATTTCAAGTGTTTAGACTAAAAATTGGCGAAGGAGTCTGTAGACTTTCAAAGCACAAATTGTTGAAGCCAAATTTATGGCTGAAAACATTTAAAAACCATTTCCAAATCTCAATACCCCTTATGTCACAATCTCGAGGTTGTAGCCTTGAAATTGACAGGGTAATTTGGTAGTGAAATGTACACACAAGACACAGACAAACAAAGACCGATAATTTCACTTTTATAGATATACTAGCAGTTCAGCACGACTTTATGTGTATATGTATTAAAAAGTTTGACTCATTTCCACGTAAACTATATCTAAAATCTTAAGTTTTATGACCCAAAATTGGCGAAGGAGTTTAGTAAAGTCTTAAAAGGGCAATTGTTTCAACGAATGTATAGCAACGTATTACTGCATATTTAAAAACAAATTAAAGTATATCCATCCTATCGGCGTAGAGGACTCTTAACCTGATTAAACTTCATTGGTTACTTTACCTTTGAAAATATTTATCTTGTATTATATATATACTAGCAAAGGTTCCCATCGTTGACTGGTGTCAAAAAGAGCCTACAGAAAATGGGCCCTGATTTATAAAAGTATGATAGGGTATGAAAAGGAATGGCTGTAATGAGATAGTATCGAATTTGGAGATATCAAAACTGAATATAAACAATATAATTTATTATACCATACCTGTTCACACTGAAACACGTCACAATATTCTGTGGATCTATATTAAAATATCTTGTTAAACTTTGTGACATATTTCCATTCTGTGGAGGTCAGGCGCGAACGAACACCCCATAATTTTATTATGTCATATTTCTTCAAACTGAAACATAATTATCAAAGTATACTTACGCAGATAGATATGAAAAGTCTTTATTAAAGTGTTTGCCTATTTTCATTCTATGGAAGCCAGGCACGAAAGCAGATTCCACAATTTTATTATACCATCCCTCTTTAAGTTAAAAAATACTTATCAAAGTATTATTATATACATCTATATCAAAAACATTTGTAAACGATTTTTTTCATACTTTGTGGACCAGGCGCGTATGCAGACCCCACAATTTTAATGAATCATCATTATGCCAGATCAAACACACATCCCTGTGTCTCGATACATCTTCTATTATTATATGTGATAAGTTTTATATAATAGTCAACCGTATAGGAGCCTATTCGTGACCAGACACACACAGACATTCAGCTATATATATATATATATATATATATATATATATATATATATATATATATATATATAATGAACTCATTTTTTCTCGTGGGAGTTTGCCATTAATAGGATTAAAAATAAAGACATTAAATGCAGATGTAATGCGCACAAACTGCAGCACAGGATCTGAGGTGTGCTATAGACATATTGTCTTTACACTTCCTCGATAACCGTACATTCCTATATGTTTCCGGTGAGAGTTCACTGCCCAAATCGATTAGAATCAATGGAACTTGTAAAATCTTTTATATCCAATACATTTCTCCTACTCCTGCTTTCACTTAACGCCGCTGAAAATGCGTCCACAAGGAGCAGTACGAATAAACACGGGTTTGGAATCGTAAAGGGTTATTTAGGCCATATTTTCTTTTTCTTTTTTTTTTCTCTTTCCTTCGCTTTTCTCCCTAAACAAAAATAAAAGTGAAAATAAAAATTAAAAAAATATTACGGTCCGATTTACATTATCTTTTTTTTTCTTTTCGGCTTTTTTTATTTACCGTAGAACGCACACTGCGGGACTACTCGGATTTTACTTCCGGTTTTGGCCACTCTAACCAAAGAATCAGACTATGAGCTTTATTTATGACTGATTTCCACTAAAAAGTTATTATTAAATAAACAAACACTTCCTGAATTGTAATTTATCATTACAACTTAGCGTGAACTTACTTGCATTTCACTTAAAAAACAAAACAAACAACAAAAATATAATGAACGCGATCAATGTCCGATTAAGATTAGATTGTGATGTTTTGCATTTTTTTTTTAGCGTAAGACGTTTACTTCCGGTTTAGACGACTCCAACCGAGGAATCTAACTATGAGCTTCACTTATTAGTGCTTTCAACTACACATTTTTTTTTATAAAACAAACATTCCATTTTTTACAAATTACTATTACAACGCTACGATATCGTGAAATTACTTGCATTACACTTGGAAATCAAAAAAAAAAAAACATAAACTGCGCGACTACTCGGTTTTAGTTCCGGTTTGGACTACTCTAACCTATGAATCTAACTATGAGCAATGTATTATTTACATTTATTATTTACATATTTATATCGGGAAATTACGTGCATTCTAATTGAAAACCAAAAATAACAAAAAACAAAAAACAAATAAAGAGCCCGATAAATGTCCAATTAAGATCCGAAAAATATGATTGCTTTTTCTTTACTGAAGAAATCTGAACTTGTTTAAATTAGCATTTATGAATGCTTCTTCTTTATTAACGAAATTACATTTGCTACATAATTAGTTCAAACATACAAATGCTGTTGCTTACGTTACGTTCGGGAAAGTCAGATCAAACTAAAACACTCTGACATTGTTTTATATAGTTTTTAAATAATTTACCCAAAGTTAACACATTCGCCAGAGTCCGCGCCGATTTGTCTTGTACAAATACATTCATAAACATTGTGTTCTTCGAGATGATTAAACCATCATTGACCATCCCTCTTGAAGAAGCCCGCATAAATCGGGCGAAACGTTGAGTATCCAGGTCCTTCCACCTCCATTTTATTTCATATCGTCGGATTTAATCCAGCTCAACAATCATATATATATATATATATATATATATATATATATATATATATATATATATATATATATAAATATATATATATATATCAGTTAATAATATTACTGAAATCCATTTATTGTATTTAACGAAAAAACAGCTGAAACATAAATAAAAGAATAAATGCATTAGAAACAGTAGTATCGCTGTTTTTTTCTGTATCATTTAATTATTTATTTGGGAAATGCTGATAACATGATATATTAAATAAAAACTCCCTAAATATTAAAATATATTTAACGTGTTACCTTTATTTTTAACTATGTATATCTATAAGTGCATTTGGTAATATATCTCGTCATTAAAATTAGAGAAAAATAAAGACTAAAAAATCAGTTACCTCTACTCTCTATTACGTATTTGTATTCATCAATGTATTTTTCTAGACAAGTAAATATAATAGTTTCATCGAAATTATCTCCTTTCCTATTAAGTAGATTTTAGGCAAAAGTTTTTTTGTGATTCATTTTTTTTATTTTGCGACCTCAGTTAATTACTATCATTCTCGACGAAATGTTTAGTAATATAGAGTAAACAGTAGCACGGTTAAACTATAAACAAATAGCAGCAAACATTAGTTAATTGCAGGTTAAGTTTGTTTTGTTTTCAATGCTCTTTAATATCGACTTCCGTGAAACAAAGAACTCAACTTTCTATATATGTTAACGACGATTTTGACCTGAATCATTATTCCTACCTGCTTACCTGAGAAACATGAAATAAAAGTTTATATATATATATATATATATATATATATATATATATATATATATATATATATATATATATATATATATGATGAAAATAACGGAAATAGTATTCCGACAAAATAGAGAAATAAAAAGCAACAAACCGTATTATGTGTTCATCAACGTTTCGTCTTTATTTCCTCCAGAGGAAGTATCGAAATAAAGACGAAACGTTGATCAACACATAATACGGTTTGTTCTTTTTTATTTCTCTCTCTCTCTCTCTCTCTCTCTCTCTCTCTCATATATATATATATATATATATATATATATATATATATATATATATATATATATATATATATATATATTGCGCGGTGTAAGCAATCTATGAAGTATTTTCATCTTCTCTTCCAGTTATCGGATTGTTTTAATCGTTTCCAAACACATTTTATTTTCTTTTGGTTGATTTTGTGTTGCTATTTTTTTCTGAACAGGTAGGTGCAAAATAGATACACTGATTAATTACATGATTGATATTGTGCTACGAACAAGACCAATCCAGAATTGTGTCAACTGAATTAGAGGAATAAAATGTAAGATAACCAACATCATGAAATTGAAATATAGACATTTCCCATTAATCAATTATATATATATATATATATATATATATATATATATATATATATATATATATATATATATATACTAGCATTCAGCTCGGCGTTGCCCGGGTGTTTGGAGGTGTGTCTTTAGCTAAAAACTAAAGTGGTATTAAAAGGCAGGCTTGAACCCGTACCGCGAAGGAGGAAAAACGGAGAAAAACGTGACGTCTTTGCTGTTACGACCACCGCCAAACCGGAATGACGTAAGTTTAAATTAAGGCTAGACAATCGATAAAAGGTGATGACTTTCGAAAATATCGGTGAAAAAAGCGATCTCTCACTGTAGAAAAGTGCCCAGTTGAAAGCGAAGAAATTAATGTTTTCAGCCAATTTTTCGATATTTGTCGTTTGAAAAGTCAAGCTTCAAGATGTGAAAATCCGTCGTCTCTGTCGAAAGTTTAAGGCACACATGCAAACAAACATACATACATTTATATATTGGTAGCTCAAATTTTCGACCCAAACCGATTAAATGCTTGCCTTATCCCTGAATACGCTTTATGTAAAATTTCAAATGTTTAGACTAGAAATTGTTTGAGTAATTCAGTAGAGACCGCAGAGGTCACTGTTTTTTTTTAGTTTTATCTCTATCATGAGCCCTTAAAATTTATTGTTTGGAGCTCAAATCAAGTTATTAAGGTAGATCCATGTTTAAGGAACCTATATATAAAATGTCAAGTTTTTATACCAAAAATTGGCGGAGGAATTTGGTAGAGTTCTCATAGTAAAATTGTTGAACTTTGACCTCTTAACAGTAAAATTGTTGGCCGAAAAAGGAAAAAAAGGAATCCCCAAATCTCAGTACCCTGTATATCAAATTTCGAGTCTGTAGACTAAAAATTGACAGGATTATTGCGTAGGGAAATGTGAACAGAAACACAGATAGACAGACACGTCCACTTTTCTATATATACTAGCATTTCAGCTCGGCGTTACCCGGGTGTTTGAAGGTGTATGTTGAGAAAAGAAAAAAAAAGAAAAAAAGAAATTGGTCAATTTTTTAAAAATTGCCCCTTATTATCACGCCTTAACATTTATTGTGTTAGGCTCAAATCAAGTTATCAAGTTAGAACCATGTACAAGGAATCTATATCTAAACTTTCAAGTGTCTAGACCCAAACTTCGCGGAGGAGTTTGGTAGAGTTCTCAAAGGTCGAATCGCTGAACTTTGACCTCTTATCAGCCAATTTCTGGCCGAAAACCGACCACATAAATTTTCCCAAATCTCAGTAACCTGTATACAAATTTCGAGTCTGCAGACTAAAAATTGACAGACTTATTGCGTTGGGAAATGTACACACATAGACACACAGACAGATAGATACAGATAGAGAAAGATACACAAACACTTTCATTTTATAAATACATAGACTAGCATGGGGACCCGGCGTTGCCCGGGTATTTGGATATCTATGTTGAGAAAAAAAAACCGGTCATTTTTTTAAACTTTGACCCCTATAATGATCTCTTAAAATTATTGTTTTGGGTTCAGATTAAGTTATTAAGTTAAATCTATGTCCACGGTACCTATACCTAAAATTTCAAGTGTTTAGACCAAAAATCGTCGGAAGAGTTTGGTAGAGTTCTGAAAGGTCAAATCGTTGAACTTTGACACCTTAATCGCCTAATCTCTGGCCGATCATAGATCACATCTATTTTCCAAAATCTCAGTACCCTGTATATCAAAGTTCTAGCCTGTAGACTTAAAATTGCCAGAGTTATTGCGTAGGGAAATGTACACACACATACGTACAGATACACAGGCACGTTCACTGTTATAGATATATAGGCTAGCATTTAAGCCCGGCGTTAGCCGGGTGTTTGGAGGTGTATGCTAAGCAAAAAAAAAAAAAAAGCGGTCAATTTTTTAGCTATGCCCCCCCCCCCATTATGACCCCTTAACATTAATTGTTTTTGGCTCAAATCAAGTTATTAAGTTAGATCCAAGTCCAAGGAAGCTATACCTAAAATTTCAAGTGTCTAGACCCAAAATTGTCGGAGGAGTTTGGTAGAGTTCTTAAAAGCCAAATCGTTGAACCTTTAACAGCTAAATTTCTGGCCGAACAGCGATCTCATCGATTTTCACAAATCTCAGTACTCTGTATATCAACTTTTAAATTTCTAGACTAAAAATTGACAGAGTTATTGCGTAGGGAAATGTACACAGATGCACAGGCACACAGACACGTTCACTTTTATGTATATATATATATATATATATACATATATAAATGTATATATATATATATATATATATATATATATATATATATATATATATATATGTAAAAAGTACAATAGTAGTTTATAATTCTAAAAAAAAATTATTAATTAACATCAGTCATATTCACAATCTGGTATACACTTTGTATTCCCATTTTTAGAATAGAGGAGGTGAATCAAAATGACTGGCGTTATTCTTTAACTGATTTCTCTTTTATTCAGTTTAAATAGATATACGGATATAAGGCATTTAGTGCATTTGGCGGCTTGAAAAATGTATTTTTACAAAATAGGTCTTGATAAAATCTGAGCGAAGAAAGAACAGTGTTTGAAGAGAAAGCGAGAGAGAGAGAGAGATGAGGAGGAGGAGGAGGAAGAGAGAGAGAAAGTAAGAGCGGTATAGAGACGATTTACTTAGAAGAATTATCGCACGTTGTTATCTTATGCCGTTTTCAGAGCTGACACTCCATCGCTAAAAAAAAAAAAAATGGGCAGGAGTAGCGACAACCCAATACAAAATTCACGGAATGTTTTTTTTTTTTAAATAGATGCGGGGCCAAATTTACATGGTAAAGGTTTTGTATACATTTTCATTTGATTGGCACGCCCTTCTCTGTTAAAGATTCCCCTCATTTTATAAAGTACAATGTGATTGCTGATTTACATTTGATTTGAGAAGAATAGACTTTTGGGAAAAGTTAGGTTAAACATTGGCTCGTTATCTAATGACTAGTTGAAGATGTCGATACTCTATTTCTATATCTTGCAAAATCGTGATAACTGACAAATTAAAATAAAATAGAATATTAAATAAAAGAAATCAAACTGTACTTATAGTTGTAACACTTATGAAAACGTTACTTGGTTCAAACCTTACAAATTAGGAAGGTATTTACACGTAATACTTTGGATTTCTGTTGAATTACGACTTACATGACATTTTATGAATATTAGTATTAGTGAATATGTTATTGAAGATTTATAATAGTGTAAGACACACGGACTATGAAAGAGCTTAGGTTAAAAATATGATATTTTATGGGGTCTTAACGGTAATCGACGTTATAAAATAATAATAATAATAATAATAATAATAATAATAATAATAATGCTGATGAAGATGATGATGATAATAATGATAATAATAATAATGATAATTATATTAATAATGATAATAATAATATTGATGATGAGGATGATGATAATAATAATGATAATTATATTAATATTGATAATAATAATACTATTGATAATGATAATAATAATAATGATAATTATGATAATAATGATAATATAAATAATAATGATGATGATGATAATAATAATAATAATAATGATAATAATTTCGTATAATGATAATAATATTGATAATAATAATGATAATAATATTGATAATGATAATAATAATGATAATAATATTGATAATGACAATAATCATAATGACGATGATAATAATAATGATATTACTACTACTACTACCATTATTATTACTACTACTACTAATAATAATAATAATAATAATAACAATAATAATAATAATAATAATAATAGTTATAATAATAATATTGTGTAGGGGACTCATATAAAAAGGATGACGCTGAGTTAATATTAAAAGAGATATGATGGGGGCATTTACATTGAATAAAGGCAGCGGGGACATATATATATATAAGAATGGGGAGGGAGAAACACATTTATAAAGATCTGGGATGTTTGTGACTTCATATAGATACTGAGGGTGATAGGGTGATTGATACACAGTTCTTAAATTTTTATAACACTTATTAGAGAGGAGGAGCGATACATTTCTTGTAAGGGTTACATAAAGTTCATATTAAGATGATTAACACATTACCTTCGATTTGTGGAATGATGACACGACGACAAACCATTGTAAATATCGATGGTGATTCTTTATTTCATTGGACCGGTCGAATGATGATGACGTCAGGAATTCACATTTGTTCTACATGGTTAAAATTCTACCCCTTCGCCTCTAAGGGGGCCCTACTCTGACCATGTCAGCTCTTTCCGCCCGACTTTTCTGACTGCTTCAACTTGACAGCCCGACTCCCCTAATCTTACTTATTCTAGCTCCTATATTGAGAATTACCTTTTTGCTATGACGTCAGATGTGTGGTTCCAAAACGTGACAAATTCATGTGGTTAAGCACACGTTTGTCCAAAACACACTTTTGCAAACAAAGAATTTTCAACTGACCTGTTTTTAACCTAACCAATTTTTTACAATATATGTTTAATTTGTATTGTTCATTATTTTTAGCTGACATTTTTAATTCTGTTTTTATAAAAACGAACAATCAATTCTTTTTACAATACAAACAATATCTAATTATCTTAAATAGAATTAAACAATAGCTGAATTCTAACATTACAATTTCTGAACGTTGCTCACTACGTTCGAGTCTCGGCTTACCCTAATCTCATTTTAACCTATCTTATGTTCTTATTTACATAGAAACAGAGCAGGCGTTTCTTGTAACAATAATACAAGGATAACATATACTTATTTAAAACCGAATTAAGAAAAAATGTAATATTCCTTTGAACTAATGACAATATCGTAGAAAAACGTACAAAGATGGCATTTTTAGTTTTAATTGTAAATAATAAAGCAACAGAAGTACATCTTAAATATATAATCATAAAATTAGCTCTAACGATAATTTACAATATGGTTTCAAAAATATATGTCGTAATATGATCCAAAATATATAACGAAATATGATATTAATGAAATTAAACAATGACTTAATTATCATTTCTCGAAATAGAAGTAGCTAAACAGAACGATAATGCAAGATAGTCAAAGTAAGACACAGTATTGTTAAGTTAATTTGAATGTAAAATAAATGAAAAAAAAATTTTCTACAATTTTTCCGGTTACTATTGTTAGACGCAACTTTGAAAATAAAAAAAATACGGAAGTATGAACGAGGGTGTCGTACTTTCATCCTAGTTAATTTCATATTCCTAGAAAATTAAATCCATACTCGAATGTGAAACAATGGTAAACGGTTTTTGCTTGATGAACCGCTGTAAAACGTCTGCAGTGTGTTATATAATGCTAATAAGATTAGAGCCACAATAATTATTAACTATATGGTATGAAGTCAGGTTGTTTTCGGAACTTTCACTTCTTTGGATAATTTAAGTTTAACATAATACATTACGTCACATTCTACATTGTAAGAGTCAGCTAAGGAAAAATAATATAAAAGCAATATACGACAAAATCACATTAAAATGCCGGTTCTAGTTAGATCGGTGAGGTTAAGCAATGTTGACCGTGACCAGTTCCATATGAGTGACAATTTCAGAATACTAATATTTCCGCGTAAAAAAAAAAAAACGTCGACACCTCTTTTCAAAAATTGCAAAAACCGAACGCCATCATCTTCTGTAACAAGGATTTACATGCGACTGGCGCCGTTTGTGAATTTCATACTCCCATGGAATAAGTACAGTGACGTGTCGATTATTTGGTTGTGGTTAACATTTAATTTTGTATTTACTTCCTCATTACAAATAAGCAATTAACTGCAGTTCCAAAACATATAAAGTTATTGATGTGTAACTCAGTTGTCCCTTGGAAGTTGATAAAAATGACAGTGCTATTATTTGTAATAGAAGAGTGATAATTTATTGTGAAAGTGAAGAGTTGAATTGCGCTGAATAGAACCTGGATTATGTTTGTTAGTAATTATCGGTCATTTTGAAAGTAAAAAATACCTGTCGTGTGTGGTTTACTTAAAGACAAAACAGAAAAGTTCGGAGGGGTACTAGTGAGGGACTGTAGAACGTCAGTGTTTATTTTATCCTCGAGAAACAAATAGATCCAGAGTGATTGACTCATCTAGGGTGTTGACTCTTATTGCTATTAAAGTAAGATGATGATGTATTTCATTAAAATAAGCGAAAAATGATTTTTAAAATTATACGTTTTTTTTTCAAACAGAAAAAAATAATATTTCGCTTTAGTCTAATGTAATGTTTTGTTTACTGACACATAACTATAAGAAAAAACATGACGACTTTAAAGTTGAGGAAGCTTTTATAATTTAGCAGGTGTCTGTTCATAAACCATTAGGGAACAGTTCGTTAGATATAGAGAAATATGTCAAATTTATTAAATACTTTTCAAGCATGTCTATCTACGTTATAGCAAAACATATTTCTGCTCAGATGGCGTTGTCCATTTAGAACGCAAATGCCTTGCCGGACCCTGTTTCCTGAAAGCTGGAATATTTCCTCTGTGGTGTAAAGGGTGGAGAATTCTTCTGGAAGAAATGGCGTTTAATGTTTTTGCTTTAATTGTCAAAAGTCTACGCCAATTTAAAATTCATGTCCAAAAAAAAAAGTCTATAAACTTATTCAAGATAACTCATATCTTTAACTATTCAAGTTCCTTTAAAATTTTCTTCCACATCGAAAATGCGTAACATCTTCCTAACGTATGATGAACCTCCCCTTAAATAATCCAATTTACCAAATTTCCACTACTTACGTAGCCTACAATGTTATCCATTGACTACTATACACTCAATAACCCTTATCCTCGAGTGACTTCCGGGTCTTGATAAGTGGTGATTTTTATGTAAAAAAAATAAACAATAGCATTCTATTTCCTGACGTTCTCATAGACTCCAGAAAAGATTAATTCATTATTTTTCTGTATAAAAAGACTGTTACAGCAAATTCATGTATCTTAAACTTCAACGGTGAATGTCCCTACCGATACAATTATAAAAAAAGAAACTTGTTAATCGAGCCAAATTTATCTCCTCAAATAAAAAAAATAATCCACGGCGAATTAAAGAATATCAAACAGGTCTAGATAAATAATCAATTCCCGAATTTTTCAGTAGATAAACAAATTAAACTAACAATTAGAAACCTAGACCAAAATGATAATAACCAAGTTAACAATTTCCACCCTTATCAATTTATTCTCTCGCATCTAGCTGCACGACTACTTTTAATCAGATGAGAAAGTACTAATAAATATGATACATCCATATATATCCCCAGTCAATAAGATTAAGATCCGATTTATTATCTAAGACAAGGAATTAACAACTACTAAGCTTGTAATTAAAAAACAGCACTTCCTGGACAACAAAATCAGTCGATGAAACCAATGTAGTCTACTAATTAAATGCTCCTAGGGAGAATGCTTCTCCAACAAAATAGCTACATTGGACACACGACCAGTACATTATCCAGACGATTGAACCTATACATTTCCGATACAAGTTCGATTTGCCAACGACTAAAAAAAAACATGCCTGCGCACATTCCAGTTTAGAAAGGTCCTAGATGAAAAACACAAAAATCATCTATGCGGATTCAAACGTTTAAAGGTTAAAAATACTGGAAGCATTATATATAAGAACTAAACAACCAAAACATATTTACTTTTTTTATTTTTTTACGGACTATGATTCTCATCTTCGTTAGTTGTTGTTTCACGACGTTTCGGCCAACTATTCCTCTGGCCTTCGGCAGGTGGTAACAGCAGCGGATAGGAACCACGAATCCCCTAACTGCATTATCAGCAATTACTGCAATCCATGTAGTTGGTGAGACGAATACAACTATATTGATGGCAGTAATAGTTGGCCGAAACGTCGTGAAACAACATCTGAGAAAGATGGGGATAATAGTCCGCAATAAATAAAAAATAAAATAAATACTAATCATCTCAATAATGAATTCCAATTAAATAATATATAAACCAAGTGATAGTAGTAACATTTTGAAGTGATCGTGTACGAACCCATCCGATATATATATATATATATATATATATATATATATGTGTGTGTGTGTGGGTGGGTGTGTGTGTCTGTCTGTGTGTCTGTCTGTGTGTCTGCGTGCACACATATACTTCTACATATATTTTTTATATATGTTGTAATGTAAAGTTATAAATTATTATAAAGTAAAACAAAAACATTTAAATTCTATACTATCGTATATCTATTTTAGACACTTTCTAAACACGTCAAAAACCGCATATTTTTACACATGAGACGTTGCTCTAGTTCAAGAAATTTTAATAAAAATTGAAACTGAAACATATAAGGTATCCGGAGTTTGAACGAAGAGGAATAAAAATCTGTCAGAAGACGACTGATGAAACTTAGTCGAAAGTACTTGCAAAAATCAACCAAAATGAAACATGCGAATGGACAAAGAGGACTATGGAACTTTCTTGCTCATATTATGTCGAGAAATAAGAACGACAATTCGAAAAAAATGAAAAATTACAAAAATGCTCATTAAGCAAAAAGACTCCGCGCTTTTTAACAAACAATATTTGCCTGAATGAAAGCATGCTACCTAAATACAATGTATATATATATATATATATATGTATATATATATATATATATATATATATTTTGTGTATACGTGTATACATGTCTGTGTGTATGTGTGTGTCTCTATTTTAAAATATATTTATGACAATCAAGCTATTTGCAGCTTATGCGTATCATCTCTATAGGGAATGGTCAGACTAAAACGTATGTTATTAATATTGCCGAGTCTGTAAAACATGATGTTTGTTTCATAATTAATAAGTGGGACTGTGACAACAGAATCTTCTTTTCATTCTTTTCAATCTTAAATATATATCTGACACAATAAGACACAGTTAACCTATCGAGAACTGCATAAGTATATATAAAAAACATAAGATTGTAATGTATATATACTCAAGAATCAAAACGATAAAAAAGAATATGCCGTTGCCACAGTCCTATTAATCAGATTACTTACTAGTCCGTCCTGCCCGCATAGTGAGATATACTGAAGTAGATACGTTAAACATTATACCTACTCATATTTTATGTTTAAACATAAAAGAATATATATATATATATATATATATATATATATACTGAGAATAACTGTGATTAACAAGCACATATATACGTCGTAAACATACATAGTACTAATGAAAGAAGACAACAAGATATTTACGTTATTATTGCAGTAATAAAATCAACAAAGCAATAAAACGATATAAAAAGATAAATGATAAAATGTCGTTGTACATAAAACGCACATGCAAGTGTAAAAACATTAAATTAAATATCTGTTTAGAAATTAAAATTACCAATTATAACATTAAATGTAACTTTTAACATATACGTTTCGTAATGCAATATTTATATATATATGCATGTATATATATATATATTTATATATATATATGTATATATATATAATTTAAAGGGGATTAGAACAGTAGTCTAAAGAGCAGAGTCATTTTAATGTGATAGTAAAATTACTAATTTAATTAAAATACAAGAAAAGAACAGTGCTCGTTGTAATACAGATATATGATAAGCTCAATAGGCAAATATCCTAGAGCTACTTTAATATTTAGTAATGTGATTGGCAATTTAAAATTCAAATTAGAATTAAAAATTAAAAATCTGTTTCATAAAAAGGAACAACCACAAAGGCAATAATTGTACGATCGTTTTGGAAAACAATGTTTTTTTATTGTGATAGACATCGGGCCACAGACAATAATTTTGCCACATAGTATTTTGTAAACAAAGTCTCCTCATCAGTTAAAATATTGTGTGTTTTTTTATATATGTAAAAGACACCATGAATAAACCTAGCAATTATTAATTAAGACAGATGTATCTGGAAATAAATTAAAATAGAAAGGAAAATATTTACTTGATAAGCTAATTAATATGGGCTGAGGATAAAAAATAAAAGTAGAATAAAATTATAAATCAGAATTTGGTCTAAATATAAGGTAATAATAATAATAATATATTTTGGATAAAAGTTAAGCATTATATATATATATATATATATATACACTTTTCATATATATATATATACATATATTTACTTATTTATTTACCTTTTAATTCTTCGCTTTTTAAAACCCCTAATTATCGGAAAAACATTCATTTGGATGTTGATTGTAGCTTATAAACGTATGAAATGTTGAATTTTCAAAAAGTATGTCAATGGAAAATTGTATATCGGTTGGAATGTTTGTAACCCCTTAATTTAAAATTGCACAAATATCTTTTAAAAAGTGGGAGATAATCTTATTTCTCTAATTAAATAATCAAAAGGAAATACTTAGTGTTTATTCTATTTATATTATAATCTATTTTGAACTTATTGAATCTAGTATTTAATAATTTATTTTTTTATTGAAATTAATAAATATAGTATAGGTTAAGGTTAAATATATATTTAAATAATATACAATAATGGTAAATATATCAGATAAACTAATATTAATAATAATATTGATGATAAAAGTTTTTATTAATGAGGGTATCAAGTTAAACTTAAATTTCAAGATTAAATCTTAATAAGTGAAATTTTTAATAATTTATGGTGGTTTATATTTGTTAAATTTAAACCAACGTTTATGACTGCATGCGGAAATAAGTTCCTCTCTTGAATTTAGGATGGTTCTATTTTTGATATCGTCATATTTTAATTTCTTTAGGGTCTCTTGTGTGCAAAGTGCAGAGAATCTATCTCCTGAGGTGTATGCTTTATATGATCGTATTATTTGTCATTTCAAATTGAATGAAATATTCTTATCTTTGAGTCGCTAAATATGCTTGGATAGAGTGGGTTGCTTCAACAGGGAGTGTTTTTTAAAGTAATGTTCATGGGTTGAAATTCTATGCTTAATAAGTCCAGATGTGGAACCAAAATAGATTGCCTCTTGTTTAATATAATTATTTTCAGGTATATTAGGGGTGGCATTGGTATGTGGTGGTTTGGTCTGTATTTGATTGCTATATTGGTTAAAGTTGGTGCATTTATTTAATCGGGTGGTCGAGTTATGATTGCTGTTAACCTCATTTAAATTTGGGGTTTGCGATACTGTGCAGCTATAAACTACATTTTTTTATTTTGCATGAACCTTGTAGAGGGCATCTATTCTTTCTTTTACAGTTACAACCTCCTATATTTTCTGTATTTGTATTTTGTATATTATTAATTTTTTTATCGCTAGAACAAATTATTTTTTGATGAAGGTTTGGCATAATTGAGTAAGACACTTTGATTGCGTTTTTATTAAAGATGTTACTGTATCTATGAGGGGATTTAAAGTTTTATCCAATATTTTAAAGAATTCTCTGGCAATGTTTGTCTCAAGATTTTGGAAATATGGAGGGTTGAACCATAGGGTCTCCCTATGTCTGTTTTTACGTTTACGTAAATGGTATATATATATATATATATATATATATATATATATATATATATATATATATATATGCATATATAATTCTTAACTTTTATTAAAATATACATTATTATTATAACCTTATATTTAAACCAAATCCAGATTTATAATTTATTCTATTTTTATTTTTTATCCTCAACCCATATTGATTTGGTTATCAAGTAAATATTTTCATTTTATTTTAATGTTTTCCAGATAAATCTGTCTTACTTAAAAATGCTAGGTGTATTTATGGTGTCTTTTACACATATAAAAATACATTCAATATTTTTACTGATGAGGAGACTTTGTTTAAAAAATACTATATGTAAAAATTATTGTCCGTAGCTTAATGTCTATCACAATCAAAACATTGCTTTCCGAGACGATCGTACAAATCATTGCATTTGTTGTTGTTCCTTCTTATGAAACAGATTTTAAATTTTTAATTCTAATTTGAATTTTAAATTGTCAATCACATTACTAAATATATATATATATATATATATATATATATATATATATATATATATATATACATATATATAAGACGCGGGTGGTTGCTTGGTTGGTTGGTTGGTTGGTTTTGCTTTACGGCATTGCAACCCTTTTCAGTTTATTTAATGCCGAATCCAATCACTTTGAAGAAATATTTTTAATAGAATTTTTCGTTCAGGTCGGTTTTATTTACCCCGTAGTTTAGGCCCTAACAGCTACTAACACTCCGGATCAAATTGGGAGCAATGGCAATTAAAGGGTGGTTCCACACTACCCCAAAGTCCGCAAGCTGGGGTCTCACCATCAGATATAGTTTAAGCTCATATCTAGGACCATGCAGACTTGGAGAGCGTCTCTTAGTGGATTAAACCTGCATCCAAATATCAATCTGGACTTCTCTACGTCTCTGCGATAAACATTCTTCTTCTAGATAGAAAAAAATGTAAAACATGACGTCTACTGTTTGCTCTATTTTGTGGTAGCTCTAGCATCGACAAATATTAACAGTTGTACCAAAAATCATGGTTGGATCGCAAACAGCCTCCCACATTATAAACCAATTATCTTTGTTGATTTTCGACCTCCTTAGTTTTCGTTGCGAAGTTCATACTCAAATAATCAAAAAGAGGGACCATCATACATGCACAAACATACATATATTTATATATCAAGATATAATTTCAAGATAACATAATCTATACTGAATCGTAAAAACATGTAGAAATTAACCACAAGTTCGCAATAGCAAGATACATTTTATTTTTCTTGAAATAAACATTATTTTTCATGCTACTACAAAGTTAAAATAGTATTTGGTCCAATAACCAATTATTTTGCATAAGCGACAGAAAAAGGTGGTATCCCTTTTACAATTAGTCATATTCTCAAATGAAGATGAAATACTAATTGTGCAAAAATTAGAGAAAGCTTAAAAACGTGTATAAACAGTGAGGAGATGAATAGGAGAGAACAAGAGAAGGAGGGGGCATGGGTCAATGGATGTCGCCCGGTCCTCCTTCAAATTAACAAGTGAAACACATCCAGGAAATATAATTTAGCATAATTTTGAAAATTAATTTTTCTTAAGATAAAGAGAGCATGCGGTTTTATTTAATTACCATATATATTTTAATCAATTTGTTTATTTTCTGTCACGTAAGACAGCGTTTAATATTTAATATGCTATATTTTGTTTTATTATATTTCAACGAGCTAAATTTTCATATTTCTTTCATTATTAAAGAATAATAATTACAAGCTAATCTCATCTAAAGCATATCCAAAGGTTTTATATTTAATAAGCTAGATTGGAAACGATATACATGAGAAAAATGAATATTAAGTTTAAACTTAATGAAAACTGTAAATACAATTACTCGATCTATTTGTTCATGGTTTAAAAATGTATTACTCTACTATAATAATCTTCAGATAATAAACTAATAATAATGTTTGAAATTATAATAGTAAATACGAAAATGTATTAATTGATAGATAAATAGTAGGAAAATTATTTAGAGATAATGAATAAATGCATGAATAAAATTCAAAAATAAAAAAATGAATATCACTAAAAATATTTTAGAAATGTATAAGGAAATATAAAAATGCATATCAGAAAAATCAAATAATAAAACATGGATAGATCATATATAAAAAGTAAAACTATGTAAATAAAGTAGTAATAAAGGTGTACTATTTATCGTAAAAAAAAGAAATGCGTGTTATTCTATTAAAATTAAAGTATGAAAATTACTGCAAGAAATAAGAAATAAAAATATTTAAAATTACATCTATATATATAAAAGGCAAAAATCGGTGTGTATGTATGTATGTATGTATGTTTGTTTGTAACGCTAAAACTTTTGACAGACACAACCAAAGTTGACAAATTAGGTAGCATATTGCACCTTGATCACCCGGATGACAAATATCGAAATTTCACGTCAAACGGACAACTAGAAGGGGGTTAACTGATCATTTTTCTCCCAGGGGGGCCCCCCAAAAAACCTGTCATTTTAACATTATTCATTAGCTGTCACGTGACGTGACGTCAGCTCAGTAAAATGTCGGCTACGCTGAGCCTCTGACGTACATTAAAGCTGCCTGCGAGGAGTATCATTGATACTATAACACAGTTAAATATTAGTTTAAGAGTCGAACCGTTATTACCAACGGATTTATCGCACTTCAAAAAGAAGAATCCCAAAATTACATAAAAATTGACGTAGGGAAAATGTTTTTATTTTTGCTTGAAGTTTTTTACCGGCGAAGAAAGATGACTATGCTCTTTGCTATAGTTTACCATGTAAACAAGGCTTTAGCCATTTTGTTTTTACCTCCTAACTCTGTTAAACTGGAAGGGGGAGGGGTGGCTATCAGTATAAGGCCGCTTAAATACACGAAAATTACTTTTATACGAGTTTGTTTTCTTATGAATGGAACCGCGTTTATAGGGGGGAGGGGGGAGGAGGCAATGTGCACAGTCTCCCAAGCATTACCTACTATAAAAAAAGATGCACATTTACCCTCTTCTCTCACCCTCTTTCTCTCTCTCTCTCTCTCTCTTTCTCTTCTCTCTCTCACTCTCTTTCTCTATCACCCTCTTCTCTCTCTCTCTTTCTCTTCTCTCTCTCATCCTCTTTCTCTCTCTCTCACCCTCTTCTCTCTCTCTACCTTTTTCTCTTCTCTCTCGCACCCTCTTCTCTCTCTCTCACCCGCTTCTCTCTCTCTACCTCTTTCTCTTCTCTCTCGCACCCTCTTCTCTCTCTCACCCGCTTCTCTCTCTCTACCTCTTTCTCTTATCTCTCTCTCTCTCTCTCAACCTCTTCTCTCTCTCTCTCTTACCCTCTTCTCTCTCTCACTCTCTGTGTACACCTTTTTCTCTTCTCTCTCTCTCTGACCCTCTTTCTCTCTCTCACCCTCTTTTTCTGCTCTCTCTCACCCTTCTCTCTCTCTCTCTCTACCTCTTTCTCTTCTCTATCACCCTCTTTCCCTGCTCTCTCTCACCTTCATCTCTCTCTCTCTACCTATTTCTCTTCTCTCTCTCTCCCTCTGCTCTCTCTCACCCTCTTCTTTCTCCCTCACCCTCTTCTCTCTCTCTCTCTACCTCTTTCTCTTATCTCTCTCTCTCACTACCCCTCTCTCTCTCTCTGTCTTACCCTCTTCTCTCTCTCTCTACCTCTTTCTCTTATCTCTCTCTCTCACTACCTCTCTCTCTCTCACCCTCTTCTCTCTCTCACCCTCTTTCTCTCTTACCCTCTTCTCTCTCTACCTCTTTCACTTCTCTCACCCTCTTTCTCTCTCACCCTCTTTCTCTGCTCTCTCTCACCCTCTTCTCTGCTCTCTCTCACCCTCTTCTCTCTCTACCTCTTTCTCTTCTCTCTCTCTCACCCTCTTCTCTCTCTCTTACCTATTTTGTAATATATATATATAGATATATATATTGTACAAACTATTGTACAAACTATTACCACTTATCAAGGCCTATAGGCCACTCGAGGATGAAAGTTTAAAAGTGCACAGTAGTCAAATTCGGCAAAGATGACGGAACCGCTTTAAGAGGAGGATGAATTATTCAGTGACTCCAACCTATTTTGTTACATATATGTATGTATATATTTTTGTAAAAAATATATATTACTACTTATCAAGGCCCATAGGACACTCGAGGATTAGAGTTGAAAAGTGCACAGCAGTCAAATCTGGGAAAGAGGATGGAACCGCTTTAACGGGAGGATGAGTTATTCAGCGACTCCAACCTATTTTGGTATATATATATTTATATCTATATTTATTTTTAAATATATATTACCACTTATCAAGGCCCATAGGCCACACGAGGATGAGAGTTTAAAAGTGCACAGTAGTCAAATTCGGCAAAGATGATGGAACCGCTTTAAGAGGAGGATGAATTATTCAGTGACTCCAACCTATTTTGTTATATATATGTATGTATATATTTTTGTAAAAAATATATATTACTACTTATCAAGGCCCATAGGACACTCGAGGATTAGAGTTGAAAAGTGCACAGTAATCAAATTCGGGAAAGAGGATGGAACCGCTTTCACGGGAGGATGAGTTATTCAGCGACTCCAACCTGTTTTTTTATATATATATTTATATCTATATTTATTAAAAAATATATATTACCACTTATCAAGGACAATAGGCCACTCGAGGATGAGAGTTGAATAGTGCACTGTATAAAAAATACGGTAAAGAGGATGGAACCGCTTTAACGGGAGGATGAGTTATTCAGCAACTCCAACCTATTTTTTTATATATATATATATATATATACTTTTATTAAAAAATATATATTACCACTTATCAAGGACAATAGGCCACTCGAGGATGAGAGTTGAAAAGTGCATAGTAGTAAAATTCGGGAAAGAGGATGGAACCGCTTTAACGGGAGGATGAGTTATTCAGCGACTCCAACCTATTTTTTATATATATATATATATATATATATATATATATTTATAACAAAAATATATTACCACTTATCAAGGCCCATAGGCTACTCGAGGATAAGAGTTGAAAAGTGCACATTAGTCAAATTCGGGAAAGAGGATGGAACCGCTTTAACGGGAGGATGAGTGATTCAGCGACTCCAACCTATTTTGTTATATATATATATATATATATATATATATATATTTTGTACAAACTATATATTACCACTTATCAAGGCCCATAGGCCACACGAGGATGAGAGTTTAAAAGTGCACAGTAGTCAAATTTGGGAAAGAGGATTTAATCGCTTTAATAGAAGGATGAATTATTCAGCGACTCACACCTGTTTTGGTATATATATATATATATTTATAAAAAAATATGTATTACCACTTATCAAGGCCCATAGGCCACTCGAGGATGAGAGTTAAAAAGTCCACAGTAGTCAAATTTGGGAAAGAGGATGGAACCGCTTTAACAGGAGGATGAGTTATTCAGCAACTCCAACCTATTTTGTTATATATATATATATATATATATATATATATATTTTTCATAAAATATGTATTACCACTTATCAAGGCCCATAGTCCACTCGAGGACGAGAGTTGAAAAGTGCACAGTAGTCAAATTGGGGAAAGAGGATGGAACCGCTTTAACGGGAGGATGAGTTATTCAGCGACTCCAACCTTTTTTTTTATTTTGTAAAAAATATATATGACCACTTATCAAGGCCCAGAGGCCACTCGAGGATAAGAGTTGAAAAGTGCACAGTAGTCAAATTTGGGAAATTTGTTATATATCTATTTTTTTGTTACTTAGGCATTTCCACTTATCAAGGCCCAGATACATCTCGAGGATAAGAGTTAAATGTGCACAGTAGTCAATTGGACAATAAGGCCCAGAGGCCACCCGAGGATAAGGGTTGAAAATGGCAGTAGTTAATTGGACAACATAGTAATCGTTAGTAATGGAAAGTCGGGAAATTTGTTATATATATATTTATATTTTGTTTAGATAGGCATTACCACTTATCAAGGCCCAGAGGCCACTAGAGGATAAGTGTTGAAAAGTGCAGTAGTCAATTGGACAAAATATAGTAATTGTTAGTAATGGAAATTCAGTAAATTTGTTATATATATATTAATATTTTGTTAAATACGCATTACCACTTATCAAAGCCCACAGGCCACTCGAGGATAAGGATTGAAAAGTGCACCGTAGTAGTCGGTTGTAATGGAAATGCGGGATATTTGTAATATACCTATTTTTTGTTACTTAGGCACAACCACTTATTAAGGCCCAGAGGCCACTCGATGGTATTACCACTTATCAAGGCCCAGAGGCCACTCGAGGATAAGCGTTTAAAGTGCAGTAGTCAATTGGACAATATAGTAATCGTTAGTAATGGAAATTCAGTAAATTTGTTATATATATGTATATTTTGTTACATACGCATTACCATTTATCAAGGCCCAGAGGCCACTCGAGGATAAGGATTGAAAAGTGCACAGTAGTCAATTGGACAATATAGTAATCGTTAGTAATGGAAATTCAGTAAATTTGTTATATACCTATTTTTTGTTACTTGGTCATTTCCACTTATCAAGGCCCAGAGGCCACTCGAGCATAAGAGTTAAAAAGTCCACAGTAGTCAATTGGACAATAAGGCCCAGAGGCCACCCGAGGATAAGGGTTAAAAAGTGCAGTAGTCCATTGGTCAATATAGTAATCGTTAGTAATTACTACTTCTCAAGGCCCAGAGGCCACTCGAGGATAAGGGTTGAAAAGCGCAGTAGTCAATTGGACAATACAGTAATCGTTAGTAATGGAAATTCAGTAAATTTGTTATATATATATATTTATATTTTGCTAAATACGCATTACTACTTATCAAGGCCCAGACGCCACTCGAGGATAAGGGTTGAAAATATTCAACAAATTTTTTATCTACAGATTAGAAAATTTGTATATAGGGTATTCAGACATATGGAATATATCTAGCATAATCTATCTATTATATCTATAAAAGTCAGAATGTTTGTGTGTGTGGGTGTGTGTGAGGTAGAGAGAGAGAGAGAGAACAATTCTTAACCTATATATTCAACAAATTTTTTATCTACAGATTTTAAATTTGTTATAAAGGGTATTCATACATACGGAAATATATCTAGCATAATCTATCTATTATATCTACAAAAGTGAAAATGTGTGTGTCTGTGAGAGAGAGAGCAATTCTCAACCTATATAATCAACAAATTTTTTATCTACAGATTAGATAATTTGTATATAGGGTATTCAGACATATGGAAATATATCTAGCATAATCTATCTATTATATCTATAAAAGTGAGAATGTTTGCGTGTGTGTGTGAGGTAGCAAGAGAGAGAGAGACACAGAGCGAGAGAACAATTCTCAACCTATATATTCAACAAATTTTTTATCTACAGATTTGAAAATTGGTATATAGGGTATTCAGACATATGGAAATATATCTAGCATAATCTATCTATTATGTCTATAAAAGTGAGAATATGTCTGTGTGTGAGAGAGAGAGAGTAAGAACAATTCTCACCCTTTATATTCAACAAATTTTTATCTACAGATTAGAAAATTTTTATATAGTGTATTCAGACATATGGAAATATATCTAGCATAATCTATCTATTATATCTATAAAAGTGAGCATGCGTGAGAGGAGAGAGAGAGAGAGAGAACAATTCTCAACCTATATACTCAACAAATTTTTTATCTACAGATTTGAAAATTTGTATATAGATTATTCAGACACATGGAAATATATCTAGCATAATTTATCTATTATATCTATAAAAGTGAGAATGTGTGGGTGTGTGAGAGAGAGAATGAGAGAGAACAATTCTCAGCTTATATATGCAACAAATTGTTTATCTACAGATCCGAAATATCACATTTGTATAGAAGTAGAAATCTGGATACCTATTCTGATACCTAATAAAAGAAAGGACACTCTTTGGGGCGGATTTTGATGATAACAAGTCACTAATAAGAAATTATAATAAACATTGAAATAATTTAAGAATTTTATCAAAATAAAATTGCATGGTAATCACCCAATTTCTGCCACAAAATTTTGATGGGCAAAACTCATAAACAGAAAATATATATTTTCTAATTTCATCTTTTTTTTTATATAATCTGATTTGATGTTTTCCTTAATATTCAAATCACTATATTTTGCTGCTTAATATCAAATACAGCAAATGAGTTATTTTTATGCATCAAACAATTACATTTTCTCATTCATCCAAACTAATCACTGAACATCAATTTCATATTTTCTTCACTAAAATATTACTGTGCTTGATGTCATCAAGTAGAGCGGATCATTTTTTTTCATTTGTTCACACATTTTTCCAATTTATATATATTTTAAAGATTCTTAGCCTATGTCATTGCATACCAATCTGTTTATTAAAAGTTAAGGTTCACTGTAAACACATATGTTACACCAAAATAAAAACGCTTCAGATAATGTCTTGATATTCAATTCAGTTTCTCACATGACATCTTATGAAGTTAGTAGAAATGTTACAGACTTTTGAATCTCAAACACTTTCAATACTGTGCACTGATATTTTCTTTTTTGCAATATAAGCACATTCATGATTTTTTTTACAAACGTTAAAAACTTTCACATTGTGTAGCAATATACTGAAACAATTATAAAAATATTTGTTTTTATTTTGAATGATGCAGGGCATCTGAAGAGAGATTTTTCTAACAAAATGAAAGTATAATTTTTAGCAATAGGTATCTAGGAAAAGGCCACTACATATGTTATAAGTTCCAAATTTCCACAACCTGGCAAATACTGGTACATGCTAGCAAATTTAGATTTGCAATTACAGAATATGATTCTAATTTTTTCCTTTGCTCTTTATTCTAACACTACACTAAGTTTACTGTGTTATTTCGCTACAGTTGATATTGTGTAGAACAATAAGAAAATCATAGTGAACAATGCATTCAACAAAATTTCACACACATTTCTAGATACCTATATCTAATAAGTTCAAAAGAAAGGACACACTTAGGGAGGTATTTTGGTGGTCAAGTCACTAAAAAGAGATTAGCTGGTTTCCCGGCATAGCCTAGGATATAATAAAGATTGACTGAAATACATGTTCTAGCTGGTTTCTAGGCGTTGCCAGGGATGTAATATAGACACATTATGTTGTATATTACCTGTTCTCTTCTCCCTAAGGTAAAACAATTTCATATACATGCTGTAAATTACCTATGCTAGGGATAAAACATGAACAATACCAGTCCTAGGGTAGATAAAACAAATAATACATAGAGATGAAAGATTCCTCTCCCCTAAGAATCAAACATATGTTCAATATCTGCTTTTGTTTTTTCATTGTTTATACGGTCCCGAGCAACGCCGGGTAGCCCTGCTAGTAAAAGTATAAAATAAAAAATGAAGTTTTTTTTTACATATGATTCACCATTTATCAAGGCCTTGTTACTTGTCTTTTCAAGACAGCAGTGAATTATTAGCAACAATAGTCGCTGAAAAGACGTGGTTGCTATGGAAACCTTTCATAAAAAGCGTCGCTTATCTCCTTACAATTTTTTACGATTTTGAACACTAGAAAATTCATTAGGTCTTATGTTTTGCCGAACAAATATTGAAAAAATAATTTCACAATATAGCTGAGAAGATGATCTATAACCTGTAATAATTTTTTGAAATGTAGTCGAAAAATGAGTGAGCGTTAAAGCTTTACAGTAGTTTTAATAGACTACAACTGCCACTTAAGCATATATAAAAACACTACCGTGATATAGTATGATAAGTCAAATTAATTCTGTCATCACGCTAAGTCTTGAACCTATTGATACATCAAAGTGCCAAGCTTGTTTTTTGTGGTCATTTTTATAAATCAGTACTGCATTCCTAATAATGTAATTTTCATTACTTCATATGTCGGATTGAAGAGGGCAAATATTCGAAAATTTCGTTTGCAATGGTGGGTAATAATCCCTAATAACAAACTGAATGAGAGATCACTTCTCCTACTTTCCTTTTTTTCTTACATAGGCGTCACCACTTATCAAGGCCGATAGGCCACTCAAGGATAAGGGTTAAAGAGTGTAGAGTAGTCAAAAGGACAATATAGTAATCGATAGTAATGGAAGTTCGGTAAATTTGTTAACTTAAGTGGAACGGCTCATCAGAAACTTGTTCACGTTGGACTTGAAGACAACCATATTATAGACACCTGGAAAGAAGGAAAACGGAAGACAATTCCACAGGCGTGCAGTTCTAAGAAAAAAGCTTTGATAATGGAATCTATGTTTAGGTTTAGGCACAGATAAAGAGTGGGGAAAATTATTGATAATGTTTTCAGCTAGTCTAGTGTTTCTTGTGAAAATTTGGCGAGGAGGGGCCATAGATTGAAGCTGAGTCGAACACTTTCCATGAAAATAACGATAAAGCAGAGACGAACTCGCAACATCTCTTTTGTGAGATAGAGGTTGCAGCGAAGAGAAAAAGACATCTCTCACCAGGCCACGAAGTCTATTTTGAACCCTATCAAGGCAGGGCAAGTCTTTTCTAGCAGCCCCTGCCCATATGTGGCAACAATATTCCATCCTTGGACGTATCTGGTTCTTATATAGATAGATAATTGCATCAGCAGTGAGATATCTACTGGATCTGTAGAAGGATCCAACCATTTTTCCAGCGTCCTTGGCAACAGATTTGATGTACGTATTCCATTTAAGATCAGGAGTAAAGGTCAAGCCCAGAAGCCTGTCAAAACTTGAGGCCTCCCCAAGACGAGAGCCATTTATTTTAATTGATGCCAGATGTGGATCAGAACGTTGATGATGTAAAGATAGAAGCTTGGTTTAACATGCATTAAAAGTAACCAGCCACTCCTTTTCCCATTGTACTACGTGCTCAAGATCAGAGGAGAGGGAATCGGAGAGAACTTGGTCGTTTACTGTCTTAGATGTGCAACCATAGATGGTAGTGTCATCAGCAAAAATGTCTACGAATGATATAAGGATGTGATTTGGAAGATCATTAATATAGATCAGGAAAAAAGTTGGGCCTAGGATGGACCGCTGAGGGACTCCAGCATTTATACTGTGAGCTTCTGATTTTTGCCCATCAACTACTACTCTTATGAACCTATCAGAGAGAAATGATTTAATAATTGAGAAGACATTTCCAGCTATACCATAGCTGGAGATCTTGTGAAGTAAACCTTTATGCCATACCCTATCAAAGGCCTTTGATATGTCAAGAGCAATTGCCCTAGAAAGGTTGCCTCTGTCGAGAGATTCGCTAATCCTATGATATATAACTGTAAGCATATCTACTGTAGATCTAGCAGAACGGAAACCATATTGAGTGTCACTAAGAAGGTTATTTTTGCTGAGATGGTTGATTACTTCTCTATTTAACACAGATTCCAGCAACTTACTCATGACGCACAGGAGACATATTGGCCTGTACTGAGAGGGAGATGAACGATCACCTGAATTCTTAAATACAGGGCATACTGATGAGATTTTCCAGGGTGATGGGAAGCAATTTTCCTTAAGACAACGTTTAAACAGTTTTCTAAGTATGGGTGCTAGTTCTGGTTGAAGTTTTTTTGAGTACTATAATTGGAATACCGTCAGGGCCGGTTGCTTTACTGGAATCAAGGTTTTTGATTAGCTTGGCAACATCACATACAGATATTTGTATATCACATAGTGTGTTTTCTGATACAGGAGGAAATATTGGGGGTTGGCGGCCTTCGTCGCAAAGGGTAGAATTGGCTGCAAAGTTCTTGGCAAAGAGTTTAGCTTTGTCTGATGCTGACGAGATTAACTCAGGTCCATTGATGATAGTTGGGATAGAGCACACGCTTCTGTTCAGGATTCTTTTTGCAATTTGCCAAAACTGGTGAGAACCAAGCCGCTGCTCAGCTACTTTAGACTTGACGGACTGAGCATACAACTCTCTTGCGTTCTTTATTACTTTCGTACAATGGTTGCTGGCAGTCCTGAAAGCGGCTTTAGTTTCCATACATCTATTACGTAGGAAACAGTGGAAAAAGTGATTTCTGTGCGCAATAGCAGCAGCACATTCTGGAGAGAACCATGGCTGGCTGTTAGGTTTTTGCTGGAACTTTTTCGAGGGTATGAAATTGTCTATACCTACAATTAACCATTCCGTCAGGTCTGATACTATAGACGACACATCCTTTTTAAACATGGAACGCAGAGGAAGATCCGATATAAATGTACGGAAACTATCCCAGTCAGACATAGTGTATCGATATACTGTACGATGGAGAGGTACACCTGAGGACTTATTACATTTCATTTTTATCTTAATTGATACAACTGAGTGGTCGGAAGATTCAAGAGGAGACAGAACGGAAACTGAACATAGTTCAGGGCAAGATGTGAGAAAAAGTGCTAGGAGACTTGCATACTGGCCGTCATTGTCGGGCACACGGGTGGGTTCGAGAACACTCTGAGTGAGGTCATAAGCAATGGAGAAATCATGACAGAATCTCCCCTCATCATCGGTCTTGTTTGAGTGGGTCAACCATTCCACATTGTGAACATTGAAGTCTCCACATACGTGAATGTTAGGTGAAGGATAAGCAGCTAGAACTTGGTCAATTTTCTCAGATATGCTTTTAAAGATAGTAACTCCGCTGTTATGGGGACGATAGAGAGTAAATATAAATGCCGTAGTGTGAGCTAGTGCTACTCGGAAGAACATATAGGGTAAGTTAGGATCTTCTCTGGAGATGTCCCTACCACATGGGAAGCCATCTTTTATATAGGCACATATTCCATGCCCATGGCGATCTTGGGGGTCAGATTTGGAAGCTAGGTAAGAGTATCTATAAATTACGAACTCATTTAGGGAAATAGTCTGTCCAATTCCAGTTTCGCTTAAAAATAAAAGGTTTAGTTTAGTCTCCTGTAATTGGGCTTCAACCTCTGGAAGGTTAGAACGTAGACCCATGATGTTGGAGAAGGAGACATGGTAGTGGGGGTCTACGTTGGAAGTTTCAGATACGGGTTTAATCGTGTATTTTTTTATTGAAACTTGTCATGATGGAATTTTGGAGTTTGTGGACTTGGTCGTCAGACTTGCTTAGAGCAGGACAGAGAGGGGAAACAAAGAGAGAAAAGTAACGAAGAATTTTTTTTTGTAGCACATGATAAGGTAAAGCCGGGAAAATTACCCACTAGTATGGCATCGAGAGGCCCCACCAGAGACTACTGCATGGTCCAGAATCCATTCACCAAATGGCAATACAGCAGCCCCAGTACTTTGCGCCTGCTGATAGGACAGCCTCCTTAGTGGTTAATCCAAGGTTCGGGTCCCTGACTATCAGGCGGATAACGTCAGCCCAGATAAAACGTTTACCTCCAGCACCCTTACTAGTGACATGGCTACAAGGATAGACAAAGAAGAGAAAATTTCCGCCATCTCTGTCGACTGTTCACACAAAATACTGCCAACCTAGAATACAGCTTTTTCTTCTCCCTTTGGCAGAAACATCACTCATAAAAAAAAATGAGGACAGAGTGACAAATAAAGAGAAGCGAGAGTAACGGTAGCTGCCGACAACGCTTCCAAAAAAAGTTCTCTACTCTCCTTTAAAAAAAATCTATTAAGTATTGTACTTAATAAAAGTCCAACTGGCGTGTTTTTTAAAGGGAACGTTTGATGGATTCACCTCTCACGAATTAACAATGCATACAATTTCCTTATCTGTTCATGCAATCAACATGGCAGATATAATAAACATTTATGACGAGAAAACGCTATCATTAAATAAAACAATCAGGAGATAAAAATATACATTAAGAATGTTGTTATTAATATTAGAAATTAAGCAAAAAAATTAAAATACACTTATCTCGAACACGCATTCGTCTCCAGGGTGCAAACTGATTTGAGAAGACTTTTAGCTTTTTTTTTTAATGATTTTTTACACAGTGATCACCACTTATCAAGGCCCGGAAGCCACTCAGGGATAAGGGTTATTGCAAGTACATTACGTTAGTGAAGAGATTTGATGAAATGTTTACTTAAGGGGGCGGTTCATTAGGAATTTGTTAACATTGGACTTGAAGACATCCAAGTTGTAGTCCGGATGGAAGCAGGCAGACGGAACAGAGTTCCACAGGCGTGCAGTTCTAAGAAAGAAGCTTTGTTCATGGAATCTGCGTTTTGATTTAGGCACAGATATAGAGTGGGAGAAATTTTTCACAGTGGATTCAGCTAGACGGGTGTTTTTCGTGAAAGATTGGCGAGGGGGGACTAGAGATTGGAGTTCAGACGAGCATCTACCATGGAAATAACGATAAAACAAGGACAGGCTCGCAACGTCTCTTCTGTGGGAGAGAGGTTGCAGGGTAGAGAAAAGGGCATCCCCCACTAAGCCACGAAGTCTATTTTGTACTCTGTCAAGGCAGGATAGGCTGTTTTTAGCAGCTCCTGCCCAGATATGGCAACAGTATTCCATCCTTGGACGTACTTGGCTTTTATATAGATAGAGAATTGCATCCGTAGTGAGATATCTTCTGGAGCGGTAGAAGGATCCCACCATCTTTCCAGCGACCTTGGCAACAGACTTGATGTACGTGTTCCATTTCAGATCAGGAGTAAAGGTCAAACCCAGAAGCTTGTCAAAACACGGGGCCTCACCCAGACGAGAGCCATTCATCACAATTGATGCCAGATGGGGATCAGAGCGTTGATGATGTAAGGATAGGAGTTTGGTTTTGGATGCATTAAAGGTAACTAGCCACATCTTCCCCCACTGAACCACGTGCTCGAGATCAGAGGAGAGAGAATCAGAGAGAACTTTGTCATTTACAGCCTTTGATGTGTTGCCGTAGATGGTCGTGTCATCAGCATAGATGTCAACGAATGATTTAAGTATGTGTTTAGGGAGGTCATTGATGTAGATCAGGAAGAGAGTTGGGCCCTGGATTGACCCCTGAGGGACTCCAGCATTTATATTGCAGGCCTCCGATTTTTGTCCATCTACCACTACTCTTACGAGCCTATCGGAGAGAAATGATTTAATGATTGAGAAAACATTTCCAGTTATACCGTAGCTGGAAATCTTGTGAAGTAGACCCTTATGCCATACCTTGTCGAAGGCCTTTGATATGCCGAGAGCAATTGCCCTAGAAAGGAAGCCTTTGTCAAGAGATTCACTAATCCTGTGGGATATAACCGTCAGCACATCTGCGGTAGATCTTGCAGAGCGGAAACCATATTGTGTGTCACTAAGAAGGTTATTCCTGCTGAGGTGGTTGACTATTTCTCTATTTAATATGGATTCCAGCAACTTACTCATAACACACAGGAGACTTATAGGTCTGTATTGAGAGGGAGATGACTTATCACCTGAATTCTTAAATACAGGGCAAACTTATGAGGTCTTCCAGGGAGTCGGAAAGCACTTCTCCTTAAGGCAGCGCTTAAATAGTTTCGTAAGTATGGGAGCAAGTTCTGGTTGAAGCTTTTTTAACACTATAATTGGGATGCCATCAGGGCCGGTTGCTTTACTGGAATCTAGGTTCTTTATTAATTTTTATATCAGCGTCCCAAAAAGACTTTTTTTTTAATTAACCGTTAAAACAAACACGTGATCGCTTTCTGAATTTTTGCAAGTGACGTTTAAGAAATTGCGTTATAAGAGAACATCGGGGGGTCCTCTGGAATTAAACTAGTGCCGTTATAAGTAAATTCAACATAAAATGAAAAAAAAAACAGAAATTGAGGGGGGATCTGAAAGAAATATAAAATGGTTGAGTAGGCTATCCTTAAGATCAACTTGGTAGATATAATAAACTTTTATGACGAGAAAACGCGATCATTAAATAAAACAATCAGGAGATATAAATATAAATTAAGTACTGAAATAGAATGTAGTTATTAATATTAGAAATTAAGCATATACTTTCTCCAAATATTGATTTTAAAGAATTAATTCTTTCAACCGTGTTAATAATCAAACTTGAATGATGAGTAAATGTTATCTTGATTTTAATTCCATTATAATATTTTTATCCTAAAATTACATATTTGAGATTTTGTAGGATTTAAAAGTTTTATTGAGAAAATTTTGCGCGTGGCCTTTAAGTAATTTTTTAATTCCGTTAATAAATTGTTCTTTATCAGTTATAGTTTTTTTATCATAGAAATATTTATCTATTAAATCTAAATTAGGTTTATTTTTTATTTTTAGTAATGTTTTATGCAAACAATTTATGATACTCGTGCTTCATAAGTCTTTAGAAGTTTTGTGTTTTTTAAGCTTTTAAAGCGCTATGTTAGAAGTTATTAATTTCTTTAAGAATATTCTCTAATTCCCGTTGCAAATATTTTTCGTCTGTCGTAGTTAATATGCTTGGTAATATTCTGCCCTTCAATACTCCTTGGTAATAGTCATCAAATATTTTTCAAAGTTACCAAGTTATTCATAAATCCCAAGTCTTCTTTTTGGTGTGGAATGTAAGATTAAACTAGGAAAATAAAAAAAAATGCTTTAGACTTCATCTGTCGATGCAGTTCTGCTATCTTAGGCAGTAAGTACACGAAGGTAATTCCGTTTGTCGGTAATCGGAATATTTTAAAAGAGGTGTTAAAGTTAATTATGTTCCTGCCAAATGTAATATTCCAACCTCGGAGAGTGCTCAACGTAAAGAAACTAATATCATTTGAAGTTTAGATTATTTACATAAAAACTAATAAATTTACGAGGTTTATATAATAGTGCTCAATAAAATAGAGCAAGGGATACCTTTATTTATATCAAATTAAACACTACTTTAATGTCTCTACTTAATTAAAATTTATTCCGGTCCGATTTGTTATACAAATAACTAATCGTCTCATTTGCCGCCAGAAAGTGTTTCATTATGTTGTTTCTTTTTTGCGAGTACTTTCACTTGACGCACTGAATGGTCAACAGCTGGATTTTGATTTAGAATTATTTATATCGGCTGTGTTTGTAGAGGTTCTTAAATAGTACATCAAATGTGCGTGTAGGTGATAATATTTTATATTTTGGTTGTTCTCAAGCGGTTGTTGGTTGGTTGTTTGTGTTTTACGGCATATCAAGCCTTTTCAGGTTGTTTAATGCCGAATTCAAATATTCAGAAGTCGGTTTGTATTTAACCCATAGTTGGGACCTTAACAGGTACTACCACTCCAGGTCAGATTGGACCTGTCAGCAATGGCAATTGAAGGATGGCTCCATACTCCCCAAAGCCCGCAGGCTGAGACCTCACCACTGGATATAGTCTAAGGTCATATCCAGGACCTCTTAAGTGGTAAGCATGTGGCTATATTAAATGTACGGCATATATAATTTACACTAATTAAAATGGATAAACGAAGTTTTTTTCAGTTAAGAATATTTTTAGAGTCACTAATTTACCTAGACACTTAAAAATATTTGGATTAGATTTATAATTAATAGTGCTTATTATGAAACGCCTGGTATTTATATGCAATGTCTATACGATTGTCAGTTCTTATCGTTAGAGATGCAATGTGCAGTTCTTATGTCATTAAATAATAATTGTTTAAATTATGTATGCAGGAGTTATATATAAAAGTGAAAATGTGTGTGTGTGTGAGTGTGTCTGTCTGTCTGTCTGTGTACATTTTCGTACGCAATAACTCTAGCAATTTTCGGTCCACAAACTCGAGCTTTGATATAATACCTATTAAAATTTGAAAACATCTTTTTGATCAGAATTCTGCCAGATATTTGACTGTTAAGGGGTCAAAGTGAAGCGATTTGACCTTTGAGAACTTTACCAAACTCCATCGCCAATTTAATGTCTAAACACTTGAAATTTTTGATATAGACTAACTGGACATGGATCAAACGTTATATATTGATTTGAGCCAAAACAATAAATTCTAAGGGGTCAAAATTGAAGTCAAAGTTTTTAAAAAATTGACCTCTGCGGTCTCTTCCAAATTACTTAGCCAACTTTGGATCTAAATATTTGAAATTTTACATAAAGTGTATTAAGACATTTTAATCAGTTTGTCGTTGGAAATTTGGCTGCCAAGATGTCAATGTTCAAAGGATTTTACATTTGCTGTCTCTAGCTTAATAATAAGCTTATTTTGGGTCAAAACATTTGAAATTTTACATAAAGGGTACTCAGACATGCAGCAAGCTTTTAATAGGTTTTTGGGAGAAAGTGTCGCTGCCAAGCGGTCAACGTTTAAATAGTTGACCTTTGCAGACTCTACCAAGCTCAATCGGCAATTTTGGGGCTAAACACTTTTAAACTTTTAGATGAAGGTTACCTGGACATGGTTCAAACATTCTACTTTAATGTGAGCCCAAAACAATAAATGTTAAAGGGGTCAAACTGGGGTCAAAGTTTAAAAAAAATTAACCTCTGCAGTCTTTACTAACTTTTCTCTATAGTAGTTAAGGAAGTTTATTATATAGAAAGGCATTACCGTACATAGACACACACAGTTAATAACAGTACATAGGGCCCGAACAGAGCCGGACTGAACTGCTAGTATATATATATATATATATATATATATATATATATATATATATATATATATATACAGATATATATATATATATATATTATTGTTTAAATTATGTATTCAGGAGTTATATAATATATATATATGTGTGTGTGTGTGTGTGTGTGTGTGTGTGTGTGTGTGTGTGTGTGTGTGTGTGTGTGGGTGTGGGTGTGGGTGAACATTTGGCTACTGTTTTGCAAAACATGTCAAAAACATATAATCTCCAGTCGGAATGTTTTTTGAAGATTTGTGCAAACAAGTATTTATATAAAGACAGTAAATATTCTTTGGACTTTTTCCCTGTCGATATAAATTTTAACTTGATTACGTATATATTTATATATTTATATCTTGCTATCTAGCTATGTAGCTAGCTAGCTAGCTAGCTATTTATCTATTTATCAATCTCTCTCACTTTCCCTCTCCCTACATATATTACACCTCACCCATTAAGAAACAGACTTGCTGTATAAATGAAGTTCATATGAAAAACTCTTTGACGTAATACTTTAAGCAAAGCACGTCCTACCATTATCAATTATTTATTTACAAATATTATGTCAAGCTGCTCTGATAAATTAAATCTATTTAAAAATCTAAATTGCTTTATCAGAAGGAAAATATACGCTTCCTGAGTTTTATTTAGATTACTGACCTTAAACATGGTCATACAAGCACAAATTATGCTCTTTTTATTCCTAATATTCGGCAGGTGCTCTGGAGCACAAAAAACAGTGTACGAATTCGATCTTTTCAATTGCGTCTCAAGTGTCACATCTTGAAGGTAAGGTATTTACCATTTTTTATGGCCATTTTTATCAATAATACGTTGTGGAAAAGGTAGCTGAACTTTTGCTCAGAATCGTTATCGACAAATCGGATCGTGTAAATGTAACACAAAGGCATTGTTGCGTCAATACATGGCAAGAGATAACACATTGATACGCTATTTCCTTCTTAAAATAAACAAAAAAATCAGCACGCTCACATCGATGAAAGAAATTAAATACACAAATATCAGCGTGCAATATTATTTTTGTTCATCAGTTACGTTGAGAAAGGAAAGAATACATCAATAATGAATTGATGCGTTTTAAAGAAAAATACCGATAAAAAGAAACATGTTTTTTCAATAGAGCGTCCATCGCAACAATCAGGTTTACTATCCAACAACTACTGGCCATTTGCCGATCTTGACACACTGACTCTGCTATTATTGACCAATAATTCAACAAAAAAGTATTTGATGTGAAGTAAATACTTGCGAATACAAAGTCACGTGAATGTGTACT
>NC_136486.1:15342552-15395052 GCF_053919585.1 Euprymna scolopes
ATTTTTATTCGTAATTTAGACCATCATGACGTCAGAAAAGACATATTGAGAACGACATAGAACATATATATATATATATATATATATATATATATATATATATATACTATTTTCATTGCGAACTTTGTTTTCGTATAAGCTGTATCGCCTGAACAGTTTTAGTTTTTGAGAACTAGCTGACCCAAGCATGCTCATGACTCTATAGCAACATATAACATACATAGCTTAAAAAATAGAAATAAAGAGTATATATATATATATATATATATATATATATATATATATATATATATATATATATATGAATTGATAATTTAAAGAACCGTGAGCGGGCGGAAATATACAAGCCAAAAATCTTGAACTCCTCTTGCAATTTTCCCATGATGACAATTGGCTTACTAGCAAAAATGCGAATCGGTTTTTTCCCAATTTTCTTAGTGCTATCTTGTTGCAATCAGCCTTACAAATCGTCCATCGCTGAGGGCAAAGTCATTTTCTAGCGATAAATCTTTCACGCCTCTCTCGGTATGCTTTGAATCTAATTGTCTCGCTGTTGCATCTTGTAATGAACTACACATGCCAACATCGCCTCCGATATCACCGTTAGCGAACATACTTGTTCGCACCTGTATATCAGGTAAGAAGATCGGGATGGTTTATCAACGCTTCGTTTTCAAATAAAAATTATAATAGTTATTATTTAACTACCCTTTTTGTTTATACAGTCATTTGAATACTCATCATAAAATAATATTAATGGATTAGATATGCAGGCACTTCTAAGTCTATTACTCTGTGTTCCATACTGTTAAGTACATAGAAAACGGTGCCACTAAACATGACACAGTGATATGGGACAAGAAAGAGAAAAAAGCTATCTTTGTAGGATTTATTGGCCCAGTTATATTTGGTTAAATAGACCTAAGATCGAAAACATCGCTAAATACGAAGGTGTTGTTTAACGACAAGAAAAGAAACTGGTATCTTAGGAAGATCGCGATTATTCTAGTAATTACGAGTTTATTCCAGTAACAAATCCCATGACAAAATATCTAATAACAACATGCAAATATACCCGGTGAACCAAATAATATAGAGAAAAAAAACGAGTAGAATTTTGACAAACATTTTTCTGAAACCGTCAAACTCTTAACAACACTGTTCCGTACGAAAACATCGTCGTTATTTGATAATAGATGAAAATGCGTGAATTTAACCAGACAAAATGCGTCAACAATCAAAAACACAAAGGTTGCCACGGCTTAGAACTAACTGAAGAGAGTACTGATGATTTCAAATGACCGATAATCGCAGAAAGATTGGTATTGGCAAGACTCGACGCAGTTTACAACAAAATTAAAAACCGAACAAACCTGGCACTACAAACGTTTGCTATCGTTTGATTATCTTTTAAAAGAATTCCAAGAACATTGAAGAATTCGACATCGCGTACGTAAAATGATACGTAAAATTCAAAACACTATTCTCCAGAGAACATAGTAAAGAAAAATGTATTATTTCCTTCTCACAGAAAAGCAAATTAAATAAAAATCAAAATAAGTCAATACTAAGTATGTGTTATCGGTATTTTTTTTCGCGAAATTATGCTTACTATGTTGGACAGCTTTAATTTTACGATAGCATCCTTGTGTGATATTATCATAAGAAAGATCAGAGAACAACAACAAGAACAGGTCCACAAACCATCGCTTGAATACAGGATTTTTCATTGAAAATAACACAACACAACGAGATTTCTGCATGGAAAATAAAATAATACTTGGGACAAAGAATTAATAACTGTAGTGGTCAAAGCTATAAAGGTTTTGCCAACTACAAAACGGATTTCAGAATTACAAAGTCTTTTCAATATGTACGACAACGGTTCCCACTAAACGAGTTACTAAAAATGGCCGTATGGAAATGTACACTAGGATGCCATACGAAAATGAGTTAAATAAAACAAACCCTGATGTTAGATCTATTCTTCACGCATTATGACACAATGCTAGAAATGGTAGCGGCTATACCAACTCATACGGAATAGGGATCTGCATCATACAATAAATGCTGGAAGAAAGTAAATAAACGATTGCACACTTATCAAGAAAAGCACTACTTATGGACTGAGAAGGAAGCACTTGCTTTTATATTTGCAACTATACAGTTCTATCGGTATTAACACCGACGATTCTTTATACTGCAGACTGTCCATAAACTTCTATTGACCGTTTTAAGTGTAAGCAAAGGTTACTCATCTACACAGAAAACAGATTTCATGGATAGGACAGTAAATAGCTGAATTGCAATTTCAAGTTATGAGTATATATATATATATATATATATATATATATATATATATATATATATATATATATGTGTATACTTCGTTTAATCACATAAATTAATATACTAAAGTATACTTTTATGCGTAACTTTTAAGTATTTACTTAAACAATGCTCAATATATAGGTAGAGCTACGTAGAAAGGTCTAAACATATGTATGGCAATTAAGCTACACAGAATATTCCGCATTTCATTCTCGTGAGAATTCGTCAATCATATATATATATATATATATATATATATATATATATATATATATAATGTTATAAAAATAAATATGGCAATTAATCTACACAAAATATTCCGTATAAGCCTGGCGAATGCTCATGAAAATGAAACGCGGAATATTCTGTGTAGCTTAATTTCCATTAATGTTTTTATAACTTACTATATATATATATGTGCGTGTGTGTGTGCGTGTCTGTGTGCATATAAACATATAGTTACATATGTGTATCTATATATGTGTACATATGTTAATATATATAGTTACATATGTGTATCTATATATCTATATATATATATATGTGTGTGTGTGTGTCTGTGTGTGTGTTGTAATTTAAAATTATAATTTATTTATAAAAATCTGTAAATTCTATTGCATTTTGTAAATCTGACCTTTAAACAATTCTACATTTATTTTAGCCACTTTCGCAATAAAATAACGTATAATTTTTACACACGAGGCCATTCACTTGTTCAAGAAATGTAAATGCAATTTGAACTGAAGCATATAAAAGCATCGAGATTTTAAACGAACCGTAATGAAAACTGCCGGAAGACGACTGATGAAACTCAGCCGAAAGTACTTGCAAAAAAAATGAAGGAAGAAAGTAAGATGGAGATTCCATGTGATGTTTAACTGCGATTTTTTATGAAGACGGATAGGCAACGCGCAGTCGCGCAGCTTGAAAATCTGGGCAGTTCCCCTGTTCACATCCGCTAGAAGCGCTGACTGAAATTTGAAAAACAAACATGCACAAAACTTTTATCCACTCGACAAGAAAAAGAGAAAAAAACACAAAAGATTAACAAGGGAGTTTCTTAAAAAATAAAAACTCGTTTATTTTATAAATTTCGCGTAGTAATTTTGGCTTCAAACGTATTTAATACGTATTTATTCTTCAAATTTCAGTCAGCGCTTCTAACGGATATAAACAACGAAACTACCCAGATATTCAAATTGCGTGACTACGCGTTACTTACCCGACTTCATAAAAACCCTGCAATTAAACATCACGTGGACTCTCCATCTAACTTTCTTCCATTCAACATCATGGCGAAGAAAAATAGAAAAACACAGAGAAAAGATTGACAAGGGCGTTTTACTCCGAAATATATATCTTAAAAAATAAACAGTCGTTTTTTTTTTATTTCGCGTTGCAGTTTTGGCTTTAAACGTATTTCATACGTATTTATTCTTCAAATTTCAGTCAGCGCTTCTAAGGGACATAAACAAAAAAAACTACCCATATATATATATATATATATATATATATATATATGTGTGTGTGTGTGTGTGTGTGTGTGTGTGTGTGTGTGTGGGTGTGTGGGTGTGTATGTGTATAGCCCAGCAGTGGCAAAATAACTTTTAACAATAACACATTAATTATATATTTTCCTAACCATATATATATATATATATATATATATGTATGTATATATATATATATATATATTAACATATAGTTAACTAAAAAAGACTTACCACAACTTCTGCATCCTATTTTCCATACCAGACGACATAAACTAACGTTACTTAATTAAATTCAACCAATGAATTAAAACCAAAAATCATCAATTACATATTAAAAAAAACAACAGAAAAGAAAACTCTAACTACAACAAAATTGCTCCTGACGACGATCAAGGATCGAAAGCGATAGAAAAAAATCACTATGTAACATAATACTAAACCTATGAACTAAAACGAGAAAAACGCTGTGCAGATCGAGAAGATCAACACTATGTAAAACTTTTACGTGTCCAACCGGAAAAATAAATATTTAATACAAAAAACAACGTATATTTACGTTAGGTACGTCGATAATATTTTTTCATGCTGACAATAATAATAAAAATAGGGAAACTAAGGGATTTAAAAAAAAATAAACTCCGTGCTTTCTTTCAGTTATGGATTATAGAAAAACATAGTACTTCATTTCCTGACATGCTCATAGACTCCAGCAAATATGAATTTCCACTTCTCTGTATAAAAAGGCTATTTCAACGAATTCCTGCATCTAAAACTTCAAAGGTGAATTTAACTACCGATACAAAACCGCAATTATAAAGAATCTTAATAATCGAGGCAAATTGATCACCTCAAATAAAAAAGGATAACAGAAAAAAAGCAATATATATATATATATATATATATATATATATATATATACACACATATATATATGCATATATAATTTTTTTAATAATTAATAACTAATTCCCCAATTTCTTAGTCGATAAACACATTCAACTAACAGTAAGAAACCTAGACCAAGCTAAAAAAAACTAATTAACCAATCTCCACCGTATTAATTTATTCTATCGAAACAGCTACACTACAACTTTAAATCAGATGAAAAAGTTACTAAACAATATTATATCTCGATATATATATATATATATATATATATATATATATTTCCAGTCAATAATAATAAGATCAGATTCATAACCTACTACAAGAAATTAATAGCTCCTTTCCTTATAATTAAAATCAATCGATGAAATCAATGTAGTCAACAAATTCAATCGCATCTTGGAAGGGGGTATTCGACCAATAGAAATACTAATAACTACATTGGAATCACAACTAACATATTGTCTAGTTCTCCAATGGAAAACCCTTGAACTTTTACCCCTTAACAGACAAATTTCGCGGCGAATATCGATCACAAAGATTTTTCGAAATCTCAGTACCCTGTATATAAAATTTCGAGTCTGTAGACTTTAAATTGACAGAATTATTGCGTAGGGAAATGTACACACACGTACACACACATACACACACACACACCAACACGTTCACTTTCATGGATATATAGACTACAAGAAGTGTGGAAAACCAAACCACGTGGTTAGAAACAACTCCTCACCGGCTATAAAAACGTTGGAACAAACTAATGTAGTGTATAGATTCAAATACTCTCTGGGAGAATTTAACTCCAAAAATAAATATATGAATAATACATACATTTGGCATAGAACAACAACGTTGTCCCGTCAAATCACCATGCATCTAAATAATACTATCGAAACATTTGATAAAAATACACAACTGTCTCCCCTCTTTTCTTAGAACGGTCCTCGTCGACAACACAAACATTATACAACATGAAAATAATATTAAATATTAAACATTGTGGAAAAGTAATGTATTAAAACTCATCGCCCTACTATAAATAATATTGCATACGAGAAAAGCAGCAATGTGTTGAAATGCCTTGTAAAAACGGACTTTGCAAATACTGCCCACGGACATTGATTTTAATACTCGAATTTTTAATCGATATATATTTTAATCGACTTCCCCACGACTTTATATATTTTAACTTATCATCACCTAACGCAGTTTACTTTTCACTTTTTAATTTCCATTCTAACCCCTTTTCTCTTTTACTTCCTCAACACCTGAAGAGGATTCGTTAACGAATCGAAACGCTCGTGACATTGACAACTATGGAACCTTCATTAAGATTTTCGATTTTGATATAAATACGATTATACGAAAAATCGAAAAGTTCAAAAAATGATCATAAAGTGTAATAATATTTGTTTATATATATATATATAGAGAGAGAGAGAGAGAGAGACAGAGAGAGACAGAGAGAGAAAGAAGGAGAGAGATAGATAGATAGATAGATAGTGTATATGTTCTAATGTAAATTTATAACTTAATTCTAAAAAAACGGTAACTTCCAGACCACTGTGTAAAGCACCCTTTTAAACCAGTTCATATTTATTTTAGCCACGTCCTTTAGACGTTAAAACATTTTTTTTTACGTACGAGATGCTTCATTATTTTAAGCACTTTAATTGTAATTTGAAGTGAAGCATCAGATTTTAAGCGATAGATTAATCACATACTAGTTGAAGACGACTTGAGAAAATCAGTTAAAAGTACTTGCAAAAAAAAAACAGATGGACGAAAACGACTATGGACATTTTTAAACAATTCAACTGAGATATTAAAACCACCATACGAAAAACTGAAAAAATTCAAAAAAACGACGATTAAGCAGAAACACTACAGGGTCTTCAAAAATGTCTGTCTATATATATATATATATATATATATATATATATATATATATATATATATATATATAAAGCATTAGAAATCTCACCTTCTCAGCGACTTAACACACCCTACTAAACACTATTTCCCTCAAGCAGATTATCTTAACTCTTAACATTAATTCAAAGTTATAATCGTATATTTAGTTTATTCTGGTTTTCTTAAAGAAAATCACCTAACCTATGTTAATTAAAACTCTTAACTGTTCCGAAAACTAAGTAAAAAAATCCATCTTTTTAGATTCCTATCCTCCCAAACTTGACACTAACTCTATTACTATTCAATTAATTTAAACCATTTTCTCTGTCACTTTATTACTCTTGAATCTATGAATCTATTACTTCATATTTATACATCTATAATTCGTTCCCCCATATTATTTTATATAAAAAGACTTTATAGTAATTTATGGATGAATCTTAAATATAACGCATCTTTACTATATCTGCGCCATACCACTGCCACCGCCGCCGAGCTTTGTAGACACTTTGACCCATTATGACTTTGGTAACTTGCGCTAGGCAGACTTTTTCCCCCTTTCATCGCCTTTTTGTGACACGAAAAAATTGTTCGTATTTTGTCATAGGTTCCCCTTTTTTCACCTTTTGCATTTTATCCGTTTTAAGAAAAACCTTCTTCTTTGACATCCTTAGTTTACTTTCTTTTATTCTCTCTGTTGACTTCTAACTTCTAATTTTAATTTATTTAACAATACTTTTTCTCTCCCCAACTCTTCTCCTCCTTTCATTCGCTCTTCCTCCCCTCTCCCCTCTCCATCCATTACTCCAACTCTTGGTTTTTAATATCGATATGTAATCAAAAATCTTTTCTGTTACAATTTATGTTGGCTTAAATTGGCTGATTGACATAGGCTAGATAATTTGTTTATTTCGTCTATAGAAAATAATATAGTAATGATTAAAGCAAATACTCGCGAGGTTGAAATAATAAAACACACACATACACACACATAAACATATCTGTGAATTACGATATATCTATATATCTATAAAAGTGAAAGTGCGTGTCTGTCTTTGTGTTTGTGTTTGTCTGTGTACATTTCCCTACGCAATAACTCTGTCATTTTCCAGTCTACAGACTAGAAATTTGATATACAGAGTATTGAGAGTTGGGAAAATCTTTGTAATCCATTTTCGGCCAAGAATTTGGCTGTTAAGGGGTAAGAGTTCAACGATTTGACCTTTAAAAGTCTACCAAACTCTCCTGCCAAATTTGGGTATAAACAATTGAAATTTTAGATATAAGTTACTCGGAAATAGATCTAACTTAATAACTTGATTTGAACCCAAAACAATAAATGTTAAGGGGTAACACACACACACACACACACACACACACACACACACCCACACACACACGAACACGCACATACACATATATGTGTGTGTGTGTGTAAATTATATATATATATATATATATATATATATATATATATATTATTTACTTTAATAATTATTAAATACCTACAAACCCTAATGTTTCATCCTTTCGGGAATCATCAGTGCAGGGTGTCACGATATATATATATATATATATATATATATATATATATATATATATATATATATATATATATATTTCGAATCTCTCGATTTGCGTTAATATTATATATATATAAAAGTGAACGTCCCTGTGTGTGTCTGTGAGCATTTTCCCACGGAATAACTCTTTAAATGTCAAGTCTACAGACTAGAATTTATAGGTTACTTGGTCATAATAGGGGCCAATTTAAAAAAATGACCTTTGCAGTCTCTACCAAATTACTCAGACAATTTCTGGTCTAAACAGGGTATTTAAAGATAGGGCAAGTTTTTTTATTGGTTTGCGTCGAAAATTTGAACTACAAATATGTAAATCTATGTATGTATGTTTGCATATCTGTCTAAAACTTTTGACAGGGGTGACAGATTTTCACAAGATCGGAATTGTTTAAAAGCACAACACTTTAGACAACAAATACCGAAGAATTGGCTAAAAACATTAATTTCTTCACCCTCCACTGGGCACTTTTCTACAGGGAGAGGTCGCTTTTTTCGCCGAGATTTTTGAAAGTCATCTTCTCTTTTAAATTGTCTAGCCTTAATTTAAACTAACGTAATTTCCGATTTGACGGTAGTCCTACCACAAAGACGTCAAGTTTTTCCCGTCCTTTTTCTCCTTCACGGTAAGGGTTCGAGGCTGCCTTCCTACTACCACTTTTTTTGCTCAACACACACCTCCACATACCCGGGTAACGACAGGCACCCATGCTAGTATATATATATATATATATATATATATATATATATATATATATACATATATATATATATATATATCCTAATTCACGCGTAGACTCTTGTGTCGGAATCACAGCTATTCATTTCATTTAGATGTACACCTATTCCCTGTCTGGTTATTACCTACACCCACTTGTTTAATAATATTATATAATTGTTGCGAGCACTTTTGTGAAGTTTATTATACTGTAAAAAATTATTCTGCTAGATTACACTTTTTGTATTGACAAAGGTATTTACGTTTTAGTTCACGATATTACTACAGTGATTACCCCTGGATCTTGTGTCTAATAAATGTACAATGTCAAATTTATATTTTGTTAACTTTTCTCTAGTGCCAAATATAAGTGCATTTGTGTCAGTGTGAGTATTTTGATAAATAGTTTTTATTCTTATTCATGTAAATATCTGTACATTTCTTTTTCCGAAAATGGTTAATATGAATCCCAGACTCACTTCAATATTGTAACTTTTGTCTGATTATATATATATATATATATATATATATATATATATATATATATATATAGAGAGAGAGAGAGAGAGAGAGAGAGAGAGAGAGAGATAGATATTAAGAGGGAGAGACAGTAAGACAAAAAGTTAGTTGACTAAGTACGTATTCGTATACACACACACACACACACACACACACATATATATATATATATATATATATATATATATAAACATCTAGTCCTATTTATAATCATCTGGTTATAATATGTATTTTTCTTTCTCTCTATCTATCTGTCTCTGTCTCTGTCTCTCTCTGTCTCTCTATCTCTCTCTCTCTCTCTATATATATATATATCTTCTCTTCTTCTCCTCTTTTCTCTTCTTCTCATCTCTTCTCTTCTATCTATCTTCTATCTTTTCTATCTTCTATTCTATCTTCTGTATAAATAATATGAACTCATTTTTTCCCGCGGATTTTGACCTTAATAGGATTAAAAATCAAGATATTTCATGCAAATATAATATGCACAAACGGCAGAACAATATCTGAGGTGTGTTATGGGCTTATTATTTCTCAAATTCCTCGATAATCTTAGATTTCTATACTTTTTCTGCTGAGAAGTCACGGCCAAAATCGGTTAAGATCAATGGAAGTGGTAAACTATTTTCTCTCTAATAAATTCCTCCTCCCCCTGCCACCACTTAACACCGTTTGGGGATCGTTCACAAGGAACAGTTGAGAAGAGAACACCGGTTTGGCTTCGTAGTTCTTTCATGTGAAGTTATTTAAAATCACTAAACTAAGCTGCAGTGCTCTGTGGCGTAGTGGTTAGCGTGCTGAAGAATTCACATTATATTTTCACATTCGCGCCGACCTACCGTAGTCGTTTTTGTTTTTTTTTCCTAAACAACTGGAATGGAATTTTCTTGGTGGCCGAACTGTTAACGTTGCAGATGTTTTTTTTTTTTTTTTCACACTTTATTTTCCTACTTTTACTCATGACTCCGGGTTTGATCCTTCCTACTTACCTACCATAACATTTTTTAAAACTCCCCCGCGTCCCGGAAACAAACACTCGGGCAACGCCGGGTACCCCCGTTAGTATATAGTAAAAAGATATATATATATATATATATATATATATATAAATATACATATATATGTACATATATATATAAATATATATATGTATATATGTATATATATATGTATATATATGTATGTAAATATATATATATATATATATATATATATATATATATATATATATATATATATAACAGATTATGAGTGATAGCTGGTTAACAGTCAAGTTAATATTCCAGCGCCAAATGCCAGTATTAATAATACTTTCTGTACATCTTTTTTCGACTCTTGAATCGGAATAAAATGTTAAAATTTTCAATGCATTTCAAGAACAGCTCATATAAAATAGGCTGGAGTGAGATTATCTTTCTTACACAGTGACAAAGAGACAAAATGCTCAGTGGCCCAATTTTTCTGATTCCCGAAATATGTGTGAATGTTTCTTACACGCAGATCTTCCGTCACATTCAACACATGCATACATTCATAATAAAATGACAAGGCTGAGTGAAGTTCATGATCATATTCATGATAAGGGATATTTTAAGTACAAGGCTGAAATACATTACCCCTAAATGATCACGGTCTATTTCCTTTTTCATCTGAAGCATGCTAAACATCGATTCAGAGTGAGTCGGGCTAATGTAATATCTCCAAAAATACGATTCCATGAATATTTCTTTCGATGATTAGTTCTAAAAGACAAATCATTTCTTTTTCCTTTTGTATAATTGTTAGATAGAAAAGGAACCATCACATCGCAAGGGTTCTGATTGGGTAGGAAAGGTAATTTGATTAGAGAGTTTTTAAGATATGGTCAACACACTCGGCGTCGTACTATTAGATAACCGGTATCTTTTATTGCCTTTTCACCCCAGACAAGGCGCAGTGGCACTTGGATGTAAGGGGCTACTGTTTGGAACATAATTGCAGTGATAATATGTAAAGAGTTTCGTAGCAAGATGGCTGTTTACACTACTTTTGAACTTCTGCATGTCAGTACAGTCGGGGAAGCAAGAACCCGGAAGGGAATTTCAAAGTCTAGCAGTTCTGGTGAAGAAACTATTAGAGTAGAAGGTTTTCTGGTGAAATGTTGTTGCTTGTCGAGTAGGTATTTACGTCGGGGGTTACCAGGGCTTGTTGTTTGTCGAAGCATTTATAATTAAAATACTTGTAAAACAGGCAGAGAGATGCAACACTTCGTCGATAAGTCTGTGTGTCTTGTATATATGCACGCTTTTCTTACATCTAGTTGTGTATATAACAATGTATTTGATATCGAATTGATACATGTATTTAAAGTATAGAAATGTTTATTGGATCCTGCATATATATAACATGTTTATTGCTAGTGCGATCCCAAATACACACAGTTTACAAACGTTCCACAAACTCTTATAGACAGCCTTCTTACAATCCAACGGATAACAACATGTCCGCTTACCTATGACCAAAAGCACACAGTTTTGTATTTGTCCAAACCCTTAAAAACGCAATAACAACGCGTTTTTACGCGGTCTTTTTTTACTATTATGGATACCCTCTTCGGAGTTTGGTACGCTGAGTCAGTGTCTACATTTTCACTGTTTTTCTCCTCATAATTATTTTCGTATAATAATGTGTCTACATATTCGAGAAAATGATGATTAGCAATAATGCTAGCTGGCTATGGTTCTTACGGAATACATTACTTTACACGATATTAAAATATAAAATAGCCAATCGAAGAGGTATCGATTATACTGTAACATGCAATGAAGTGTTTTTATTTAAATGATTTCTATTATTTTTATTATTTGTATTATAGCTGTCATCTTGAATGCTGTTATCATTTCGAGTGTCGCAACATCTGACAATCTTTAGTAGCATTTTGATGGATTCATAGATCTATATGGACGTCAATTATCCTTCCGTGGACAGCTTGTTCTTATTCCATCATCCATGACCATCTTAAGCAGTTCATAATTTTCTAAACTTGTCTGAATAATCCAAATATTTAGAATTATCAGTCCTGATCTAAAAAAGAAACAATTCTGAAACGTCTTCGGTTTACTTTCTCGTCAAACCTTTCTTGATGTTAATATAATAGATTCGTTGCTTTATTATTTCTCGTAAATATGATCCTCCCCGAATAATTATCTTTTTCCATCGCTATAAACAGTTTTCCATATATGAGGCTATTCAGTATGTCTACAAATCGATCATGTATAGAGTACTGTTGTCATATTTTATCTGGAAAATTGCTTTTAAATTTTATGGTTGTTGAAAATGTTCTCAAGCGTTTATGTAATTTGTTACGTTTCATTCTTTCGATTATTTCTGAAGCCTGTCTCTCACAGACGGGATGGTGTAAGTCTTTCGATTTTAAGGCTACTATTTTCATCGTGTTGAATCATGACGATTTAAGCATATCTTTTCGAAATTGGAAATATATAGATGCTTAACTCAGATTTTTTTTTCGAAATTGGAAACTAAATATTTTATTAAATCCACGAAAGTATATTGTTCTTGTTCTTTTTCCTTTGACAAAATAATAGTAATACATGTTATCTTGTACTAAAAAACGACATATGATATGCAACTTTTTTCTAGGAAATCACATTTCGATTTTTAAGGTCAAATTTTGGGTAAGCGTTTTTATCAAGAATGAAAGCGAATTTAGATTTAGTTATCGATCTTAGAACTGCAAAGTCTTACAACATATATGCTTAAAACTTGATATCCGGTTTGTTGTGCGTATGTAATACTTATTAATATATGCATATGTATATATTTATATATATATATATATATATATATATATATATATATATAGAGAGAGAGAGAGAGAGAGGGGGGGAGGGAAGCAGCGATTCATACATACATATATGCATGCATACCTAACTTTTTAAATATATAGTGATATATGCATATATATATATATATATATATATATATATATATATATATATATATATATATATTCCCAAAGGCGTTTATAATGTCTTTGCTTATATTTATTGTTCATGCTGTTTACTGGGCCAGCATGCACCTGGATTCGGGATGACAAAGCTATCACATTTCTATCGCTTCATGCGTGTAATGCTGTGTTTTACACCTGATAAATATGTTACTTCCACTCAACTTCATCCTTCCACAAAAAGATAAATGAAGAGAAAACATGCGGACACATAAAGTTATTCCACATAGTCTAACACTCCAAAAATAATATCGATTCTTTTGTAGATACAGATATGAATCTATACCGACATTTCACCATAAGCTTCTCTGTCTTGCTAACATTGTAGCCTTTTTTTCTTTTTTTTTTAGCCATATTTATGTACACGCACGTTTATTACACACGGTTGATAGATTTTGATCAGTTTTAAATGCGCCATTGTCTCACAATAGTTCTCCGCCGGGATTCAATAGCGGATTCAATTTCTCCAGTTTTAACAACACAACATGCCATGTTTTTGTTCCATGTATTATATTTAATACGCATTAGTTTGAACTTCCGTTTATAACTCTTATTCTAAACGTAAATAATGGGAACCGATTACGGAATAAGTTTAGTGCCTGATACAATCATGCAAATTTAATAATAAAGGGGTTGAGTAAATCCCACTATCATTTTTATTCCACTAATATCTATGTTTTTTATTTATTTTGAATAAAAGTAGCTTTATGTTGTTTGGGGTTCCATTCTTTAAAATTGCCGCCAAATTTTAGAATATTAGTGAACTATTCTCCCAATATATGAATATGTATTTCTCTTAGATGACACGGAAAAGTATCGCTATACCAGTTTATAATTATGTCTTAAATCCAATATTTTTTTAAATGTTAAACTTGATTTTCTCCCCTGTTTCATCTAATCATGTTCTAATCATGTTAGCAACTGTTACCTTTCCGCATCATATAATCCATTGTGAAATCTTCAGGTGATACTGTTAGGTCGTTAACCACAAATTGTAGTGTCTGTTTTGATACTGCACTGACTATTTTATCCTTGGAAAAGAATTCTTGCTGAATTTAGGCAATTTTCTATTTTTTTAATCTCATTCAAGATTTTCTCCTACATTAAGAACCAAACGTTTGCTTAACTTTACAATTTTTGGGTGGACTAGTACATAGGGACTCATTGTTGTATAATACTTATTTTGAATAGCATTTTAAATTTAGAGCGCTACCATACTTTGCTAGGTATAAACTGGTATATATATATATATATATTTATATATATATATATATATATATATATATATATAATATGAAGCTGAACGTATGTGTGTGTGTGTGTGTGTGTCTGGTCACGAATAGGCTCCTATATGGTTGACTATTTAAAAAAAAAAAACTGATAGCATATAATGATAGAAGATGTATCGAGAATCAGGAATGGGTATATTTGATCTGGCAGAACGGTGGTTCATAAAAATTGTGGGGTCTGCATTCGCGCCTGGCCCCCAAAGTATGGAAATAAAAAATGAAAGAAAAAAAAACGTTTACAAGGGTTTTTGATATAGATGTACAGCAGAATACTTTGATAAGTATGTTTCAACTTAAATAGGGATGGTATGATAAAATTGTGGGGTCTGCGTTCGCGCCTGGCCCCCAAAGTATGAAAATAAAAAATGAAATAAAAAAAAACGTTTACAAGGGTTTTTGATATAGATGTACAGCAGAATACTTTGATAAGTATGTTTCAACTTAAATAGGGATGGTATGATAAAATTGTGAGGTCTGAGTTCGCACATGTACTCCATGAAAATATGGCAGAAACTTTAACAAAGACTTTTCATATCTATTTGCGTAAGTATACTTTGATAATCATGTTTCAGTTTGAAGAAACATGGTATAATAAAATTATTTGGTGTTCGTTCGGCCTGAACTCCATAGAATGTAAATATATCACAAAGTTTAACAAAGTTTTTTCAAACGGTTGAGGGTCCACAATAACACCTTAACTTTAATCTTAATTCACGTTAGCTTTTATTTATTTTTTTAGTTGAATCATATTGTGTCGAATAAATTCACATCATAAATTCACGTTCTTATTAATGTGAAAACAAAAAAAAAAACATGTCGGAACTTTAGACAATTCTCGCCACAACTTTTTCCTTTTTCACTTGCACGTGGCACTCTTTCAAAAATAGATAAATATGTAAATAATAAAAAATAAGAACGTTACTTGTTATTTTCTCAAAATAAGGAAAAATACTGCTCACGTGATTACGTGTCTTTTTAAAAACTTTTACATTACCTTTTTATTTTTATTTATATATCTGTTTAAGCTTTTTTGTCAGTGTACTAGAAGGCAGTCGGTTGATTACAACCCTTTCTGCGTATTATCTACATTACAATAGTACAACTCTGAATCTGACGGCGAAATACAAGACAGTTCAATACTGTAAAACTGAAGCTGTTCTGCTTGAAAAGGACGCCATTTTCTTCTTATTCATATTTATATCGATTCTTTGCTTTAAAAAACTAAAGTAATTACGTGTTTACTTTTTTTAATATCCCATTTTGCTGCTTCGAATCATTTTACTAAAGTAAGTAAACCTTCATTATTTTTCTAAACTGTTTTTGTTTCTTTGTTTTTCGATATTTCGTTGATATTATTTAGTAAGAGTGTTTAGCAGAAAAGCCAACAAACGACTACCCGAAAAAATAAATATACAAGAAATAAATATTACCATAGTCAATAAATGTTCATTTCGTGTTTTATTTTGTTTTGAAATAGTTTTTAATGCTCTTTACTTGAAATAATTTCAGCGAACCGAAATTAAAACGAAATTTCAGGTGATAACTACTTAAATGAGTTTTTTTATATAAACTACACATGCGCAAATCGAATATTCCTCAGGCACAAAATAACGGAAAACATTAAAATATGTTTATAAATATGCCTTACGTTGACGGAACTCTCTTAAATTGTAAACACAGAATGCTCAGGTGCCCCTTCTTCAAATTGAAAACGGAGCTGTCCATTTCAAAGTCGCTGTGATTTTAATATTTTTAAACCGGTTCGATGATTAAAAAAAGAGAATTTTTTTTACAAACTACTTAAAAATACAAACCAATACATAAAACCATAAAAGTAACTTTTATTTACTATGCTAACATTTATTTCTTGTATATTTATATTATTATATATATAACATTTTCTCTTTGTAAGGAAACATCATTTAGTTGATCACTGTTGGTTATGAATGGAAACAAAGTTGATATAAAAAATATATTTTCGCGAAAATTATCTTTACTTTTATAATATTTTGCTTAGGGTAAAAATATTTGAGTATCAAAACCTATCTCTTTACAACCCCATCCTTTTCACAACCTATCATACTTTCATCAATCACAGTCCATTTTCTGTAGGCTGTTTCTCAACCCAGTCAACGACGGGTACTTCTGCTAGTATATATACATACATATATATATACATACATACATATATATACATATATATACATATATATACATGCATACATATACTTATATATACATACATATATACATGCATATATACATATATATGTATATGGGGGATTAGTGTATGTATATATATATATGTATATATATATATATATATATATATATATATATATATATATATATACATATATTCGTGTGTTTGTGTGTATGGAGTATGCGTATGACTGTCTTTGAAGATATAGTTTCAATAGCTTAAATCTCGTGCTTATAAAATGCCAACTAATATACAGAAACTAGCTCTAGAATGTTTATAGTCCCACATCATTTAACATGTTTAATCATTTAATTACATTAATATTCGCATCTTTTATCATTATTTTTAATTAAATATTACGAAAAAATGGACCAAATATTAAGACTTAAATTTTCTAGTTATAAAATTATTGGGCAATATATTTAATGTGCAGACATTATAAGCTACAGAAAGTCTCGTTTATATCAGCCCCTACAGTGTGTCTTTGTTTTACGCTCCCTCTGTAAATATGTTGTTTAGCAAGGTTCTGTTCTAATTAAAACCGCATACTCCATGTATAAATCGATAAAATAGATGCGATTATATAATATATATGTACACACACACACACACACACATATATATATATATATATTCTTTAATTGTTTTTACATAAAAAGTAACATATTGCTACATAGTCATGAGAATGTGTTGGTTAGCTAGTACCCAGACACTTCCACTGAAAAATTGTACCTAGTTATAACTAGCTATACGTTTAAGAAATGATACTGTTGATATGGTCAATTTTAATCTTTTGCACGATTTATCAATCCATTGATTATTACTACTTACTAATTAGTTACTAATGAAGATCAGGTGGTAAATTTTCATGTATAATTAATTACAAACGTCTGTAATTCCACACCCTCACCTTATATTGAAGATAGAAGCTAATAAATCGTGATCCTTCTAAACTGCGCAATGTCACACGCTATGCAATGAAATCTGTGAAATCTATATTCTGGTAGCCATTATCATAACTGGAAATTTTAAAGGTGAGACGGTTAATTTCTCAGATTCTCCTTATTCCTTCTGCCATGCCATTTCAGTTCAAGCATTTACAATACCCAATAAAATTAATTTTGCCATGTTTATGAATAAAACCCAAGGACAAAACTTCCAAGTTGTTGGGCTTAATCTTCAGACACCTTGCTTTTCACAGGAGTGTATGTTGGTCGGTCGCACATTGGAAGTTCTAGAAAACTACATTTACACACTTGTTAGAAGTCAATCAGAAAATGCAGAAGTCTTCAAAATTAATGCTATATGTATATGTACTAGAAAGTAAATTTTAATAATTTTATTAACATAGTAGATCACTAATGTTATCTTTATATATTGTACATTAAGTATTCGAAACAAAATATAAACAACTAAAACTCCTGCGTTTATCATAAAGGGCACGATGAATGAACAGAGGTGTTATATGCTAAGTAGTGCATCATTATTGGCTGCATATGTGCATATATGTTTCAGCACTGCCGGTTTTCTGAGATATAGTGGCTGAGTATGCATCGTGACCAAACTCAAGAATAGGTTTTTGAGTTTGGTCTGCATGAAGAAGCAGTATTTCTGATAAGAGGCACTGCACACATACATATGCACATACATAACCAATAATGCTTGTATAATAAACATAGTCTCTCTCTTTCTCTTTCTCTTTCTATCTCTCTCTCTCTCTCTCTATATATATATATATATATATGTTTATATGTTTATATATGTGTATATATATATATATATATATATATATATATATATATATATATATATATGGGTGTGGGTGTTCCTGTGTGGGTGTTTTCTCGCAAATATACGTGTGAGAAAATGCAAACAACTCAAAATCCCGTATACATACAAAGAAATTAATATACTGTGGGGACAAAAGAGTTTGCAGACCTATTTTTTCAATGTCATTATTAATTTTGCTTTATTTTTAGTTTCACCTCTTTCCTCATTTGCTACTTGCTATTCTGTTTACTTTCATTACTGCATTTTATGAAAAAATACGATTTAATTATTGTTAACCATTTTTCTCTTTTCAGGTAAAACTAAAATATATGCAGGTAACCTAAATTTATTAATAATAGCTACAGGAACGATGTTGAGCAAAGTGAAATTATTAAATTTCAAAATTTTTTAAGGGGGATCGTCGAACAGAGAAACGTGTCGTCATTGACCGCAAAGATGGAAGAAACAAAGCACTTAAGTGGCAGACCAAAGGTGACCTCGCAACGAAATTTGAGAAATGTCAAGAGGAGTGTGCTACCAAACCCATACAGCACAGGTAAAGCTATTTTCTACCATGTAAGAGTGTCTGGCATCTCTAAAAGGACGCGAAATCGGACTTTTAAACAAATATCGGACGGAGAACACAAAAAATGTACTCATTTAACTGATATAAATTTTCAGAAGCGATTAGCATGGGACACTAAATATTTGAAAACAAATTTTCAAAATTTTCACTGGACTGACGAGGCTAGGGCAACTCTCGACAGCCCGAGGGTTGGACCAAGGGATGGCTTCTTAAAGGAGAAGAGGCAATGATGATTTGGGCTGAGATTATTGGTAGTGAGATTCTTGGCCCTTTTCTAGTTACTGAAGGCGTCAAAATGAATTTTATGAACTACTGCAAGTGTTTGGAATAGAATTTATTGACCTGGTTGAAATCACAAAATGATGCTGTCAACCAGAATCTCATAATTCAGCAAAACATGCTTCCCGGTTAACAGAAGCTTGATCCAGTGCATCTCTGGTGAACGTCTGATCTCAAAGCTGGATTAGAATCCGATAGAGAACCTCTGATCGATTCTGAAGAGGACGGTTTACGAAGACGCGCATCAATTCAGAAGTAAAAAAAGACCTTTAGGAGAGGATTAAGAAGGTATCTGCTAAAATCACAACTCAACAACTGCATAAATTTACATCTTCTGTTTCTGGATTTGATTAAGAATGGAGGAAAGCACATAAAGGCTTAAATTGTTTAAACAATTTGCATTATTTTGTTGATGCTTATTTGAGCAATAAATGTGGTTATCAATATATGGTACTCTTATCATAATGGCACAATGTTTCAAATTAAATAATGTTTAAAAATGTTATTTATTTGAAAATAAGTGAGTCTTGCAAATGGCCCATATCTTTCCTGAATTTTTTAGAAATCAATATTTTTCCCCAGAATCTGATCATTTGGTTTCTGTTTTGCATGTCGAACAATGAGTAACATAGCTATTATATTGGAAAATAATGAAGCACAAAATTATCAGTTTATACGTTTAGCAAATATTTTGACCTCCCACAATAGAGAGAAATATAAAAAAAAGCACATAGCTGTATGGAGAAAAAGAAAATCGAATAAAAAAGATAATAGAATATGCACTCGTATCTGGAAATAATGTTTTTTTTATGAATAGAAATATCAAAAATGAAAAAAATGCATTCATATGTAGTTTTGAAGGGACCTTTTAACCCTATCATAGGCAAAGAAAATCTGTAGTATAATAACACGTGATCAAATCTGAAACGTGACATGGATGAATGCACGTAAGAGATAGACGCAAGGAGTAAATGGAATGCGATTGAATAGATAGGAGCCGGAACTGTAAAACTGGGAGGCGTGAAACGGATGTACGAAATATCATCTTAAGGTAGCTAGGATAGGCTGGGGTTTTTTTTTTTACTTCCAAATCCTCCTCCTCTTTTTTCTTCCCCTCTCTCTCTCTCTTTCTATCTCTCTCTCTCTCTCTCTCTCTCTCTCTCTCTCTCTTTCTGGCCGAAACATATGTTTCGTATATCATAAAGATTTAGCTATATATATATATATATATATATATATATATATATATATATATATATATATATATATATATATTCGACTTATTCAATTTGCGAAATGCGTATCTAGCCATGACCTGATTGATTTATTAAAAATCCTATACCAAACTTCCATCCACAATCGATGATAGAGAGATTAGGATGTAGAAATTTAGAGTTTGGAATGGTCTGAGGATGGCACGGTGTTTAGCCACATGCCAGAAAATTGAATGCTCACACATCCAAGAAAATGTCTACTTCATTAGAAAATGATATACAATTAGTAGAATGGCGCCAAAAACAGATGATTACACTCAATGCTACCGAATCAAAGTTCCTTTCTCTAAACAGTTATAAGAATCGGCGTAAACCCCCCGATTGCCTTTACTATTAGTACGGTGTCCGATTGCTTAATATTTATAGGTAACAATAAAAATTAGTATATAAAAAGTACTGTCACGTCTTCTGCGAAAAATGGGGCCTTCTTCACTTACATTTCCTACTATCAAATACCTCTATTATTGATGGGACGATTCCCATAAATTACCGATTCAAATTCTCTTTATATTTACTATAGAGTTGTTTTTACCCGAATCCTGTAAAAAACATGTTTTAAATATGTATATATTTACTCAAACGTAAACACACACATTTGAATTTAACTGATAGTTTAAAATTAATAAATATATACTATTGATACCAACAGTTTTAGATAAAAAAGGCAAAGAAAACGATTTTTTTGCATCGAAAATAGGCACAAATTTTTCGATTTGGATACCGATTTCATTATCCTTAAAAGTTTCGATTTTTCTGATTCCCGATTCCAACTACGAATAATAATTCAAACAATAATCTCTATAAGCTCAGCAGTCGCACTAAATTGTAAACTGTTGCCAAATCATGAATTAGCCGCTCCAGTCCAAAGAGATTTGCAATCCTAATAAGTCCCACACTGTTCTTGTTTCATTGCCGCCATTTTGCAACTCTGTGTTCGTTTTACAAGTAGGTTCATGGAATGCGTTTTGACGAACTTAGTGTATTTGTATTTTATCAATGTAAATACCTCCAAGCCACCTAACTAGCAGAAAAGTCCTACCTTTTAAAAGTTTCGGATGACAAAGAAGATTGTGCTCGTATATCTTCTCTCTTTGAACCGCTTAATTTATAATACCTTACGTGCTACGACTGTGCGAATATGTAGAAACTTAAATAATATGTGGACAGACATCTTGCTGTGCAACTCCCCACTTAGAATGTCGCCTATAAATCTGACTGTTAATCATAGTAGTCATTACTTTCAGTAGCAATATGATTTGTTTGGATTGAATAAAACGACAAATGTGTTCAAAGGTTACAATAAGAAGAAACAGGTGTGGGAATAAGAGGGAGTTTTTAAGCACGCAACATGAAGAAGGTCAGCCATTTAGTATATACCTCATAGAAGAGTAGCTCTTCATTCAAGAACAATGGTATTCAATATCTTTATCGACAACCCCGCACTACTCCTGAACAATAAATAAATAAATAAATGTAAATAAATTATCTTGGCACAATAAATTTCAAGAAAAAACGCAAGTGTATATCAAGTATGTAATTATATTTACAAGTTGTTTGTTTGATAACCTATTTATATATGCAGATAGTTTCTATTGCCGAAGCCTTAAATTCTTACACACACACACACACACACACATATATATATATATATATATATATATATATATATATATATATATATATATATTGCATTTTCTTTAATGGCATTGTAAGAATGAAGCCATAAGTATATAAAACTTTATTCAGATCGAGTGGCTCTCAGTTTATCTACCTTTATATCTTTATCTACAAAGATATATAATTCTGACAAGACGTATTTGTATGAAAACATATTGGTCGATATCTGTTGTCTCTTTCTAATTTTTTATATAATTTTATTTATAAAACCTTTACTTATACATTGAGATGATTAGAAAATGAATTGTTGTTTTTTTTAGTTTATGCTTTAATTATACTTGTACTTGTGACGAATTGTTTCTGAAAGCGATTGTTGGACTATATTTTCATTTTTCCTAACTCTAATCCCATTGTAATATTTTACAGATGGATCAGTCAGAAATTATTGAGGGGTGTAGATGTGGTTTCAATTCATCTTTTAGATATTTTTTTTATATTTGTTTCTCGGTCTTCATATTTAGATAAAAAATATATTCAGCTTTCTCTTTAATTAAATTCAGTTCTTTTACTTTAATTGTTTTTCTTTTCATATGATCTTTTTTATTTTCAACGTTGATCAATCAGGAAAAGGGCTTCGAAGAGAGCTCTTACGTGCCAAATATTTAACAATTCAATTGAAAACATATTAATACATATTATATAAAGAAAAACTCAATTTTCCCCAGTAACTTGTGTTGAAGTATGAAAATAATCGACTATTTATTATTAAACTATTTTGTACCCAACACAAACAACACTTTTGAAAGCATATTTCATGAGTTTAGTACAGTTATCCGCCATTTATAATTAGTTATGTTTATTCTCACTTTCCCGTTTCTCTCCAATACGTAGTTGCACAATTAATGTAGCAAACAATTTTACTAGCTTAAAATTGAGTCCGTTTCTGCATCAGATTATTTCGCTAATAAGTATAATTATTATTAATTAACTGTTTATTAATTTATTTGTTATTTTGATTTGTTTATAAATACTACACAAGATTATGAAAGAAGTGGGGAAACACTTCCTCCATTTTGGAAATTATGTTCCAGGGAATATGTGAGGAATAAGCGAATAACCTGATCTTTGTATTTCAGCAGTATAATTATTCAAATAATACAGGAAAAACTATTTTAAAAAAACATGAAAGATATTTATAACATTTAGCACAGATTATTAGATGATTAAAGTCCTGATAAAAAATGTGATTACGCGATCAAATAATGAGCACATACTAATTATGAGAATGATAAAAGTATGTTGAAATATGACGAAACCATTTTGCAAGAAATGCTGAATCGTTTTTGTCACGCACGTGTTACTGAAGCCACTCCGCTTGTCACTAAAAGACTAATATCTCTTATGTTAAACGATGCCTAAATGGGAAGAAATAATAGAGCGCCAGATAATTGTTCTAGGCGTCCATCTTTCTTGTTATTATCGTTATTCTAACTTGGATCTCTGAAGCATGTCAGATATCCGACATGTTGTGCCCAACGTTGCAGATCCCGCACGAAGACAAACATTTTACACTTGACCCATTATACCGCCCTCGCGTGGCAATCATCCTGCGCAAAAAAGCTTATGATGACGCCAGAAAAACATATGTTTCTTTTCGTAGACACTTGGTTCTTATATATGATGCGTATTATAGCAAGGCAATGCGCAATAAAAGACAAATTATTAACAATATCTATACGTCTAAGAAGAAGTAATGATATTCTAAATTACGTGACTTTATTTACTAGTCTTGATGTTGACACAACCTTCATTCTTACAGCTGGAAATGCCAGCTATTTAAAAACGGACCCTTTTATTTAGGATGAATAAAAAGCCCTGATCTAGAAGAAAATAATTTTTGTAATTATAGTATCACAACACATTATTCACTTTGGTTTTAACAAAACCTTATTATTATGGCACCACTTAGGATCCGGTAACTTCCTGAATAATAAATGCAACAAGTTATGTCTTTGTTATGCACGGCGGACCGAGACATGATCGTAATTCATACGTTAATCTTAAACAAAATAACTTACTACATGTTCACATACTATTTTGAAAGTGGTATTATATATTAAATAAGGGTTACAGTTTAGTAAATACATTATTCTTTGGCAGGGTAACGTTCATCTATTCATTCAAGTGGTGTCCTGCCTGGTGCAGGCACTAACGGCAATGACTCTTCATTTATCTCCCTCCCTTAAGCCAGTCGTGAATTCATTGTTGCTCATCCTTCACAACCACGTTCTCACCGTTTTCTTGAAAGTGTTTGATGTATTGTCAAAGTTTTTCTTGCAGTTGTACAGACAGTAAGTTTCAGTTTCTTTTGCCTGAACAGTGACCACTCTGGGCGATTGTCGTAACATTGTGTCAACAGGGATATTTTTGCCCAGCACAATGATCTGTGAAACCATGTATAGAATTATTCATGTTTGTTTCCGTGATACACAAATATACTGCTTTGCAGGACACTACGTGACCTTAATCGAAGTGGGTTCTAGACCTTGCCAAGGGATATCCAACAGATTAGCGTAGGTAAGAAGGTTCTTTACTTTTTTCTTTGACAACAGTGCTGTTCCACCAACCTATGCAGCGCCTATTATTCCCAAATTGTCAATAATCTTGTATTAGCAAAGTCATTATTGCTTAACTTCGGTGATCTTGCTGAAACTTGTGTGTCAACGTGATTATGCCGTATATATATATATATATATATATATATATATATATATTCAGAAAGTGTGAGAGAATATATGTAATGATTTTCCACAGCCAACCCAATGTCGCAGCCCACAAGACCCAAGAAAGACAACAAATCGGAAGTCCAAGACTCGAGTTTCGCCCTCATTTGGGCTCATCAGTTAGACATATCCGCGCTCAGAATTTGAAACCCGAACCTCTTGCATGCAAGGCGAGCACTTTACCAACTGAGCAAACATATATTCAATATATATATATATATATATATATATATATATATATATATATATATATATATATATATATATATATATATATATATATATATATATATATATATATATATATATATATATATATTGAATATGTTATGACAGGTATTATATATATGTATAATATATATATATGTGTGCATTTATATCTATGTATATTGAAAAATTTCCGACAGATAATATATATATATATGCGTGTTTGTGTGTGTGTGTGTGTGTGTGTGTGTACATATTTCAATTAGTAAGTTATCCAAAAACGTGTCACACATAAGTTATGTTACAATAGTTTCTCAGTCTGGCAAGGTTTCCTCGAGATTCAACCCCGCCAATATAAAGAAAGAAATGGAATTGAACGAGACCTAACTTGTTTGGAGACATCCTTTCCAGGTTGATTGGCTTTAAAGAGAGCAATTGTTACAGGGAAACAAGTTTTCCTTTTGCTCTCGCCTTGTTTTTGATTTCCCATTCGTTTTACTTTGTTTAACATATCGAGATTCTTGCAAAAGCATCGACTAGTTTAATATCTAGCCTCTTCGCAAACGATATTTTATTTATTTCATTAATCATTGTGTATCGAGTAACGGACTGTAGATCAGAATGTCTTATTTTTCAAAATAAAATAGCAAATTATTTTTTTTTATACCATTTCGCGTTCGGTGATCTTCCTAAAACTTCATCATAGATGAAGTCTACCGCTTAAGCGATTACGGCTTACAGAATTCTATATACCTCAACAATTTGTCAGAATGTTCAATTTTAAGACTATAATCTATATCTCTATAAAAGTGAACGTCTCTCTTTCTGTGTGTGTGTCTGTGTGTCTGTGTACATTTTCCTACGTAATAACTGTCAATTTTCAGTCTACAGACTCGAAATTTGATATAGAGGATACTGAGATATGGGAAAATCTGTGTAATCCGTTTTCGGCCAGACATTTGGCTGTTAAGAGATCAATGTTCAAGAATTTTACCTTTAAGAACTCTAAAAACTTCTCCACTAATTGTGGGTATAAACAATTGACATTTTAGATATAGGTTCCTTGGACGTGGATCTAACTTAATAAGTTGATTTGAGCAAAAAAAAAAAACAATAAATGTTAAGGGGTCATTATAGGGGTCAAAGTAAAAAAAAAATATATTGACCTCTGACGTCTCAACCAAATTACTCAGACAATTTCTGGTCCAAACATTTGAAATTTTAGTTAAAGGGTATTCAGAGATAGGGCAAGCTTTTTAATCGGTTTGGGTCGAAAATTTGAGCTATCAATATATAAATGTATGTTTGTTTGCATGTCTCTCTATAACTTTTGACAGAGGTGACGGATTTTCACAAAAATTGTATCGTTATTAAGCTCGACCATTCAGACGACAAATACCGAAGAATTCGCTAAAAATATTCACTCCTTCATCCTTATCTAGGCACTTTTCTACCGGGAGGGGTGACTTTTTTCGCCGATATTTTGGAAAGTCACCCCCTATTTTCGATTTTCTAGCCTCAATTTAAAACTACGTCCCTCTCGGTTTTTACGGTAGTCGTAACAGCAAAGACCTCACGTTTTTCCCCGTTTTTTTCCTCCTTCACAGTACGGGTTCGAGCCTGCCTTTCTACTACCACTTTTTTTTTTGCTCAACATACATTTCTAAACACCCGGGCAACGCCGGGCTGTAATGCTAGTTTAATAATAATAAATAAAATGTCATGCATTAATACGATGTTTTCTATGGTGTATGAAATAAACCTAATTAATACTGTTGCGTTTTACTTTCTCCTAAGCGTTGATATATCGGCGAAAAAATCAAAGCTATACAATTTATAATGTGTTCCAGCATGTTTGAAGCAAAGTGTGTTGCGTATAGATATGCGTATAGATATGTTTGTTTTCAGGGAATTAATGTGAAGAATGAATCTCCACGTTATAAAATATGGGCTGATAGAAACACACATACATACACAAATATATACGCATATATATATATATATATATATATATATATATAGTTAGAGCAATGTCAAAGAACATATATCTAAAATTTCAAGTGTTTAGACCCCAAACTTACGGAAGAGTTTGGTGGAGTTCTTAAAAGTCAAATCGTTGAACTTCGATATCTTAACAGCCAAATTTCTAGCCGAAAACGGATTACAATTCTTTTTCCAAATCTCAGTACCCTGTATATCAAATTTCGAGTCTGCAGACTGAAAGTTGACAGAGTTATATCGTAGGGAAATGTACAAAGACAGACAGACAGACACGCACTTTAATTTTTATAGATATCTCTGACAGGATTAGACCCTCTGGTTCACAACGTCCTGGAATATATGGTCTCCCCAAAATCCACACGCAAGGTGTTCCACTGAGACCTATTTTATCAATGGTTGGTTTTGCACAACATTCTTTGCCTCAGTGGCTTATGGAATCTGCAACCTGTGCGCGAGTTATATACCACGCACTGTATCCCTGATTCTTTTCAGTTTGTTGATTATGTACGTGGGTTGGATTCTAATGCAGAGACATGTTCTATGTGCTCATTTGATGTTTAATCTCTTTACCAACATACCGTTGGATGAGACTATACGTATATGTACCGACGCGCTTTATGATGGTCGCCTGACTGCTCCATGTTTTTCTAAAGAGATTCTTATTGAACTCATTTTAATGTGCACAAAATCTGTGGAGTTAAGTTTTTGTGATGTTATGTACTGTCAGGTCGACGGGGTTTTAATAGGGAATCCGTTGGTCCCAACTTTAGCGGATATTTTCGTCGGGTACAATGAATCCGCTCTGTTTAACTCTATAACAAAACCCTCTGCAGATTTCAGATATGTTGACGACACTTTTGCTGTTTTTTCTATCCCAAAGTGAAGCGTCGATATTTTTTGATAGGTTGAATTCTTTGCATGGAGCTCTAAAGTTCTCCATGGAAAGTGAGGAGGACAATTCGCTTCCCTTCTCGGATGTTCTTGTCGAACGTTCAAGGGGGTGGTGGCTTTCTCAGTACAATTTATAGAAAGCAGACATTTACTGGCCTATATGTGAACTTGTTGTCTTTTGTACCAAAGTCACGTAAGGTCGACTTAATTAATAATTTGGTACATGGAGCCCTCATGATTTATTCACCTAACAGATTGGGTGCCGAACTCGATAAGATCAGAGAAATATTCATCAAAAATGGTTATCCTGTTGACCTTATGTATGACTGTATTTTCAAAAAGGTTGCGGATTTTAAATCCCCTAAAAAGTGTTGACCTTTGAAATGCACGGTTTATTTAAAATTACCGTGGATTGGGGAAAAGAGTAACAGACTTTCCAAACAAATTCGCAGAAGTATTTATGACTGCTTTTATTCTGTGTCCTTGCGTTTGGTATATACTACGAGACCTGCAGTTCCTTCTTTTCGCAAGGATAGTTTGTCTTACATCCAACATAGCAATATTGTATATCAATTCAAATGTCAGTGCGATGCTGGTTATGTTGGGCGAACATCCCTGCATCTTTTGACTCGTATAAACGAGCATGTTCCATCGAAGATCAGACAAGAGAGGATGGGGTCTGGTGGTCTCCCTCCTTCTGCAGCCTTGGACTCTGCTATTGGCCAGCATTTGGTTGACAACCCTTGCTGTGTCGATAGATATAAAATAGAATGGTTCGAGGTGCCACATAGAGCGGACTCCAGAAACCATTTAAAGTTTTGGGAGTCTGTCTCTATTGCGGTGCGGAAAACTTCTTTGTGCCGGCAGAAAGAAAAATCTAACGCATTGTTTCTCTTGGGGAACTTTAAATCTTTTCTCCCGTTTTTCTTCCCCTGGTTGTGCCAATATTTTAATCGTTTTTTTTAAACGTTAATAAACTTTATTTTAGTGTCCCCGTATTTTTGCCACATTCAATAGTTCCCCATCAGAACTCTTTACTTTCGACATAGTATTATTATTTTACGCTATCGATTTTCTCCTGATAGCTGAAAGAGTTCTCGAGAGACTTCCGCCCATATATATATATATATATATATATATATATATATATATATATATATATATATATATATATATATACATATATGTATACATATATGTATATATATAAATATATATATATATATAGAGAGAGAGAGAGATGGATAGATAGATAGATAGATAGATAGATCCATTCGTAATTTTACTTCTATTTCATATTTTTTTTACTATATTTTATTTTATCACCGCTATTTTTAGACGACATTTTATCACTTTCTATTCTTATTTTTAGACGCCACTTTCAAGTTTCTACGCTATTTTATTCCTATTTAATAGTCTCTAATTTTTAAAAACTCCCTTCGTAATCTCTTTTCATTTTATTGTTTTTATTTATTCAATCTATCCCAGTTATATTTCTAGAAGCAATCTTTTAAATCTCTACGATATTTTAGCCCAATTAATTTTCTCATCTCATTTAACAAATTTAATTATTTTATTACGTTTTATTTTTAGACGCAATCTTTCAAATCACTACGCTAGTTTACTCCAATCTATTATTATTATTATTATTATTATTATTATTATTATTATTATTATTATTATTATTATTTCTAATCATAAAATGTATATGTATATAGGTATCTAATGTACATAAGAAAATACGCTGCTCTCCCCACGCATCATTATATATAGCCCCAAATCTTTCGACTCACTCGTCAATGACCATCCCTCTTGCAACAGCCCGCATAAATGGGGCCAAACGCTGAACGCTCAGGTCCTTCCTCCCAATCCATTTTTCACATATATATATATTTACACAGTCGTCACCACTTATCAAGGCCGATAGGCCACTCAAGGACAAGGGTTAAAGAGTGTAGAGCAGTCAAAAGGACAATATAGTAATCGATAGTAATGGAAGTTCGATAAATTTGTTAACTTAAGTGGAACGGCTCATCAGAAACTTGTTCACTTTGGACTTGAAGACAACCATATTATAGACAGCTGGAAAGCAGGAAAACTGAAGACAATTCCATAGGCGTGCAGTTCTAAGAAAGAAGCTTTGATCATGGAATCTATGTTTAGGTTTAGGCACAGATAAAGAGTGGGGAAAATTATTGATAATGTTTTCAGCTTGTCTAGTGTTTCTTGTGAAAGTTTGGCGAGGGGGGACCATAGATTGAAGCTCAGTTGAACACTTTCCATAAAAATAACGATAAAGCAGAGACAAACGCGCAACATCTCTTCTGTGAGATAGAGGTTGCAGAGAAGAGAAAAGGACACCTCCCACCAGGCCACGAAGTCTATTTTGAACCCTATCAAGCAGGACAAGTCTTTTCTAGCAGCTCCTGCCCATATGTGGCAACAGTATTCCATCCTTGGACGTATCTGGCTCTTATATAGATAGAGAATTGCATCAGCAGTGAGATATCTACTGGATCTATAGAAGGATCCGACCATTTTTCCAGCGGCCTTGGCAACAGATTTTATTTACGTATTCCATTTAAGATCAGGAGTAAAGGTCAAGCCCAGAAGCCTGTCAAAACTGTAGGCCTCCCCAAGACGAGAGCCATTCATTTTTATTGATGCCAGATGGGGATTACAACGTTGATGATGTAAAGATAAAATCTTGGTTTTAGATGCATTAAAAGTAACCAGCCACTCCTTTCCCCATTGTACAACGTGATCAAGATCAGAGGAGAGTGAATCGGAGAGAACTTGGTCGTTTACTGTCTTAGATGTGCTACCATAGATGGTAGTGTCGTCAGCAAAAATGTCTATGAACGATGTAAGGATGTGATTTGGAAGATCATTAATGTAGATCAGGAAAAGAGTTGGGCCCAGGATGGACCCCTGAAGGACTCTAGCATTTATACTGTGAGCTTCTGATTTTTGCCCATCAACTACTACTCTTAAGAACCTATCAGAGAGAAATGAATAATTAATTGAGAAGACATTTCCAGCTATACCATAGCTGGAGATCTTGTGAAGTAAACCTTTATGCCATACCCTATCAAAGGCCTTTGATATGTCAAGAGCAATTGCCCTAGAAAGGTTGCCTCTGTCGAGAGATTCGCTAATCCTATGAGATATAACTGTAAGCACATCTGCTGTAGATCTAGCAGAACGAAAACTATATTGCGTGTCACTAAGAAAGTTATTTTTGCTGAGATGGTGATATATATATATATGTATATATATATATATATGTATATATATATATACATATATATATATATATATATAGTAAAGCTCCTTTAATTTGAACTTTCTCTAAAGTTGGACGTCCTCTGATTTCGACTTCTTCTAAACCTGGTCTTTCTCTTAACTTGAACTGTCTCGTCATTGGAAATGTATTAGCATATTTTATGCGGAGTTGGAGTAAAACTGTTTACATGGTTTAGTCAGATATTGTGCAGAAATGTTAATATTGGTACTATGTAATTAATGTGATTAGCTTTTGATAATTAATTTAGACTAACTGTAAATTTTTTTCAGATGTCTATATTTAAAATAGTGTAAAACAACCCATCACAATGGGTCTAGAAAGAATTATTGAAACCAAACGGTTACCGACCAACCACGCTGTTCTTAAATCACTTAATACAAATCATGTTGAATGTGGGTGCAACAAGATGAGAAAACTACTGATCAATATCTTGAAGGCATTAATGGCGATGAAAATAGCGACAGCTCTCATTCTCTTGACGCTAATGTAAATAACCAAGAACACTCTGAAGCAATATCATGGGATGATGCAGAAAAGACTATGGAGACGGCTATAAAATTTCTAGAAAAAAGTCCTTACTTTAGTGACAACTATTTTTTGCAAGAAATGTCACTCCGAAGAGATATAATCATAAGGAAGCTACAGAACCAAGAAATTGTAGATTTTCGTGATCGCTTACGGAATACAATAGTAGCGCCCGAGAGCTTAATCGATGAAAAAAGAAACTGCAATGATACTAATTCAATTAATAAATAAAAAAAATATGTATTTTACATAAATGTATGATTTCTGTAGATGATAACTTAGGTAATACATACTAGACAAGTAAGAATAGATTTTATTATTTTCAATGTCGTTGTTCCTGGTAATAATATTTAACAATTCTTACTTGAAATATATCTTAAACTTAATATATCATTGAAGTATCATATAGCAATGTATTTCATTTACTATTTCTTAATTCTTAGAATATTAAAGTAAATTGCAGCACATTTTTTATCACGAAACTTGAATAGCATCTTCTTATTTTAACGAAGCAGACGTTCAAATTATAGGAGTTATACTATATATATATATATATATATATATATATATATATATATATATATATATATTAATTATGGGTTGATTCTAATATTTTCCCCTATTTCGATACAATTATCAACTTTCTACTAAATTTCAGATTCCGATACAATTGCCGATTACGTTTCTCTATTAATCTCAAAATATTTTGCTATAGAGTTAGGTCTCTTCCCGGATTACCATACAAACTCATGTTTAGAAAAACTTTTGATAGAAATACACCTGTGATTTATGATCTACAAGTATTAGTTTTACTGCCTGTTTAAAAATCAATAAATAGGTATTATTTAAGTATTAATCCCAGCAGATTAATCAGATAAAAAAGAATTAAAAGTTGTTTCTGGCATCGAAAAATAGGCAACACTTTTCCGACTCCAACACCGATCGCGGTTCCTCCAAAAGTTCCGATTCTTCCGATCCTGATTTCTGATCCCGCTTTATCATCCCAACACACACACACACACACACACACACACACACACACATATATATATATATATATATATATATATATATATATATATATATATATATATATATATATTACATTTTTCTATAGGATAAGTAGAGTAATTAGAATTTGGGGGAAGATCGATGCAGGGAGAAAAAGTAGACACTAAAATAATCAATATATATGTGTGTGTGTGCGTGAGTGTGTGTGTGTGAGTGTATAATGCGTATGCGTCAATATCATATCAATCTTTACATAAATAATAAATGATCAAAAATTCAATTATTTTAACATTTCAGTGCAAGTTAATCATGAGTATCGAACATCGATTTTACTTTATTGATCTCGAACAAATAGCATGAATTGAAAAAATAATTCGGTAATCGGAACGGATCACGGTAGTTCATAATAATTGCACAGAATCTCTAACGTGTCATAACTCCCCGTGATCACGGTCGTTCTGATATTCCTGCAATCCAGTTTTCTTTCATAATTTCTTTTCAATCAATCATTTGTGTGTGTGTGTGTGTATGTGTGTGTGTGTGCAATGCACACAGGGTGATGTGATGCGCAAGTGTGTTAGCTATAAGGTAGCGTCTTGGCTTACGCACCATCTCGCTCTCAGCAACCACCACTGGCTAGCCTTGCGCGAAACGAGAAGCCGAGTGCGTAAGTCTTCTCCTGTCAGTACAGAGCCTCTCCATCATCAAGACCTCTGCTGTGCCTCCTCGTAGTCACACACGGTAACTGGCTGTCATGCGACTCCAGGCTGAATCAGTAGAGGATCTCGGAACAGTAGGGAGTCCCAAAGGGACTGTGCTACGGCCCACCGACGTGTGGACATGCCCTGACACATTACCAATCCCTATCCCAGCCATGGGTCAAATGGCCTCACTGCCTTGTGAGGGCCATGGAAATGGATAAGGCTAGGGGAGCAATCCCGACAGAAACGATGGAGTGGAGCCCCTTAGGCGGTTGGATGGCATACTTGCCTCCCTCCGGTAGCTCCTGCACCCTTGTTCGTCCCCAGCCGTCTCGACTATGTCTTGCCGTTGGAATTGGGCGGGCCAGGACGAGAGAGTGAGGCCGATGCAGCGCAAGTCCCCTTCACTATGATCTAAATTCAGCGCAAGTCAGGGTGTCAAACATTGCGTCAACACCAAGCCCTGTGGCGATGGGCGAGCAGCAAAGCAGCAAAGCAGCAAAGCAGCAGGTGTGGAAATCACTGGGAGCTGTAGCTGCAAACCAGCAGCGAGGAGCGCAGAGAGGCTGGTGTGGGCTTCGCCATCAAGACTGAGCACGTGAGGAAGCTGGTCAGCATCCCGGACGGCATCAATGACCGGCTGATGAAGATGCAACTCCCACTCAGCAAGGCAAGAACCGCCACACTGATCAGCGCCTACGCACCAACCATGACGAACCCCAAAGATACCAAGGACCAGTTCTATGAAGATCTGGAAAGCCTCATCTCCGCTGCTCCGCAGAGAGAGAAGCTCATCGTCCTCGGCGACTTCAATGCCCGCGTTGGCACGGACCATTCCACTTGGGACCGGGTCCTTGGCCACCATGGAGTGGGCAAGTGCAATAGCAACGGCCTACGGCTGCTCGGCTTTTGCGCTGCACACGACCTTTCCATCACCAACACCATGTTCCGCCTACCCACCCGTAGCAAGACGTCGTGGATGCACCCACGCTCCCACCACTGGCATCTGATTGACTACGTCATTATCAGGGCAAGGGACAGGAGAGACGTAAGATTGACCAAGGCCGTGTGTGGTGCCGACTGTTGGACAGACCACCGCCTGATCATATCAAAAATGTGCCTCTACATCCAACCCAAGAGGCGGCCTCATGGCCAGAAAGTCACAAAGCGTCTTGACCTGGAAAAACTTAAAAGTCCAGATGTCATCCATGAGCTACAGGAAGCAATCAACGACAAGCTATCTGTCCCCCTCACCTCCTGGACACTATTGAAGATCAGTGGGCACACCTCAGAGACTCCACCTACTCCATCGCTCTCGAAATCATTGGACCCAAGCAAAAGAAGCACAAGGACTGGTTTGATGAAAATGACTTTGAGATTCACCCTTCTGGAGGAGAAACGCCAACTTCTCCGTGCACATCAGAGTGACCCCAAGTGCTTCGCAAAGAAAGTTGCCTTCATTAATATCCGCAGCAAGGTGCAGGCCAGACTCCACTCCATGCAGGATGCCTGGCTCAGCGCCAAAGCATATGAGATCCAGGAGCATGCCGATAGCCATGATATGAGGAAGTTTTACGATGCGCTGAAGGCTGTCTACGGTCCTCAGTCTTCTAGCTCCTCCACCCTGCTTAGCTCCGATGGAACAACTGTCTTGAATGACAAAAAAGCAGATCCTTGATAGATGGGCGGAGCACTTTAACAGGGTGCTAAACCGACCATCTTCCATCAACGATGAAGCCATCGACCGACTACGCCAGGAGCCTATCAACGAGGAGCTCGACATCCCACCCTCGTCAGAGGAAGTAAGCAAAGCCATCAAGCAACTTTCTTCTGGGAAGGCCCCCGGCCCCGACTCAATTCCAGCAGAAGTATACAAAGCTGGTGGACCTACACTGCTTTTAAGACTGACAGAACTCTTCCAATCCATGTGGGAGAGTGTAGAATTACCCCAAGATTTTCGTGATGCTACTATCGTTCACATTTACAAACGCAAGGGAAATCGTCAGTGATGTGACAACCACCGCGGGATATCCCTTCTTTCCATCGCCGGGAAATTCCTGGCCCGCGTCCTTCTCAACCGCCTGCTGGTGCACCTTGAAGATGGTCGTCTTCCCGAGAGCCAGTGTGGCTTTCGAGCGGGCCGCGGGACGACTGATATGATCTTTGCTGCACGGCAACTGCAGGGGAAGTGTGTCGAGCAGCACCGGGGCCTCTACACCACGTTCGTCGACCTGACCAAGGCCTTCGACACTGTTTGCCGAAATGGCCTCTGGCGGATAATGGAAAAATTTGGTTGTCCAGACAGGTTCATCGCCATTTTCAGGTAGTTCCATGAGGGAATGACCGCTCGTGTCCTGGATGACGGCGACCCCTCAGAGCGATTCTCTGTGACCAACGGGGTCAAGCAGGGCTGTGTCTTAGCCCCGACGCTCTTCAGCATGGTTTTCTCTGCCATGCTCCAGGACGCTTTCAAAGACAGTCACTCTGGCATTGTCATCAAGTACAGATGTGACGGGAAATTGTTTAACATCAAGCGAATTAAGGCAGTCACGAAAGTGAGGGAAACCATCATCAGAGACCTTTTCTTTGCCGATGACTGTGCCCTTAATGCCCCAAATGAGATAGAGATGCAACGTCAAATGGACGGATTCTCCACCAGTTGTGACAACTTTGATCTCACCATCAGTACAAAGAAGACAGAAGTTATGTACCAACCCGCCTCAGGAGATGCATACCATGAACCCGGCATCACTGTAAAAGGGGAGAAGATCCATGCTGTGGAGCAATTCACCTACTTTGGCAGCACCCTCTCCCGCACCGCCAACATTGACATTGAGGTTAACCATAGGATCTCCACAGCGAGCAGTGCATTTGGAAGACTTAGAGACAATGTGTGGAAGAGGAGAGGCATTACACTCGCAACCAAACTCAAAGTATACCGAGCGGTTGTGCTGACATCCCTACTCTACGCCTGCGAAACTTGGACGCCATATAAAAGACATGAAAAACAGTTAAATGGCTTTCACCTCAGATGCCTCCGTAATCTTCTCAACATCTGCTGGCAAGACAGAATTCCTGACACAGAAGTCTTGAAGCGCGCGGGGCTCCATACCATCACCACCATAATCCGCAAAATCCAGCTCTAGTGGGCAGGCCATGTCTATCGCATGCACGACAGCCGAATCCCCAAACAACTTTTCTATGGGGAACTCAGCCAGGGAAAGCGGAATGCAGGGGGCCAAAAGAAACGATATAAAGACTGTCTGAGAACGTCCCTAAAAGACTTTGACATTAGCCCCCCCCCGTCTTGGGAGAGTCGCGCTGCTAAACGTTCGGCCTGGCGTTGCGTCATCAGCCTAGGAGCCGACAGGGCAGAGAATCAACGCATGACACACGACCAGCAGAAGCGCAAGAGGAGGAAGGAGAGAGCTGCCAGTTCAAAGCCTGCCGATACCGCCTTCACGTGTCCAGAGTGTGGAAGAGTCTGCCGAGCACGGATTGGCCTCATCAGCCATCTCAGGACCCACAAACCCCTGACGCTGAACTGATTGATACCTTGGTCATCGTCGACTTCGACGGACGAGCAAGATGCGTCAATATCATATCAATCTTTACATAAATAATAAATGATCAAAAATTCAATTATTTTAACATTTCAGTGCAAGTTAATCATGAGTATCGAACATCGATTTTACTTTATTGATCTCGAACAAATAGCATGAATTGAAAAAATAGCTCGGTAATCGGAACGGATCACGGTAGTTCATAATAATTGCACAGAATCTCTAACGTGTCATGACTCCCCCTGATCACGGTCGTTCTGATATTCCTGCAATCCAGTTTCTTTCATAATGTCTGTTCAATCAATCATTGTGTGATGCTTGCACTGCTGTTCCTTGAATAATAGCATTTAGCTCAGCTTTCGTACCACATTAACGTTACCATATTAACGTTACCACATTAACGTTATCATATTGACGTTACCACATTAACGTTACCATATATTAAAAAAAGTTTGAATCTCGCTTGTTTATTTATGTTTATCGTCAAGTGTAGTAATTTTTGCTGTATGGGAGTACACTTTACACATAAGTTTTTGTTTTTTATGTATCAGGTTTTGTATGGATATCATTCCGGACAATAAATAAAGCCAATTGATGTAAGGATATAGAAATTCTACTTTAAAGTCAAAAACATGTAAATAATTAGAAAAAAAACGAACGCACATCTATCTAAAACAATGACTGAAGCTATAGAAACTTACCGCCATATTGAAGTAGACTGGAGTCGTAAATGTCATTCCATTATGGTAAAACTTCTTTCATTTAAAAATCACAAGAAATCACCGATTAGCAAGAGTAATAACACTATATCTAATCGTTTTAACATCTATATGAATTGGAAAAACTTACTTGAAGACATTGTCAAGGCGTCTGCGATTTAGGTGACACCTTTTTACCGTGGTAGAAAACTACCCACAGCTGAGAATATCCTGCATCCAATCAAAATCAATATTCACTCAGGCATGAAATATTGTTGCCACATCTAGACAGATATATCTATTACTAGTCTCTTCATATTACACAGGTTTCAAAAAAGTCACCAATCTAATAGGTCATGTACAATCAACCAAACTCCAATCCCTGACACATTCGGCAATGTTGACAGTTTCGCTAGTATTTTAATGGAATGTGCTCTGACAATCTTTTAACATGTGTACCCTCGCGACGTAGATACCCTAGACTAATCCGACAATAAGAGAAATCCATTTACTATAGAGATTTCCTGGTGCTGAAAAAATCTTCTATTCCTATCGTCCTCTAACTTTTTTAACTGAAACATATCGTTTCGTGTTTAATTGATTGTATGAACGTAACGAATTCTAAATGTAAGTTGAACAAATATCGTGCTGCTTTACTCTCCATATTGCGCTTCTGTATTCATGACCTCATGTCTTACATGGCAAGATGCATTCTTTTGGAATAAGAGTAAAAACATAATATCTATCAAACCCAAGGAATAACAAAATCGTACTAAATTATTTAAATACGCATGGTAATAAACAATCACCAAATATCAATTGTAAAGTCTTTAAATTAGTTTATGCTCTGTATAAAAATATAAAAATTTCAATTATTTTTAGAAGAAACATACTAAAACATAAACACTCTTTTGTCCCCTCGCCACAAAACGGCATCCACGTGCGTGTTTTGTAAGTACATTCACGGAATGTGCCCTGGTTAACTTCTTACACATGTGCCGTCTAAATGGAAATATACCGTAGAAGCAAAACCCAGCTCTTCCCAAGATGCCAGAAAACTTTCTACGCTAAAATATTTTAATTCTGACTGTTTCCCTTTGGAATTACCTCCCTGTTTCCTGTTTTGTCAAATGGGCTTACATGCAAAAATTAAAATGTGAAAAAAATATCTTTCTGCACAAATCCGCACTTGAGATTTTCCCTATAAAACTGGTCCCTAAATACTTAACGCTTTACGTCTCAGTTCAACAGGACTTGTTGGGAATTGACAAAGATAAACTAAAAAACTAAACTCATCTAAATACAAAACGTGGGATGAGTTTGTTTGTGCTACCCAGTGTAAATTCTTTAAAATTCAAAGTTTGCTAAACTCCAAATTTCAGTCCTACATTCCATATTTTCACTATGTAATTTATTTTGAGATAATTTAGGATAATATTATTTGGATTTTTTCAGAGAACTGCTCTCATTTTGGAGTGCCATTCTCACAACCTTTCGGTCAATGTATCCTTCGACTTATTTCAGGTGTATCTTGCCGAACTCGTGAAATGTTTTTTGTCGAATTCAGGAATTTCAACAGAATTCCAAACGGAACCTTTTATTGATTTTACAGGGTTATACTGCTTTCGTTTCGTCGGCCACGCCGGGATAGGGGTCTTAAGTAATTCGTAATTATATTTTTCCATCGGCCACACTGAGTATTGGACCTTCAAACTTAGGATAAATATCATTTTTACAATTGATTTTCCTAGTACTCTAACAACTTCTCCACGTGTCCTTGCGAAAATGCCACTCGAGATTAGATCAGTCGTCTAATTAATGCTAATAATGCAAATAATACATCCTTATTTCAAAAATTCTGAACCGCATTTTGAAGCCTTGCATGAAAATTAACCCGTCATTTTTTTGTAATATTTCTTGGCCAAATAAGGTAAGAATGCGGAAAAGAATAATCATGTAATTTCATATTTATTAACAGCGTGTTTATAATATTACAAGATCCTTCAAATCAAATTTGCATTTTAAAAATGTTTACTTATGCATCAACGTCGTATACTTTCCTTCGGAATGAAGAGTAAAATTTAGGAGTAAGATACCACACACAATGTATGCTGAAACTATACAAATGTTTATGTAGAATTATGGTTTACGCTAGTATATAACGTTTTTGTTTAGTTAAATACAATAAATACTACAATATTTGTTTTTTACGTTGTTGTGTTTCACAATATATATATATATATATATATATATATATATATATATATATATATATATATATATATATATATATAATATAAAAGCAAAAATGTGTGTGGACACTAGAAATAGTTTTAATTAGCTAATCTAATGTTCAAAACTGCTCATAAACGATGGTTCCAATCGTCTTAATTTCAGCATCAAATGAAAGACAACAATTTATTAATTATACAATTAATCCTTTGGGGGTGTTAATTTTGTTCATAGTTAACATTTACAAAAATAAAAGTATACGAAAATACCTCCAAAAGACATTGTATATACGAAAATTGCAATTTACATCCCAAACTTACCTCTGGTGTCTATAGCAACACACCCGTACGCACATATACGCGCATCCATGCAACTGCTATGTTGCTATGGCAACATGCACACACGCACACACAAATGCACATGCATACAAACGTCAAGTTCTCGAGAAAATAACTCCTTTAAAAAAAAAAAAAAACTAATTCGATAATTGTTAAAAAAAATTATTTAGTAGAAGCATAAGAACACTTTGAACGTTATAACTAAAATATAAACAGGCATGGATTACTTTAACATTGCAATGAATTCTAGTCAAAATTACCTTTTCTCTTCTTCCTTTCCTTTTACTGCTTTTCTATTTACAAACTCAACCCAATTTTGTATGTTAAGCAACGTATTACCATTTTTTTTTTTGCATTTACTGATCATATTTTTGTTATATTTACGTTAAGATTTTATTGATTTATATCTTTTTATTACTGAATGTTTGCTTAAATTATATATATATATATATATACATACATATATATATATATATATATATATATATATATATATATATATATATATATATATATATATATATATATATATATATATAGATTAAAGACTTTTGTTCATTGGGGTGTAAATTTATATCACAGTTTACTATAATAATTTATAGCCTCCAAAAATTAATACAGTTTTCTTTGAAACAACATATTAGAGGTACCAAATATACGGATCAAAATGAGCATTTATAAAGCATTAAAGCAACTAAGGAACTAAATGTGGAAAAAATTTGAACTTTTAAAAAAGAAAACAGCCAAATCTGTTTTTTTTTTTAAATAAATCAGATCTGTTTTTAATTAATTGTAATATTAAAGGCAATATCATAAATTAAAATTTAGCAAGTTAGATAATTTCCTCATTGAATTAATTAAAAAAAATCCAAATAAACATTTTTAAAACCAAGTTTGTTTTTTTAATTAAACATTTAATGTAATAATTCAAACAATAAAAACTTTTTAAAAAATTTCCTTTAAAGTTAAATAAACATTTAAATAAAAGATGTCGATAACAAAAATCGAACTGGAAAAAAAATTGAACAGATTAAATTTTAAAAAAATTCACATTGCAAAATATACTAAACTATATTCAGACATTGGGCTACATATCTAAATAGATTGTGGGTGAAATTTGGCAGCCAAGGGGTTACAGTTTTACGATTTGACCTTTTAGAACTCTACCACACTTCTCCACCAATTTTGACTCTAAAACTTGTCATTTCATGTGTAGGTTATTTGAACCTGAATCAAACTTCTTAATTTCCGTTGAGCCTTCCAAAAAACAAATGCTAAGATGTCACAATTAGTGTCAAAGTTTCAAATATTTGATCTTAGCTTTCTCTACCAAACTGCAGGGTCTAATCACTTGAAATTAGACAATTTTAGGCCTAAATGCTTGAGGTTTTAGATATAAATTACTTGGATCTGGGTCAAACGTATTCATTTGTTTTGAGCCCCAAAAATGATAACGGTCACCTTTCCAAAGATTTGATACTTCTGCGATGTCTACTAAACAAATATTGTGTCCAAACGCTTGAAATCTAAAATAAGATTAATTGAGCAAGGACTAAACTTTATATTTTGGTTTGATCTCGAAAAAATAAATGTTAAGGGATCAAAATTAGGGTCAAAGTTCAAAAATATTTTACCTTTGTGGTCTCTACCAATCTACTCGCTATAAAAGCTTGAACTTGAGGTCAAAGTTTTGAATTCGTTTTGGACCGAACATTTTGCTGCCAACGTCATCGACCTAAGGAGATGGCAAGTTTCTGTCAAGATATGACATGTCGTTATCCATTTGTATATGCACAAAAATAGATCTTCTAAACTAACAATGATTACTGTATAGCAATATGTTAAATATAATTGAAAAAAGATTATATTCCACAAAATTTATATACATAATACCGGGGTCAAAAGTGTTTAGTAGCTGTTATCTATCTATCTATCTATCTATTCATCTATCTATCCATCCATCTATCTATACATCTATCTATCTATACATTTATCTATCAATCGATTTATCTATTTATCAATATATCTATCTATCTATTTATCTATCTATATATCTATCTATCTATTCGTTTATCTATCTTTCCATCTATCTATGTATTCATCTATCTATCTATACATCTATCTGTTCATCTATCTATCTATCTATCTATCTATCTATTTATCTATCTATGTATCTTTGTATCTATCTATATGTCTATCTATCCGTCTCTCTACTTATCTCTATCTATCTATCTATCTATCTATCTAGCCATCTATATTTTCTTCTATCTATATATCTATCAATCTATCTTTCTATCTATCTATCTATCTATCTATCTGTCTATCCATTCATCCATATATCTATCCATATATCTGTCTATCTATCCATCCATCTATTTATCTATCCATCCATCTATCTATCTATATATCACTCATTCTATCTATCTATTTATCCATCTATTTATCCATACATCTATCTATCTCTCCATTCATCCATCCATCCATCCATCTATCTATCTATCTATCTATCCATCTATCTTGTGGTAAGTGGACACCACTAGTGACCGTGCTAGACTAAGAATAGAAATATTTCTTTGGTGAAGTAACTTTAACTGAAATTTTATTATGTAAATAGTTAGGTGATATGTTTATAGGTTTGGCTGTAGTAAGATATAAACATAAAAATTTAGAAACCAAAAATAATAATTAATAAATGGCACTGTTCACACCACATTTAAGTAGATCACTCGAGGTCACATTAATGAGGCGTGTCTTTTGTCGGCTACCTCGCCGGAACTGACAGGTCCAAAAGATTAGAGCAGAAATGTTGGGTTTTGTCAATAAAATGTGCTGATATAGTCAAAAGGCCGAGAAGCAAGGCGAGACAAATACAAGATGTGGACGCGTTGCAGTCCAGAAAAAATGATAAGTTTTATTCATAAAATATAAAGTCGTTGTCCTGTGTTTCACAAAGAGAAACGTCAGGTATGTTTTATCTGTCTCATTGTGTCAGTACGGTGAACATTCATTACAGCGCCCGGCAGCAGAAAGACGAACGATCCCCAGAAAGAAAGCTACAAAACATAATTCTTCCTCCATATATCACCCTCCTCCACTACGTAATCATCAGTATAAAAGTGGCAATTCTTTCTGTTTTTCAAACGCAACCACAAAGCCAACTTTTGCTCAATTTGCTAAGTCTCCACTTCATGAACACAAAACAATTGCCACCGGATTGAAAGGAATTAAAGACTATTAAACGCCGAATTTATGCGAATACATTAGACAATCTAGAATTTCCACACGAGCGGAAGTCGTGAACATTGCATAAACATTAGTTGATTGCCTGAGTTTTGATTATGCAGACAATGGCCATTCTTAAGTATTCTAAAAGGGGCTTGTAATTTATGAAAATATATTGCAATCTAGCTATACAAAAATTCCTATGTTTCACCTCGATAAAAACCGTCTGCCATGCGGTGTACAACGGAAATAAAACGAGTAAGATTCCTGCGTAACTTTATCGCCATATATTTTCATGACTTCCTCCCGTGATGAACTCACGTATCGAGCACAGTGGAAGGATATACTGAAAACTCACACATAAAATAGTATACTTTCTCATAACATTTTATGTAGACACATGAAATATTACAGATAAACTAGCTGATTATATCCGGCGTTTCCAGGTTATATTTTATTGGCGGGCATAGTCACAAACTATTTAAGATATACGGCATATCCTAACAATTTTCTTAAAATGGAATCAGATTGGATTTATGGAAGCATATAATACATCAATTCACCCTACATAAAAAGTCTCATAACTTAAACGTAAATAACAATGAGAGCTTTAATAAATAAACGCACTTCTGTTTAAAAAAAATATTGTCAGTTTATCATGCGTGAAAATAATGTTGATTAAATATAATGTGGATGAAAAATAAATTTAATAAATCAGCATTAAATAATAGTAAATAGGTGACCGTTGTTGTCCTGTCGTACGATACGTTTAAATACAATATTTTAATCAATATTATTTATGAAAAAGGAAATATTCAGTGTTGAGTATTATATTAAACCTAATATATTTTAGTCAGAGACAAAAATAAATATACATACGTATTACTTGACTGCTGTCAGCCGGAATCGAAACAAAAACAAGCAAAACTCTCAGTACTGAGCCAAGTTCATATATATATATATATATATATATATATATATATATATATATATATATATATATATATTCACGTATCATATTGTTGTAAAAAACGAATCGCTTGATTGTTGAAGAAAAGATGCAAGCAAGAAAGTAAGCAAGACCTGAATAGTTTTATAATTATATATATATATATATGTATATATATATATATATATATCTTTATATATGTATATATGTGTAGATATATGTATATATATTTATATGTATGTATATATATGTATATATGTATATATATGTATATGTGTGTATTTGTATGTGTATATGTATATATATATATATATGTATCTGTATATATGTTATTATATATATGTGTATGTATATATGTATATATGTGTGTATATATGTTTATATGTATATATGTATATGCATATATGTATATATATGTATATATGTGTATATATATGTGTATATATGTATACATATGTATATGCATATATATCTGTATATGTATATATATATGTATATGTGTGTATATAAATGTTTGTGTATATATGAATATATGAGTGTATATGTATATATATATGTAAATATGTATATATATGTATATATGTATGTATATGTATGTGTATATGTGTATGTATATATGTGTGTATATATGTATATATGTATATATATGTATATGTGTATATATGTATATGTGTATATATGTATATGTGTATATATGTATGTATATATATGTATGTATATGTATATAGATGTATGTATATGTATATATGTGCATATATATGTATATGTATATATACGTATGTATATGTATGTATATATGCATGTGTATGTATATATATATGTATATATGTATGGATATGTATATATGTATGTATATGTATGGATATATATGCATATATATATGTGTGTGTATATGTATGTGGATGTATATGTATATATATGTATATATATGTGTATATATATGTATGTATATGTATATATATGTGTATGTATATGCATGTATACGTGTATGTATATGTATATATATGTATGTATTTATATATATATGTATATATATATGTATGTGTATATGTGTATGTATGTATATGTATATATATGAATGTATATATATGTGTATATATGTATGTATATATATGTATATATATGAATGTATATATATATATATATATATATATATATATATATATATATATATATATGTACTACACCTACACCTTAACCTTCGGAAACCTAAATATACAGTGACTGGGCAAAATTCTTTGCTCAATTCGTAATACCTACTCACACTTTATATTCTGAACCTAAACTAGCATAAAGTTAAAAATGAAATGGAAAAACCTAAGGTAAACGTCTTAATCCGCACTAACGCTTTTCTAACAAGCCTCCCCACAAAACTCTTCAACTGCATGCCCCTGAATGACTTTGAGAAGTTTAACTATTCATTAGATATATTACCTCTACAAACTAACCCTGTAACATTAACTAACCATGGGGGGTCGCAGAAATACCTGGATTAGGACCTAGGACCGGAGCAAACCCTCTCAGGGCTAATGGACCCAGTAGATCTTCCCAGATCACCGGTCTAGGAGAAGGCAAACTCTGAAACTAAACCAAAGGGGAGGGAGGCCTCTCCAGTCTTGGATTACCACCTTCCTAGAGCTGGTTACTCAAACGAATTACCGGTCTGCAAACATAAATTGCTTTAGGAGTAGATAGGCTTTGTCTATCGCCGGCTTCCATACCCCTTCTTTGCCTATTTGTCAGGCGCAGAGACACTATCACAAGTGAATCGACAAAACACTTAGTGGTAGATCTTGTTAATTGTCTGGGGCATTTAATGTCGTTTCCCCATTCTCCACACATCCCACCTCTCAGAACTGGACACTTGAGAGTGCTTGAGTACCACGCATACCTGTGCAATTAGATTGGGGTGATCTTCTTCTGATGGGCTGAGGGTACCGAATTGACAGTTCCTGGCTGCTGTTTCCGACTGGTAGTACAGGTACACTAACTCTTTGGTCGCGCTTAGAGCGGCTGCTCCATCAACAGTTGTATAATATCGAGATGTTTGTAGTGCCATGTCGCGCATGGAAAAGGACCCTGCACTCATCCCCGATGGGTTTTCTTGAGGCCACAGTCCTAGTTGAAGAAAGGTCAGCTAATGGTCTACTTGCGTTGCATGTCTGATACCCTACATAACCTCTTGTTCACCTCACCCTCACCTAACTGAAACTCTTTAAAAACATGATGACAGTACAATAAAAGAAATAAGCTTAAACTAGGCCTAGGGACAAACAAATCCAACTTGCCTCCTTCCTTTGAGGATTGCATTCACTAATATCCGTGGACTTAGAACTAATTTAGCTGATGTTGAAGCATTTCTTCTAAAAAGTACCCCGGATATCTTAGCACTAAGTTAGGCTAACCTACACTCATCCATCCCCTCTAACTACTTTAACATGGCTGGCTATCTCCCACGCTGCCGTAAGGATTCTGACAGACATATGCACGGACTTGGAGTCTACATTCGTAACACACTCCCACTGACTAGAGAAACAAACCTAGAAACGGAGGACCAAGCCTTTATGTGCTTTAGACTAAACATACAACACAACATTAGCTACTTTTATTTTCTCTACCGCTCTCCCTCGACCCAGGACTGCACCATAATAAACAAAGTCTCTGACAGCATAGACACGGCACTCTCCCTCGACACTAGCGCACAGATGCAGCGGGCAGCACAACACATAGTTTTGCTATATCTCACTCCCTATCATAAATGGTTACGTTTTCGACCCGTTTCCCTGACCAGCAAGAATAACACGCATCACTTCTAGATCTGTTTCTGACTACAGTTCCCTAGGATTGTACAACAAATGCTGACAGCCCACCCGGGAACGCTGACCATGCAGTGATAATGGTAGAAATCGCCCACAATTCTCGACCAAAAACTGAAGGGCCAGTGCTCAAAACAACCAGATATTATAAAAAGGCTGACTGGGAAGTCATCAGAGATCTTATCAGAGATACCCCATGGGGAAATATTTTTTCTCTTCCTGCTGAACAGTGCGCAAATGAAACCACTGAATGGTTCAAAACAGCAATGGAAGCACATTTTCCCATGCGGAAATTTTATAGCAAGCCCTACTCTGCCCAATGGTTTCCTTCAACTTGCGCAACTGCCATTGCTCAAAGGCAGCATGCATACCGCAGATTTAACCGACATAAGTCCAGTTCAAACAAACAGAAGTATATAGAAGCTAGAAGTAATGTTAAGAAAGAAATAGCGACAGCTAAGAGAGAATTTACTGAAACCACTAAAAAACGCGCCGGAGCACAAAAATTAGGAAATCGTGACTTCTGGAAAATCTACAACAGTATAGTAAATAATGGGCAATCAACGCTAACTAACAATCACGAGGTTGTTTGCTCAACAACCGACAAGGCTAATATGCTTGCCAGCCGGTTTGCCTCGAACTCCACACTGGACCCTTCCAACCAACCCCTTCCTGACTTTCCTTTGCGGACAGACGCCACGCTAGACGATCTAAAAATCACTCCTGCTCAGGTACACGCTATCATAAAAAAACCTTGACACTTCAAAAGCATGTGGACCTGATCTCATCCCGGCTGTGCTATTAAAAAAGTGCTCAGCCGAAGTAGCTCCAGTTCTCTCCATACTCTACAACAAATCCCTTAACGAATCATGCTTTCCGGGCTGTTGGAAAACTGCTTCTGTGGTACCAGTATTCAAGAATTCTGGCGAAAGAACTGACCCATCAAATTATCGCCCTATTAGTCTCCTCCCACTTTTTCGCCAAAATATTTGAGACCATAATTAACTATGCTCTAGTCCGTCACCTTACAGATGCTAAACTTTTGACTGACAAACAACATGGATTTAGACAAGCCCGTTCCACAGCTTATATCCTCACTGTAATTTCTGAACGTATATACCATTCACTGGGCAAAGCGAGGGAGGGTAGAGCAGTAGCTCTAGATATATCTAAGGCTTTTGACAAGGTATGGAGCAAGGGTCTCCTCAGGAAAATGAAATCATACGGTATCACTGGTAGAATACTTAACATAATTAAATTTTTCTTAGATAAGAGAAAAATCCAGGTTGCCCTCGCCGGTCGTACATCTTAACAGTGTGATATAAATGTGGGAATGCCTCAGGGGTCTATCCTTGGACCTGTATTGTTCCTAATATTTATTAATGACCTCCCCGACAAAACTGCCTCTGAGATGGGTATATATGCTGATAACACTACACTCTTTAACAGGCATGACAGGAAAACAAATGAACACATATCTAAAGAAATGGCAAACCACTAGAGGATGACCTCCAATCTGTAGTGAAATGGGGACATAAATGGATGGTCACATTCAATGCTGCCAAGACTAAACTGGGTTCCTTCAATAATTACAGGATACCTTCTCTGCCACCAATAGCAATGGCCAGTGATTCACTGTCTGAGAGTACAGCTTTCGAACTGCTTGGCCTAACGTTCACAGGAAACATGAGTTGAAACAATTATATTGAAAACATTGCAAGGGCCACTGCGAAAAAGGTAGGCTCTCTCTACCGTGCTAGAAAACTACTGACACCTGAAAGTATCCTGTACCCCTATAAGGCCACCATTCGCCCATGTATGGAGTATTGTTGTCACATTTGGGCTGATGCATCTGTTACTAGTCTCTCGCTCCTTGACAAGGTTCAAAAGAAAGTCACCAATCTGATAGGCCCTGAACTGGCATCTAAGCTTCAGCCTATGTCCCATCGACAGAACGTTGCGTCCCTTTGCCTGTTCTACAAGTACTTTAATGGTGAATGCCCTGAGGAACTGCAGACACTTATGCCCCCACGACGTAGACACCTTCGACAAACCCGACAGGCAGCTTCCACCCCAACACGGTAGAGATCCCTGGATTTAAAAGATCTTTCTACTCCAGTAGTTTCTTCCGCATAACCGCTAGACTCTGGAATTCCATTCCAGGTTCCTGCTTCCCTAACTGTACTGACATGAAGAAGTTCTAGTGTTACGTGAACCGACATCTTGCTGCCCAAATCCCAACATAGTGCCCCAGTAAGTGCTGCCCTTGATAGTAGCCCCCTACACCAAAGTCGGAATGTGCCTTGTTTGGGGTGAAAATGTAATAAATATATATATATATATATATATATATATATATGTGTGGGGGGGTGTATGTATGTGTGTGTTTGTCTGTTCCTGTGTGTGTGTTTTACTTTGTGTGTGTGTGTGTTGATATATTTGTGTGTATATATATATATATATATATATATATATATATATATATATATTTGTATATATATTTACACAGATTTAATGTATACACACATATATATGCATGTCTGTATATATATATATTTGAATATATATATTTACACTCACACATAAATATATACATGTATATATATGTCTGTGTGTATATATGTATACACATACATATATGTACGTGTATATATATTTGTATATATATATTTACATACACATATATAATATATATGCGTGTATATATTTTTATATGTGTGTTTGTTTGTGCGTGGGTGTGCGTGTATGTGTGTGTCTTTCTTACTTACTTATGGAAGGAAATAATTTGTAAGATGTGTATCTATTAATCGGAATTTATTTAATCTAAGTTGTATAAAGACCACGCATACGCTAGATGAGTTTAATCGAGTTCGTATGAAGCGTACCATGTGGGCGCATACATGAACTCGAGTGCTATGCCAACCATCTTGTGCGCGTCTTTAATTTGTCGGGAATATTAAAAGCGTTGTGTGTTTCGTTTCATCTGTCGCTCTTCGTGCAGTAAACAGATTGACTTCTCAGGAATCAACGCGATACAAAGTTGTCCTTTGATGTCAACAGACCGTATATTTGGTCAGATAGTTTTAGAAAACATATAATCGGAATGCTATCCGATTCATCAAGATATTCAACGATCTATCAAACCATACCTAAATTCGGGGTGGGGAGACAAATCAAAGGCAAAACGGGGACGTAAAAGAAGATCATATATATATATATATATATATATATATATATATATATATATATATTATCTGACTTCTTTACTTTCATTTTTCGCTTCTAAAAGCAATAAGAGTCTAAAAGCAATAAGAGTATAAGTATATATACATATATATGTATATATATATATAAATACATATATATATTGCCTTATTGATTTCATATTTTTATGGCTGTGTACTTATCATGGAATTTTTTATATAAATGTTACAGCGTATATATATATATATATATATATATATATATATATATATATACTGGGTACGTTATCTATATATATATATATATATATATATATATATATATATATATGTCTGTGTGTATACATGTATGAGTATTTTTAAATTCGAAAGCCAAAGTTATATATGATTATACTTTTTTATCTTAAACTCCGTTTTCGTGGCGTTTGCTTTTATATAGAATGTTTTAATTATTTAACAGTGTATTGATTAAAAAATCTGTTGATCATAAAAACGAAGGAAATTCAAGAAAATAAAGTAAAAGAAAATAAAAATAACGAAAAAAACGGAATATAATATTTCCTTAACGTTGTAAATCTAATAATATAGTTTGGGTTATATTGAGTAATGTCTTACATTAGGGCCATGGAAAATTGTGTGTGCACGCACGTGCTTGCGTGTGCTTCAACCTGCGCGTTCTGATTTGTATTTGGAGGCGTACACAAGCATACCTATGCGTGTACATGAATGCTTTTTTTTATTTTCTTTATGTACGTGTTATTATTATGCTTTGTTCAATTCGGGAATGAATTTCGGATAATATTTTCTTTCTGTGTAGGTAAGTTAAAGCAGTTATCGGTTTGAAAAAAATAGGCATTGTTTTGAAGCTGTATGTATGTATGTATGTATGTATGTATGTATGTATGTATGTATGTGTTACGAGAAATACAAGAAGCTGTTTTCAGCGATTTTTATAGGACTGCAAAGTAAAGCCACTCCATTACCGATTTTTTTTTGTGGTGCCTATATAAGATTTATCATATGCTGTGAATTGCAGTGCATGTGCTACATTTCTGGAGAGGCAGTGTAGGTTATTATTATTTTTTGGATGTTTGTGCTGGTTTTTGAATGGGTACGTTCTTCTGCATATTATTATGTCGCAAACTCCCCACCCCCCATTAACAGTCACTGTCTACTCTGAGTACTTTTCTAACACAGTAGAGGGACCTCATTTTATTTGCAGCAGCCTTATAAGTATCCTCAATATATTTGTGCTTATTTATTATGTTTGTTAATGTTAAGCTAAGGACTTTGAGCGATGGCCTGTAACATAGGGTGTTGTTTGTTTGCGAGGATCATTCTAAAAGTAAGACCTCTTGTTTTAAATACAAAATCTTAAATATTGAAGAGCTATAACAATGGAAATTGTATCACTAAAATAAATAAAATAAAAATAAACAAAATTAATGTTTCCAAATTTATTTTCCTACACAATCATTCTCAATAGAATTTTCCAGCGATGAATGATGGCTGAGTCGTAAAATTTCGAAGCGCGTTTTTTGAACCACATTTCTGTCGCTACTCTGACTGTGCTCATATTAACATTA
>NC_136486.1:15400052-15545052 GCF_053919585.1 Euprymna scolopes
GTGTCAGTAGTTGAAGCTAAGTGGGTATTTGTTGCGAGCGTCTTACAGAGACGGATCAGAAAGTAGAGCTCAGTATAACAGCTACCATAAAGTGAGGATAGAGCAGAGACAGTCTCGTTACGTCTTTACTGTGAGAAAGATGAAGTCGGAAGGCGGAAAGATCATTCCCTACTGAATTTTGAAGAAGGTTTAGCACCCTGTAAATGCAGGAGAGAGTATTCGTCGGAGCTCAATCACAGATGTACCAACAGTATTCCATCTTAAGACTTATGTCTCTATTGTACAGGTAAAGTATTGCATCTTGTGTAATATAGTCTCTGGAGCCGTAGAATGTCTCAACCATTTTCCAGTTATTTTGGCAATGAATCTGATTGTGATTTTTAATTATATTTTAAGTTAGCGGTAAAGGTTAGTTTTAGGAGTTTCTAAAAGTAGCGGCAACCATCCAATACAACTGGTGCAAATTGGGGATACGAGCGCGGGGGGCGAAGAGCTGGAAGTTTGGTTTACTAGCTATTTGTTACCACATTGCACCACAGGAATTAGATCCGAGGATAGAACCAGAAAGATCTTGATCATGTTTTGCTATAGATTGTGGGCTCGTTTACATAGATCTTGACGAATGAACGGAAAATGTAAGTTGGGAGATCGTTGCTAAATATCAGGAAAAGAGTTGAACCCAGGATGGATCTTTGATGGTGTCAGTGTTACTATAAGCTTCGGATTTTCGCCCATCACATCTTATTTAAAAACAATAGAAAAGGAAGGATTTTATGGTGGAGAAACATTTCGAGCTATATCGTATCTGCAAATGATGCAGACTTTTGTGCCAGACCCTCTCAAATGCTTTTGTTAGTCTGAAGCTATTGTTATGGAAATGAATCCATCGTCAATATATTGATTGATCCACTGTGATATTACTCTTTGCGCGTCGGCTGTTTATTTTTCAAAACAGAAATCATATTGAACGTCGTGTCTAGGTGGTTTACAACTTCTCTATTATCATGAACTCACACACATGAAATATCTATACTGACATGCAGAAGATAGATCTCCCGTAGTTTAACGGTTCAGACTGTAAAGGTTCCAAAGGTGTTTGGAAGCATCATTCCTTAAGGCGATGTTTTATAGTATTTGTTTGTATCGGAGCTTTTTGAACACTGAGTAAAATGGTTTTTAAGTGCAGTTTCTTTGCTAGAATCAAAGTTATTGATAAATTTATAATGTCACTCAGAGAATTATCAATTCTGGAAGGAAACACAAAAAGGGCAGACGCCCTTAATCACAAATGAAGTAGTTTTATTCGAAGTTTTAGCTAAGAATTTGATTTTGTCGGATACTGAGTAAATCACCTACGCATCTGTTCAGAACCCTATTTAGTAAAGGCAAAAACACAAAGATAGATAGTACCATATATATATATATATATATATATATATATATATATATATATATATATATTTCTATGGGAATATACGCCCTTATTATATATACCAATCCATATTAGATACGCTCAATTTAATTACAGAGCAATATAGTGAATCAATGTTACAAGTCTATATTTCAAAGTTCATGACGTTGATCATCTTATAATTTATTCCTTTAATTCATTTTACATTTACAATTCTTGACAGTAGCTGTTTCGTAGCACAAAATCAATCACTTAATTATTATATCAATGAGTGAATCTATTTTTCCCTTAACTCATCAGAAGAAATAGCAATACTCAAGTAAAAGGATATATTTCAAAATAATTATCATAATACTAATAATATGGATAAAAAATAAATGTTGCTGTAATAACTAAGTAATTAATTATTAGATATTAAGCAGAAATGAATTTTTACTTAAAGAGTTATGACAATCGATTTTCATTGTTTTAATACTAACATTTTATATTAAACGCATTATTTCATTAATTTATAATATACTCTGAATTAATACTAGAATAATATCAAGTGAAATATATTAGAAAAGTATAAATATTACTTATTAGTTGAATTAAAAGATTGAAAGTGTTGAGTATGATAAAAGAATGAATGAAAAACAAAGTAAGTTGATGTATCAACAGATTGGTTCAAAGGGAAATAACTCTATCATACAAACATTTTATTAATTTTAACTTTCTTCGCTTAAGGTAAACAATTGAGGGTAACGCATTATTTAGCGAAATTATAAATCTCAACCAAACTAATTATGTTTTGAATTAACTAATATTAAGAATTTTATAATTGAAGTAATAATAACTTTTATTATAACAGTTAAGTGAGCCTTATTATGTATAGTTTCAAATTTAGATTAATAACAAAATAAATATAACTGGAAATTGTAAATTGTTTATTATAAGTTTCATGTATGCCAACATGTGTAATAGATTATAATTATTGATGTTATTCTCATAAATATGGATATATTACTTATATTTAATAAATGTACGAATTAAAAATAGAACATCTTTCACAAAATATTCCTAAATTAATAGAAATTGTAAGTACGAATATATGGGTTTAGTTACTTTATTTCTGAATTCAATATGGGATAATGAAAACATTATAAGGTATTTACGGCTTCTCTGCCAATTTTGGGATTTTAATCACGCCAAAACGCACTTTATCTCTTTTTGATGGATTGATTGTTGCTATTTCTTCTTATGAGTAAAGTGCAAAAGAGATTCGCTAATTGATATAATAATTAAGTGATTGATTTGTTGCTACGAAACAGATACTGTCAAGAATCGTAAGTGTAAACTGAATTCAAGGACGAAATTATAAGCTGGTTCTCATCATGAACGTTGGAATATAGACATATAGACTTTTTCATTCATTTACTATATATATATATATATATATATATATATATATATATATATATATATATGCATATATATATGCAAATAATTATTTTATACCTACAGGCGCTAGTGTTTAATGCTTTTGAAATCATGCCAATTAAGTCTTATAAAGGCCAAGTTGAGATAAAACATTTAGACAATCAATAGTGTATATATATATATATATATATATATATATATATATATATATATATATATATATATATATATATATATAGCTTAATGCGTAAGAGGAAAAGAAAGTTCAATTCAACTGGATAATGCCAAGCTCAACACTTATTATTGGAGCTGATACAATAGGACTATAAGAATATGAAATGAAGTCACAAAACTATATATTGGTGGATATAGAATGGATCGTTTATTGATTAATGGAATACAAGAAAAAATTGGGGGATAGAAGGGACTCTTTATATCAGGGCATTTCGAATCCTAATGCTTCTCATCAGAAGAGTAATGAAGGTGCTAGGTAGCATGGAGGAGATGCTGCGTCTAGCGTAGGATTCAAAGATTAAGAAGAATTATAGAATGTTGGGGAAGCTTTATTGAATTCTAAATAAATAAATAAATTATTTATTTATTTAGAATTCAATAAAGCCTCTTCCTACATTCTATAATTCCTTTTAATCTTTTTCGCCCCTAATGGGCCCTACGCTAGACGCCGCATCTCCTCTCTACTCTTCTGATTAGAAGTATTAGGCTTCGAAATGCCTAGGCACAAAGAGTCCCTTCTATCCCCCAAATTTTGCTTGTATTCCATTATTCAATAAATGATCCATTCTATATCTACCAATATACAGTTTTGTGACTGCATTTCATACTCTTGTTGTCCTATTATATATATATATATATATATATATATAGTAATGTTTATGTTGTAATATCTGAATTATTTCAACTAGTGGTCTCATCTTTAATTAGTTTTCGAACGAATCCCTTTTATTTAATTCCCAGCAAAAGCTTAATCCCATTCTATCAGTACATGAGTCTTTAATAATTCGTAATTATATTCTTAGTATATAACACAAGATTGAACTACCAACTTCGAAAACACAGTAATCTTTTATTGATGAGTTCTTTACTGTTAGAGAAATTTATAATCCTTATCCCAAACATTCAGTAATTGAAAGTTTGTCGTTTGAACAAGTATAATCTTCTACAATGTTGAATCTCTCTCAAAACGGCGACTAAAATGGGCAGTTTTCTCTTATGCATGGTATAAAGATATTTAAATAACAGTATGGATAAAAACAGTAAATGTGTACGCTCTAATTCCAGTGCACAGTCAATAACACCAGTAGCACAACAAGCTCTAGTGCCATGGTCATCAGCAGAAAAATCTTCACAGTTTTAACCCTATATTCTTCTACCGCATACCAAAGGATCGCTTCCAATTAACAGGTGTAAGTTACTCTTTTATCAATCATTAATCGTTTCTTATTAACAAAATCACATACGATGGCTTTTCCGTTGCATCCTGCTCATCTATCACATTTTTTTACACTGTGTTTAAAAAAATGCTATTTCACTGTATGTCGTTAGCTTTCACTCAACATATTTCCGACCTCCTACAGCTAAATGGTATTTTGTATTTCAATCTTTCTTTTATAACTTGATCAGTAGACACATTATCCTTTCTCTTTCCACTTTTATAAAACTGAAAATAGTCCGACAAGGTACAGTCAACTCCAACATTATTCCCATCTTTTTTTTTTCATTGTTAAACATGAACAAGTTTCATATTTAACTACGCATGTTGAACCAGCTGTATGAAAGTTCATCGACTTAATTTTCTCTTAGTAATGTTTCTTCATTAAATATTTTCTTATTTTTTGTGTAATGAATTTTCTATTAATTTCGGGAATTGTACGGACTTGACCGTCAAATGACAGTTGAATCGAAAATGAGTGAGAGTTACTCTTTCCCCAGATTTACATTTATCATCATTTTCTATTTTCACTCGTACACGATACAGCAGAAAAAGCATTACGCTGTAAGTCGATTTTATGAGGAAAAAAATGTCTTGCTAGCCAACAAACCAAGATATATATATATATATATATATATATATTAAATTATAAAATTTATTTATACAAACATGAATGGCTACATATGTGCATACATGTTTCTGTAATCACTCGCGTTGGGGGATTACGTCTTCAGGTCAAGAATTACCGTCGAAACTGATATTTCAACCAAATACATTTTCCTATTTCGTTTGTCAAGTTAGAATGTAACCTGGGTGGGAGTCATAAAACGGTGAGAGGACAAGTGAGGTCTTTGATATACCTCCTCTGTTCACTCATTGAGCACTCTTTTGGTAGACACATATTGTTTCATTGGATGTACTTCTAGGAAACTAAACTCTACTGGCTATATATATATATATATATATATATATATATATATATATATATATATATATATATATATATATATATATTATGTAGTCGAATGCTTAAAACCGTAGGATGGATAGCAACACGAAAAGCGATTTCTTGACTTTCTTATCACAGAAAAAAATTGAAAATTCTTTTCCCGTGTGTGAACATATCAGCAACAAAAAATAGATTGCTTGCGAAGGCATTATTAGCAGACACATCCGTTTAAATATTATGCATATTAGCAAGTATGCGCGGCCTTGCGTGACAAGAAAGAGAAAAACAAGACAGCACGTAGTCGAGGAGAGAAGCAAAGAGCGGGCTGAGCAAGATTGGCGTGTAAAATCGAAGACGAGAAATGTTGACTATGGCAAGCGTGAGGTTGGTAAGAAGCAAAGTGAACCGGGCGAGATTAACATGTGATCCTGTGGTGGCAGTAGGCAACTTTGAAGCTGGTGTCAAGATAGCGGGATTTTATCTCATGGCAGCCAAAATATACGGTAATACCATAAAAAAGTAAGAATTATTTGGAAAGCAACCTTATGCATTATGATAAGTTTTTCCTAAAACAGAAAAAAAAGGTCGGATCGGATTTGTATATCTTTCTTGTTTTGTTTGTTTGTTCCTGTGATGTTGCATTGCAATCTGTAAAAATATCTTCTTAAATCCAGTAAAAGAGAAACCGATTTATGAATCTGATACGACATTCATACTCAGATGTTCATCTGACTTAACTTGAAACGATTTTTATGTTATTGAAGATAAAATGATGTTGTCAACACGTATTTCTATGACGCAGCAGTTTGTGTGTCGCTAAACATTTGCGTAATCATAAAGACGAATGCATTGATGCCTGGAAAGATGAAAAAACAATGAATTATTTATCATTCATGACGAAATAAATCCCAACACAAACAACCTGTGTTTCGATGTAATGTTCACTTTTCAAAATGACCAATCGCGGCCGACATCTTCCAAGAGATATATTTACAAAGATAGGCGGCGAGTGGATGATCAGCAACGCCTAATGCCCATTTGACGGTTGCTTTTATTAAATACAACCATATATATATATATATATATATATATATATATATATATATATATATATATATATATATATATATATATATATATATATAATGCCCCGTTCGATTTGTTAGAAATTAACGGTCGATCTATTTATTGTTGTGATGGTCGCTTTAAATATAATTTTGTACACATTTTAGGGCTATTACTACTCTAAGTCGGCACAATTATGTTGACAGACCGGTTCTCGCCAGATCACCGAAGTTAAGAAACGTTGAGCCTGCCCAGTAGCAGATAGGATGAACATTTAGGAACGCTAGGCGCTGTATGTACCATCTGGGAAGGTTGGGCTTGAGGACAGCGTCTTCATGCCGAAAAAAAACCTCCTCGCTACAAAAGCATCTACAAAGTTGTAGATGGCCTATGACCCTCCAGAGGTTCCCGGTTATAGATGGGATAAGATGGCTACATTAAGTAGCCGAAAATGGTTGCCACGGACAGAGCAGACAGTACATATTTTACATCAGAGTTTATCGTTCTCAAGATACATTAACAATGATTTAAGGTGCATTTCTCCAGATGGATTGTAAACTCGTCCCAGATAGTAAATGTAAATTGTTACGTCCATGCACAACACATGTATTCCCCAGTATTTGTGAATTCCACCCATATGTTTGCTACAAGACTCAATGTTTTTTAACTCCACTAACTTAACCAGAATCGATATGTTGGATCGTGTTGTTGATTGTTGATTTCAGGCGATATCAATTATGAGTTACTGGACACACACACATATATATATATATATATATATATATATATATATATATGTGTGTGTGTGTGTGTGTGTGTGTGTGTGTGTGAAGAATGTATTTGTTTTGTTACTATGCAAGATTAATAGACGAAATGCTAGTTTTGAACCCACTTTACCTACATGCAGGATGTAAAATCACAATTACAAGAATGGAAAATTATTTTTTTTTAATTCGAACATGGCGAATTACGCAATAAATCCCAACCAGCATGAATGGTATTTTCCAAAAACATGAGGCGAGTGAGACGTATGTAATCTGTTGACGACAGAGGCGATATCGCTTAACTGAATGAAAACCTATTCAACGTACGCCATGGATGGACAGATATATGTCATCCGTCTTACTAGTATAGAAGATCACAAGATTGATGTATTAACCGCTAAAGTCAAAATGATTTTTATTTCTGTTTATGAATGAGATTTTTTGTTATATAAGTTCTGAAATAAAATTAAACCTAATAAAGACGAAAAACGTCAAAGAAAAACGAGGAAATGCATTGATTTAATCTCCTCACATTTAATGTCAGTGGTTACCCAGATACGCAATGAAAACTTGGTTCATCGTGTAGAACTTTGGCGATATTTTTATTTTTAGTATAGAACTCTTAGCACTCTTACACTGTCCCGACTGTAGTTAGCTGTCTCATATAAATTTATACAGCTGAATATCTCTACTGTTTTCATTGTAGTATGCAGTATGCCATGAAGTTTATATGTGGTCTGTCGCAATATTCTTATTATAGTATGCGTACTATTTTATCCCATTGTACCAAGTTTCTTTTAAAAAAGTAAACTCTGCTTCTTAACTAAAAAAGTTGACGTTTACGAGGAGAGAAGTGGTATCATTAATACGAACGACCGTTATAATTTATTTTTTATATAATAAACACCATTCTCATTGCACCTTTGTCATAGATGAACGCAGCTGTGCGTGGCGCCCTGAGAGCGGTTTGTCATACGAATTTTTTCCAAAAGTAAAAGCTATTTTAAGAGAAAATGTAGAAGAGCTTTAAGGACGGGTTAATGTCATTCCAACGAGCGACATTTTGTGTTCTAGAATTAATTTTTATATAGAGGCACTACCATTCTTAATTGGCTTTTGCAAGAAATTCAATGGCACATATCTGCTTCTAACGCACGTCAATGACAGTGGTTACTTCTTTAGAATCTTAAATCGCTATTATCTGCAACGGAGATATCAATAAATAAGATTATTTATCGAATAATACAATTCCCCTTCCCTTTTGAGCCATTCTGGCGGAATATGATAAGAGACAATTCCTTTAGAACGTTCCTTGTATTTTTTCTGTTGCATAGGCATCGCCACTTATCAAGGCCAAGAGGCCACTTGAGGATAAGTGTTAAAGAATGTACAGTAGACAATTGGACAATAAAGTAATCGTTAGTGATGGAAATTCGGTAAATTTGTTAACTTAAATGGAACGGCTCATCAAAAACTTGTTTACGTTTTATTTGAAGACAACCATATTGTAGTCAGCTGGAAAGCAGGAAAACGGAAGACAATTCCACAGGCGTGCAATTCTAAGAAAGAAGCTTTGTTCATGGAATCTACGTTTAGGTTTAGGCACAGATAAAGACTGGGGGAAATTATTGATAGTGTTTTCTACTAGACGGGTGTTTCTTGTGAAGGTTTATGCGAAGGCGGACTATAGATTGGAGCTCAGTCGAGCACTTTCCGTGTAAATAACGATAAAGGAGTTAAAAATTCGCAACATCTCTTCTGTGAGAAAGGGAAGAGTAAAGGTCATTCCCTACGAGGCTACGGAGTGTATTTTGAACTCTACCAAAGCAGGATAAGTCCTTTCTAGCAACTCCTGGCCAAATGTAGCAACAGTACTCCATCATTGGACGTACCTGGCTCTTCGATAGATAGAGAATTGAATCAGCAGTAAGATATCTGCTGAATCTATTGAAGGATCCAACCATTTTTCCAGCGGCGTTGGCAACGGATTTAATGTATGAGTTCCGTTTCAGATCAGGAGTAAAGTTCAAGCCCAGAAGATTGTCAAAATATGAGGCCTCCCCAAGACGAGAGGCATTCATTTTAATTGTATGGGGATTAAAGCATTGATGATGTAAAGATAAAAAGCTTGGTTTTAGATGCATTAAAAGTAAAAAACCACCTTTCCCCATTGTACCACTTGCTCAAGATCAGAGGAGAGAGAATCGGAGAGTACTTGATCGCTTACAGTCCAAGACGTCCTACCATAGATAGTAGTGTCATCAGCATAAATGTCTACAAATGATGTAAGGATGTGATTTGGAAGATCATTAATGTAGATCAGGAAGAGAGTTGCGTCCAGGATGGGCCCTTGAGGGACTCCAGCATTAATACTGTGAGCTTTTAATTTCTGGTCATCAACCACTGCTCTTATGAATCTATCAGAGAGAAATGATTTAATAATTGAGAAGACATTTACAGCTATACCGTAACTGGAGATCTTGTGAAGTAAACAATTTTGCCATACTCTATCAAATGCATTTGATATGTCAAGAACAATTGCCCTAGAAATGTAGCCCCCGTCGAGAGATTCGCTAATCCTATGATATATTACTATAAGCTCATCTGCTGTAAATCTAGCAGAACGTAAACCATATTGCGTGTCACTAAGAAGATTATTTCTGCTTAGATTGTTGATAACTTCTCTATTTAACACAGATTCCTTAACTTACTCATGACCCACAGGAGACTTATTGGCCCGTACTGAGAGATTACCTGAATTCTTAAATACAGGCCATACTGATGAGTTTTCCCAGGAAGATGGGAAACAATTCTCCTTAAGATAGTTTTGTAAGTATGGGCGTTAGATTTGGTTGAAGTTTTTGGAGTACTATAATTGGAATACCGTCAGGGCCGGTTGCTTTACTGGAATTAAGGATTAATAAAGATTAGCTTAGCAACATCACGTAAAGATATTTGTACATCACATAGGGGTTTTTTTTTACAAGATGATCACCACTTATCAAGGCCCGGAAGCCACTCAGGGATAAGGGTTATTGTAAGTACAGTTTTCTGATACAGAATGAAATATTGGAGGTTGGCGGCCAAGGTTAGGATGTGTTGTATTATATATGTTCTTATTGTAATGGTCAATCTATATAAAAAAAACATTTATAATGAATTGTTCGTGGTATCACACTGTTTAAATTGCGAGATGTTGTATGCGTACTCTCAAAATGTCCTACTATTCATATTATTACACTGTTTTTGTTATTGTAAAGCAACTACAGGATGTGTATTGCAGTGTGTTGGCTATTAAAATAGTTCTGTCTTCATATTCTGGCCCTGTTTATTGTAGTGTGCCGGCTATCAGAATATTTCTCCTGTATATAATATTTTTAATTATTATTATTGAATGCCAGTATCCCGTATTTCGACAAAGCCACAATCCGTCTTTGCGCATTTAATCTGGTGTATCCACGATTAAGCGCTTCTGTATAGACGAGGTCGATCATCTGTCTAACCGCAACAAAGTGTAATCCCTCTGCTAGTTCAAGAAGTGGTTAAATAGATATGTAATCTGACGAATTCATAGCAACAGCGGCCAAATATCTATTAGTAACGCGACTAGCAACAAGATACTTTACGCAAGAAACCTTTCTAGTTTCTACCCTAAAACCACTAGACTTTTGAATTTACTGTTTTTGCTTCACTAAATGTACTAACATGCAAAGCTGCAAATCCGATGTGGGCAGTCTCATATATAAACTATTTACATAGTAGGCAAAATAGTGAAATCGATCCAAATTATAAACGAATGGCAATGTGTTTGGGGTGAATAAGAAATTTAAAAGAAATGATGCGAACTATTGTATCAGGTTGAAAAGTGTTTTGCAGTTTTTAACTTTCAAATTCAGCTGCACATATCTCGCCTTAAATTTTTATTAATCGAAAGAAGCACCATCAAAATAGACATAGTTCTGCCAACGAAAGACAAGTTTATTTATGCGAGTAATATAAAATCTTGCGTTCTGTAAGTGATGAAGTCGCTAAAGGTGGTTTTAATATCGCTAGTTTTTAAAGCCTTTCTCACCCGGAAAAGTTGTCGACATGCTTGACTAAATAGTAGTCAGTAGGTATAAGGTCAGGAGGGTGTGGCGTAGCCTAATTTGTTCAACTTCTGCATGAGCTATGAGCGATCAGGAGAATTGGGATTTTTCTGTTGATTAATGCTGGGTGTTTTTGTCTAAGTTTCTGGTGCATTTAATCCATTTGTTGACAATACTCTAACCCGTAATGGTTTCGCTTGCATTTAGAAACCTGTAATAGATGAGGCCTGTCCCAGATCACGCTTTGGGGCTTGTCGTGGAGATTCGTCGGCATCTAATTACTAAGTTGAGCTTCGCCGGTTGTCGTAAAATTCCCACTTTTCATCGTAAGTCACAGCCCGGTCGAGAAACGGGTCGTTCTTGTTGCGTTATAGAAAAGGAAGATGACACTTCAGAACGGCCTTTCTTTTAGTTGTAATTCAATTCGATAGACACTCATTTCTAAAGTATTTTTGTCGTTCCAATCTCTTTCAATTGGTTACGTCTAATTCAGAAGCAAGTTCTCGAACAGTTGTGCATTGATTTGGCTTCGATTAAGTCTCTTAATTGATTGTTGTCACCATCCGATGGGCAACAATTATGCTTATCACCTTCAACGCTTTCGTTGCCGCCACGAAATTTCTTAAACCACCATTATGTTGTGTCTTCAATAGTGGTTCCTGTACTAAACGCTTTGTTGATGTTATCAGCTTCTCCGTCTAGCCTGAATTGAAATACGAACATAGTGCGAATTTGGTGTTATTTTCATTTTGTGTTCAACGTACTGAAAAGAATATATAATTGTTATAAAACTATTAAATAGGGTGAAGAACCCCCTTTAAAATGATATATAAAGTAAAGGTATCATACCGAAAATTTATTTGAAAATACATCATTAGAAATTAAAATAAAAAATTCCACCAGAACTTTTTTCTCGACCTATGCGGTCTTTTGTTCTGTTGTTTTTTTTCTACTATAAGAGCTATTATGATATTGTTTCTGCTTCTGTAGGAATCGGTGACGAGTAAATCAGGACATTCGAACATGACCTCTGCCAAGTATATTTGTTGTATAGTTTCCCAAATAAATAACAGCATATTATTTATTCTTTGCCGGTTTCTTTAAAAGTTAACTCAGATTCCTAAGTTAATCGGCTTATTGTTTCTGCTCTTATGGTTCAAATATGGAAGCGTTTTACAAAAAGATCATTTTTCTATTTTTAATATCATGTGAATTAGAAATCGACATGTTCTACTTTTCAATGAATGTTTCTTATTCATGTATATATCTATATATTTATATATGTGTGTGCGTGTGTGTTCATGTATGTGTGTATTTGTTAGTCTGTGTTTGTGAGTGGTTGTGTGTGTCTCTGTCTTCAGGTATATATGTAGTATAGTGTATTGACGTAAATAATGTAATAGGTCGCCAAGTATCTTATTATCGATGAAATAAGAAACATTTGCTTCAATTATTTGTACTTATCGATAAAGAAAATGGATTTAATTTAGTTTTAGATAGTTCGATATCCATATAGTTAGAAATTAGACGAACACAAACACACACATACATATATATATATTTATATATATATATATATATATATATATATATATACTAGCATTTCAGTCCGGCGTTGCCCGGGTGTTTGGATGTGTGTGTTGAGCAAAAAAAAAGTGGTAGTAGGAAGGCAGGCTCGAACCCGTACCGCAAAGGAGGAAAAACACGTGGCAAAAGCCTAACGGTTATGCTGTTAAAACCACCGCCAAACCGGAATCGACATTTTAAAAAATTAAGGCTAGACAATCTAAAGGTTAGGATAACTTTAAAAAATATCGGCGAAAAAAGTTACTTCCCCTGTAAAAAAGTGGCTAGTAGAAGAGGAAGATATTAATGGTTTTAGCCAATTTTTCGATATTTGTCGTATGAAAGGTCGAACGTTAAAACGATACTGATCCTGGTAAGATTCGTCGCCTCTATTGAAAGTTTAAGGCAAACAGACACACATACACAAACTTATATATTGGTAACTAAAAAATTTCAACCCAAACTGATGAAAAGCTTGCCCTATCTCTGGATACACTTTATGTAAAATTTCAAATATTTTGACCAAAAATCGTCTGAGTAATTTAGAAGAGACCGCAGAGAATTTTTTTTATAATTTTGACCCCTATTATGAACCCTTAAAATTTATTGTTTTTGGCTAAAATCAAGTTATTAAGTAAGATTAATGTCCTAGGAACCTATATCTAAAAGTTCAAGTGCGTAGACCCAAAATTGTCGGAGGAGTTTAGTAGAGTTCTCAAAAGTCAAATCGTTGAACTTTGACCCCTTAATCGGCAAATTTCTGGCCAAAAACGGATCACATCGATTTTCCCAAATCTCAGTACCCTGTATATCAAATTTTGAGTCTGTAGACTAAAAGTTAACAGAGTTATTGCGTAGGGAAATGTACACAGACACATATACATACACGTTCACTTTTATATATACATATATATATATATATATATATATATATATATATATATATATATATATATATATATATATTGCTATATTACTCGGTTATGTACTGCACAATAAATTTTGCGATAACCTCCATATTATAATACAAAAATTGGAATATATATATATATGTGTGTGTGTGTGTGTATATATATATATATATATATATATATATATATATATACTAGTTTTTCAGCCCGGCGTTGCCCGGGTGTTTGGATGTGTATGTTGAGCAAAAAAAAAAAAAAGTGGTAGTAGGAAGGCAGGCTCGAACCCGTACAACAAAGGAGGAAAAACACGGGGTGAAACCTAACGTTTATGCTCTTACGACCACCGCCTAACCAGAAGCGACATTTTAAAAAATTAAGGCTAGACAATCTAAAGGAGAGGATAACTGTAAAAAATGTCGGCGAAAAAAGTGCCCTCCCGGTAGAAAAGTACCTAGTTAAAGAGGGAGATATTAATAGTTTTAGCCAATTTTTCGAGATTTGTCGTATGAAAGGTCGAACATTAAAACGATACTGATCTTGATAAAATCCGTCGCCTCTATTGAAAGTTTAAGGCAGACATGCAAACAGACATACATACATACATTTATATATTGCTAACTAAAAAATTTCGACCCAAACTGATGAAAAAACCTACTCTATTTCTGAATACCCTTTATGAAAAATTTCAAATATTTAGACCAAAAATTGTCTGAGTAATTTGGAAGAGACCGCAAAGGTCAATTTTTTTGAACTTTGACCCCTTATCACCCCTTAAAATTTATTGTTTTAGGCTCGAATCAAGTTATTAAGTTAGATCTATGTCCAAGGAACCTATATCTAGAATTTCAAGTGCGTAGACCCAAAATTGTCGGAGGAGTTTGGTAGAGTTCTCAAAGGTCAAATCGTTGAACTTTGGCCCCTTAATCGCCAAATTTCTGGGCAAATACCGATCATATCGATTTTCCCAAATCTCAGTATCCTGTATATCAATTTTTTAGTCTGTAGACTAAAAATTGACAGAGTTATTGCGTAGGGAAATGTACACAGACATACAAACAGACACACACACACACACACGTTCACTTTTATAGCTATACTAGCATGGGAGTCCGGCGTTGCCTGGGTGTTTTGAGGTGTATGCTGAGCAAAAAAAAAAGGTATTTTTTAAAAACTTTGGCCCATGTTATGATCCCTTAAAATTTATAGTTTTGGGCTCAAATTAAGTTATTAAGTTAGATCCATGCCCAAGGAACCTATATTTAAAATTACAAGTGTTAAGACCAAAAATTGTAGGAGGAGTTTTGTAGAGTTCTCAAAAGTCAAATCGTTGAACTTTGACCCGATAATCGCAAAATTTCTGCCCGAAAACAATCAATTCGATTTTCCTAAATCTCAGTACCCGGTATATGAAATTTCGAGTCTGTAGACTTCAAATTAACAGAGTTATTGCGTATGGAAATGTACACAGACATACAAACAGACACACACACGTTGACTTATATATATATATATATATATATATCACTCGTATTCGCCCCCCTCAACAAGACATATTGCCACTTTGACGTATAGGCTACACATTAGGACGACGCCTTGAAAAGAGTAAGATGTTGGTTTATGTTACATTTGAATTTCTGCGTATTGGTAGTTTCGCAAGTAGGTAGCTTGAAGAAATTCCAAGTCCAACTATTCGAGGAAAACAGCTATTAGAGTAAAAAGCTTTCCGGCAGTTAAGGACCTCAATAGTGAAGGATGTTATTTTGCTGTTAAGAGGGTCCGTTGGACTTATGTACATCGAGGCCGCATAAGTGCAACGAGTTGTTCAGAACACATTCCATTAAAATACTTGTAAAAAAAAAAAGCATAGAGGTGCCACATGGCTCGATTGAGCGTAGTTGATAAAGTAGGATCTATTAGATTGGAGACTATTTTGGGGGCGCTATCAAAGAGGGAGAAACTACTCGTATATACACCAAACCAGATGTGGTTAAAATACTTCATGTTTGGGCGAATGGTGGCCTTGTAGAAGTACAAGATACTCTCCAGTGTGAGTAATTTCTAGCCCGATAGAGGGAGCCCACCTTCTTTGTAGCAGCCTTTGAAATATCCTCGGTGTATTTGTTCCAGTTCATTTTTCTTGTGAATGTTAAGCTAAGGAGTTTAAAGAAGAATTATTGGTCATGGATGTCGGTTAGTGTTAAATCTACCTTTAATTGTTAAAGGAGGGCAGCTTAGTTTTACTAGCATTAAATGTTACCATGTATTGACATCCCCATTTCACTACGGTTTAGAACTCATTTTCTAAGGATTCAGCCATTGTCATGAATTTGTGTATATAAGTTTTTTCCTTTATGCATGTTATATAGCTTTATATTATCGAGAAATATACCCCTCTCGGACACAATAGTATTGTGGAGGTCATAGATGAATATCAGGAATAATAGTTGTCCAAGGATCGACCACTGGGTTACTCCCGGATTAATGCTATGCTGCTTGGATGAACGCAAATCGATGACTAGTTAGATGATTTTATTTTCTTAGAAAGATCTAATTATATTTAGTATTCGTCCAGCTATACTGTATTATTTAATTTTCATTAATTCCAGACTTTGTCAAAAGCCTTAAAAATACCAAGGCTTACAGCCCTGGCTTCACAACCTTATCCAGTCCATGGTATATGCGTTTAGAGATGCTGTTAAAATACCTGCAGTAGAACGACATTATTCGTACTATTAATCAGAAAGATTAGCTTTTGCAAGGTGGTGAATTAGTGCTTGATTGATTAACGTCTCAAAGGTTTTAACGAGGAGGGAGAGGAGACTAATGAAGCGATAATTTAGTAAAGCTAATAAAGCGATAATTAAGAGGGTCAGTTTTCATACCAAAATGATTGTACACTGGTAACATAGAGATCATCTTCTAGTTATTATGGAAGCAAGATGCAGCAAGGCATTTGTTGTAGAGTTTGGGAAGTATAGGTGTTATCTCAACTAGGCATTTCTTAAATACTGTAGCAGAGATAGATCAGGCCCACACACCTTGGAAGTATCTAAGATTATTAATATATCGTGAGGAGTGATTATTGCTTCCGCCGAATAGAAATATTTGGAAGGGAGTTGTTTGTTTGCTCTAGGGTAGAGTTAGAGGTGAATCGGTGAGCTAATAGTTCCGCCTTTTCGGTTGCCGTGCATGTAACCTTCTGTTTGATGGATAGTGGGGGGATTATTGATTGACCTTTATTCACTGTAATATTATAAAATTCACAGAAATCACGAGTTCCTATCTGCTACGATTCTATGCGTCCCCTATTATATATTTTATCATAGTAAGCACCTTCTTACTATAGTTCTATGCTTGTATGTGGCTATGACATTATTTATATCCGTAGTATATGATAAGCAATAGGTATGATAACTGGGAAGTTAAACACTCCCCTTGTACACATGGAAATAACAACTAGAGAAAAAGGAATGCATAAAGTATAAAAAGAGTATAGTCAAGGGCTACACGCACATTTTTAATGACGTAAGTGTGTTTAATTTAATCACGATTGTTATCTGAGAATGCTGAATTTTAACAGAAATCGCATCTGAAACATGCATGCAGATTTGTAGCGACTAATGTTTGTATACGATTAATTCTATATCTTTATATACGTGATAAATGTAAAAATCGGTATATGTGAAAATAAATAGTAAGATACAAACGTACATAAATAGACAGCTTAACCCGATAGTAGGTCTTAAGATTGACAGTTGTACTGACTAAGAACACATAATGAACACTGATAAATAAATTGACAGAAACACTTGAACTTGCATGAGAACACTCGATTTTGCACACACACACACACACACACACACACACACACGCACAGACTGTCTTTCTATCTCTCTTTCTCTCAATCTCTTTCTCTCTCTTTTGTGTATACATTTTTCCCGCTGAAAAGCCCTACGGCTTCGAATGTGTTATTTGCACATATGTTTTGAAGCAAACTTGTCAAGGATCTGGTCCAATGTTTGTTGGACCCTCAATCCAAACAAAATGCCGTTGCAATGTTATTTACATTCAAAGCAAAGCAAGTTGCGTCTAAATTCCACCCACTGAGAAGGAGACGGAGCGAGAATTACGAGAGAGGAAGGAGAGAGAGAGAGAGAGGGAGAGAGATGGATTCATTTCCAACAAACGCGTGTCACTTCGTTGGTTTGCCTATTAACGTTCAACTCGCCAACATCAGAGCCATTCACGTTTACAAATTTGCTTATTTTTTGTTAGTTTTCCTCTTCTTTTTTTTCTATACCTCCATGTATGTTGGGTGTCATAATTTCGATGTTATTTACTGATGTAACACATTTTGCATTTTTGTTTTAATTGATTCTTTATATTTACGCTGACATTTCGTTTCCTTATCCTTTAAATTTGTTCCGCACATTTTTTTATTTATTTCCTATATTCATGCACCTGCTTATAAAGTCCTCATTTCGAAGTTTGGGATCATTTAGTTACAACTTAATTACTATTATATGTATGACATATAAGCAAAATAGCAGATTGCCCTCCTCGTTACATTAATTTTAAATTCGCCAATTGCATTTATACTTTGATACCTACATGTCCCACTTCAATAATTTTGCAGCCTATTTTCACATAGTCACTTTTACTGATAATACACACATGAAACTCTAATGCACTATCGAAATAATTTCTTCCGGCTGAAATGTTGTACTGTGCTTACAACTCCTGGAAAGCCTCGTGGAATCCTTCTTGCGTGAACGTGTCAATGACCCTCGTCACAGCCTCTTTCATCTCCTAAATTGTATGATACAGAAAGACTCTAAGTTTTTTCTTGAGATTAGGGAATAACTAAAATTCACAGCGCGCAAGATTTGGATGACAGGGAGGGTAAGAAACTGTCTTGATGCTCATTTTGGTCAAACGGTCTGTGACAAAGATGGAGTTGTGGACTGATGCATTCACGCCAGTCTTATGCATCTCCAGATACTTGCGAATAATTGTGTGTATAGTTAACACTGACATCGAACTGTGCACTTATTGTTTCTATTGGCACAAGATCGTCCTTATCCATGAAATTCTTTATTTTTCCAATCAAGTCTAGTGTTCTGACATTCTTACTCCTTGCACGTCTCTCCCCATCCCTCACAAACTCCATGCTTCACGTGAATATCTTATGTCACTCCCAAACCGATGCTCTATTCATGCAAGCTTATCCAAAACCATTCTGCAGCATTTCATACCGTTCTGTGGTACTTTTTACAAAATTCAAACAGACTTTTATTGCATATCGTTCTTCTAAAGTGTCCTCACGTCAGGATAGCGTTTTTTTTTTTAATTAAACACCTGTAAAAATCATGCTTTAGTAAGGTGTATTCCAATCACGGCTCTAAATAATTACTTGAACTTGAAATCATAACAATTAGCCAGTCATTTCAAAAGATGTATAGCAATAACACACTGAACTTTCAAGAGTTTACTACATTTTTAAATGCCTGTACAAAAAAGTCTAGCAACTTATTGAAGCCATCTCGTACGTGTCCGTCGTAAAACATGTTTTAAAATCGAAGTTCATTATTGTAAATACTTTCAAAATGACTATATCGAGATATGCTCATTGAAGACAGATTGAGTTATTCACATGAATCCTCGTTCCAAATCACTGAGCAGTGGCACACACACACACACACACACACACACACACACACACATATATATATATATATATATATATATATATATATATATATATATATATATATATATATATATATACTAACAGATGTAACCGACGGTGCTTGGTATTAAAGATAAAGAAAATTTCCTAACAAATCAGGTAAAAAATGGAAAGAAACTGGGACATGTTCATGCGTCTATTACGTTTTTTCCAAAATATTCACTTCTAGTAATTTAAAAAAATACTCTAGCTTAGATCGAAACAAAAACATAAACCATTAGGTTTGCTTGCCATAATCTTTAGGAAGTGTTTTCAGACCCACCATTCTTAACATAAGGAAGATATCATGTGAAAGATTTCCGCATGCGCGGTCGTGAAACAGTTAACAAATAGATGAAAAGTACAAATTATTCAATTTTGATTCTTTTGTTCCGGATAAAAACTGATTAAAATTTTTCCACACACACACACACACACACACACACATATATATATATATATATATATATATATATATATATCGAGTATGAAAAAAAACAATTGAAAAATGTGTTTGCTAATACGTGCAAACGAATAAATATTTCAAAAATTGAAAGGCCATATTGGCAATCTCTTAAAAACTTCAGAGTTCTACAATAACTGTTTATGGAAACCGTGTATGACGTAAAACAACCGATCAAACCCTTTTCAAAAACTATTTTTTAACTTTTCATTCGTTTTACATTATTCTCAAGTGTATAGTCACTAATATCCTCTGATGTAAAACTACCCTAAAAAGATATATATATATATATATATATATATATATATATATATATATATATATACTAGCAGGTAAACCCGAGATAGCCTGCGATTGAATGGCCAACGAATTTTTCACACTCCTATATTTTTATTGTCATGGAAATCCGTGAAATCGTCTGGGGGGAAGCTCCACATGCATCCAAGCTCAGTTCAAAATATACGATATTCTACATCGCACTCTACAGAACCTTCTGTTTCTATTATAAAATAATTTTATATAAACTTTCCAACTAGCGAATAAAAAACAGTAAGATATTATTACGTGCGGGGATTGAACATACAGACCACGTCATACAAAAAAAACACGTATATTCTCAAGTCTTCTAAAAGTGTTTAAATTAATCAAAAAAATAGAAACATCTGTGCTGAGATTGAACATATAGACCACGTCATGCAAAAAAAAAGAAAAAAAGGAAAAACACGCTATCAACTTACCAACGGTAGAATCTTCACGGCTCGATATTTTTTTTTTACACAGTGATCACCACTTATCAAGGCCCGGAAGCCACTCAGGGATAAGGGTTATTGCAAGTACATTACGTTAATGTGGAGATTTGATGAAGTGTTTACTTAAGGGGGCGGTTCATTAGGAATTTGTTTACATTGAACTTGAAGACATACAAGTTATAGCCGGAGGGAAGCAGGCAGACGGAACAGAGTTCCACAGGCGTGCAGTTCTAAGAAAGAAGCTTTGTTCATGGAATCCGCGTTTTGATTTAGGCACAGATATAGAGTGGGGGAAATTTTTCACAGTGGATTCAGCTAGACGGGTGTTTTTCGTGAAAGATTGGCGAGGGGGGACCAGAGATTGGAGTTCAGACGAGCATCTGCCATGGAAATAACGATAAAACAAGGATAGGCTCGCAACGTCTCTTCTGTGGGAGAGAGGTTGCAAGGTAGAAAAAAGGGCATCCCCCACTAAGCCACGAAGTCTATTTTGTACTCTATCAAGGCAGGATAGGCTGTTTTTAGCAGCTCCTGCCCAGATATGGCAACAGTATTCCATCCTTGGACGTACTTGGCTTTTATATAGATAGAGAATTGCATCAGTAGTGAGATATCTTCTGGAGCGGTAGAAGCATCCCACCATCTTTCCAGCGACCTTGGCAACAGACTTGATGTACGTGTTCCATTTCAGATCAGGAGTAAAGGTCAAACCCAGAAGCTTGTCAAAACACGGGGTCTCACCCAGAAGAGAGCCATCCATCACAATTGATGCCAGTTTGGAATCAGACCGTTGATGATGTAAGGATAGGAGTTTGGTTTTGGAATTCTATCATTGTTGCTAAGCGACGACATAGAAAAATTGCGTTACCGATGATAGCTAAATTAAAATGACGGTTTCGATTTTCGATTAAAGATGATTATCAAGGCTATTCTAAGAAAAAAACAACTAACATCACTCAGAGATTTTACAGTACATTTTTTTTGTTTATTCCCATATGGAAGTCACCACTTATCAAGGCCCAGAAGTCACTCGGGGATAAGGGTTATTGTGTGTACAGTAATCAATGGGATAGTATCGTAGTAATATTATTGGAGATTTGATAAAGGGTCATTACTTAAAAGGGCGGTTCATCAGGAATTTGATTGTGTCGGACTTGAAGACATCCAAGTTGAAGTCCAGAGGGAAGCAGGCAAGCGGAAGAGAGTTCCACAGGCATGCAGTTCTAAAAAAGAAGCTGCGTTCATGGAATCTACGTTTTGATTTAGGCACAGATAAAGAGTGGGGAAAATTATTGACAGGGTTTCAGCTAGACGGGCGTTTTTCGCGAAAGATTGGCGAGAGGGGACTAGAGATTGGAGCTCAGACGAGCACTTGCCATGGCAATAATGATATAACAAAGATAGGCTCGCAACGTCTCTTCTGTGGGAGAGAGGTAGCAGGGAAGAGAAAAGGGCATTCTCCACTAAGCCACGAAGTCTATTTCGTACTCTGTCAAGGCAGGATAGGCTGTTTTTAGCAGCTCCTGCCGAGATGTGGCAGCAGTACTCCATCCTTGGACGTACTTGGCTTTTATATAGATAGTGAATTGCATCAGTAGTGAGATATCTTCTGGAGCGTTAGAAGCTCCCCACCATTTTCCTTGCGACCTTAGCCACAGATTTGATGTATGTGTTCCATTTCAGATCAAGAGTAAAGGTTAAACCCAGAAGCTTATCAAAACATGGGTCCTCCCTAGACGAGAGCCATCGATTTCGATTGATGCCACATGGGGATCAGAGCGTTTATAGTGTAAAAAAAGGAGCCTGGTTTTAGTGTATCACGCGCTCAAGATCTGAGGAGAGAGAATCAGAGAGAACATTGTCATTTACGGCCTAATTAAATTTCCATTTCCAAATATATAACTTTAAGATAGTTAATGTAATTTCCATTTGCAAATGGAAATTCAATTAACTTTCTTGAAGTTATAGATTTGGATTTTACCGTCACTGAATTATTTATCTTCGACCAGACTATCCATTAACGTGTACTCACCTTTTTCTTCGCCATATTCCTTTTGCTTCACTTTTTTGTTATCAAGTAAGATCTTTGACTTACTTGTTGTTTCATCAAATACTTTTGCATGCAAAATCCGATCCCGCATTTTGCTAATTCCTACCCTCTGATGATAAGGAAATTATTTCTTCGAAACTTCGCGGATTAAGGACCATCCACTTATCAAGTGTTTGCTTTTCAGATTAAATATGTTTTTAACTCTTTTTCAAAGTGTTTTTTAATATGTTTTATTAACTGTTTGCTCGTATTATAAGCTCTATCTCCTATTTGGTTTTATCGAGCTTTTACATCTGGCTGAGATAACTTTATAAATATTAATTCTTTAATATTTTTATTATACTTGAATTTTACCATCTTGGATCATTTTGGTAAATTTAATTGTAATATATATATATATATATATATATATATATATATATATATATATATGTATATATATATACATATATATATATATATATATATATATATGTAGCAATGTACTTTATATAATGGTCTGATGGTAATGAAAGGGTAATAAATGAGACAAATCGCACATATTAATTTATTAGCAGATGTACCAGGTGTTGCCCTGTATCACACGTAATGTTAAATTACTTACAATAAGAAAAGTGAAAAAAACTGAGGCATTTTTTCTAAACAGTTCACTTCTTGTAACTAAAAAAAATGTATAAACATTTGAGCTGAGATCGAACCCAAAACCTAAAGACAGTGAGTCAAGTACGATTAACCATTATGATAGCAACTTTCCACGATATTTTAAAGGTATTTTCAAACCCTTATTCTTAGCATAAAGAAAGTGTCATGTGAACAATACACGCATGCGCAGTCGTGGAACAGTTGACAAACAGATAAAAATTCGATGATACCCCAAGTACCAATTGTTCAATTTTAACCACTTTGCATGGCTTTTATACAGATAAAAAAGGATGACAATGTGTCAATATGTTTCATTACAGTATATACCAAATTTTATGCCTTTAGATCAAAAATTCGTTGAGTTTATAGGTTGAGTAATATCCTCACACGTATTCACACTTTTGTAGATATACAGATTGATTAAAAAGAAAAATGTAGTAGTTACAGGAACCTCCCTTAGACTATATAAATAATTGTCACTTTGTCATATAAAAGTTCACGCCTAGTACACCATTTTCAGCTTTGACAATTAGAATAATTGATGATAATCGAATAAAAAGCTCTGGCAAAAAGTATCCATTTTAAGGACGTTCAGTGTATTCTTACAGTTCGAAGACAAAGTAAACCGAGCACATAAACCAAGTGTGAGAGTGTTAAAAAAAAAATTTAAGTGATAACACGTGTAACCACTTCTCTTACGCAAAGCTAAAAGAATGAACTTTACTTTTAAAGGCAGTCAATGACGTTTTATCAATAACAGCAAACCGTCGTATAACGGGGATAACTACATTCTACTGAGAAGCGTGTAAGAAAACGACGTATCTCTATTATATTTTCACGATCTGAATAGATATACATGAATACACAATACATACATTGAAACTGTTGCCAGAGTTTCGTATTTATGGTGTGAATATCCAAGTAAATTTCTCAATATAACGAATAAAGCATATAATTTTATGAACATTGTACTTAATAAAAGTCTATTTGACGTGTTTAGGGAAAAGTATGGCGAAAGATTCCTCTCTCACTAAATGAAAATGAATACAATTGCCAAATCTACTATGCTATCAGCTTGGAAAATATAAACATTTATGGACAAGAAAAATCTATTATAAAAAAAAATAAAACAATACATATTCCAAATGAACTTGCCAGGTAGATTCGGCACATCTTTCCACGAGAAAACCATTTACACAATTAATAAAACAATGAAAATAAAAAAAAGATTTAAAACTGAAATAAATATATTAGCATTTGCATCTAGAAAATAAATATTACAAAATTCATAACTTAACTGCTATATTCAAACGTCCTTCGCTGCTGCAAATAGGAATTGATTTTGCTTAAAATAAAATTCAGCGTTTTCATTTTTGAAAAGAAAACGGTCATCACGTGACATAGCTTTCTACTTGGACAAGCATGTGTTTATAATGTAACGTGTGGACGGACGGGGGGGATAGGAAATTAGCATTTTCAGATCTATTTATGCTCTATTTCAAATCTACTTGCCAGATAGAATCGACACATTTTCTACGAGAAAATCATTTACACAATTAATAAAACAATGAAATAAAAAAAAATATTAAAAACCGAAATAAATATTATATTAGCACTTGCATCTAGAAAATAAATATTACACAATTCATAACTTTATAAAATATTTCTAAATTTATGTATAACATTACGGAGAATTATCATCGATTAATGGAAGAAAAAAAACAATACGTTGTATCTGACTTCGAAATAACGGTAACATTCGGATAAAACGCTGATAATTTAAAAAGAATATATTCTTCATTGAGTTATCTGTATTGCTTGAAGAAAGTCCGATTGTAAATGGCAGTGCAAGTTCGGAAATAAAGAAACTCTACGAAAAATGCGCCATAAAGAGCTTTTTTTTACATGGGGGTCACCACTTATCAAGGCCCGGAAGCCACTCATGGATAAGGCTTATTGCGTGTACAGTAATCAATGAGATAGTATTGTAGTAATCATCAATATTGTCTTACTTAAGAGGGAGGTTTTCCAGGAGTTTGTTTATGTTGGACTTGAAGACACCCATGTCGAAGTCAGGTGGGAAACAGGCAAACGGAAGAGAGTTACACAATCGTGCACTTCTGAGAAAAAAGCCCTGCTCATGGAATCTACGTTTGGATTTAGGCACAGATAAAGAGTGGGGAAAATTATTGACAGCAGTTTCAGCAAGACGGGTGTTTCTCGTGAAAGATTAGCGAGGGGGGACGAGGGATTAGAGCTCAGACGAGCACTTGCCATGGAAATAACGATAAAACAAAGACAGACTCGCAACATCTCTTCTGTGGGAGAGAGGCTGCAGGGAAGAGAAAAGGGCATCCCCCACCAAACCACGAAGTCTATTTTGTACTCTGTCAAGGCAGGATAGGCTGTTTTTAGCAGCTCCTGCCCAGATGTGGCAGCAGTACTCCATCCTTGGACGTACTTGGCTTTTATACAGATAGTGAATTGCATTAGTAGTGAGATATCTTCTGGAGCGGTAATTTTCCCAGCGTCCCTGGCAACAGATTTGATGTACGTGTTCCATTTCAGATCAGGAGTAAAGGTCAAACCCAGAAGCTTGTCAAGCTAATGTATTTTCTATCACCATCGTACACTGATGTTTCATCGTAAAATGAACCACAGCATATTCACTCATCCGACAATAGGATATGCATGAAAAGCATATAAGATTACTCTCTAATTACTTTAGTATGGGTATAGTAAACCCAGAAGGCGACAAAATGCCACAGAATATCGTCTTATATAAAAAGCTAACGTTAAGGTACTCTTGACTAGAGTAGCAATGATTTTGTCTGAAAACTATGCACGATGCCAGATATATCAACTCATAAATAAATTGTGGAATAAATGCTACTGTACGAAAAAATTGTAGTATAAACATTATATATAAAAAATGGACACCCCCGCCAATTACAACGTATGAGCTTCTACCTCAACAACTAATATAAAATGGTAGATTTACTTTTCCCTTTGACGTTAATGCCTTAGCAATGAAGACTCGTTTGCTGCAAAGCTAAAAATCAAAACAGGAACCAATGGTATTTACGTTACGCATGTATATTTGTAATACTGTCTTTCGCCTTTTACCTGGAAAATTACATCTTTTAATTGTCACATTTTTGCACTGATTTTACCCGGCTAAAACCGAAATATTAAGTTTCGCATGATTCGAATACCCTCTATATTAGGTTTTATGTCTATAAACAGAAGAGCTTTGTAAACAATATATTTATACAAATATACATATATAAATCTAAATAAATCTCTCTCCCTCTATTCTCTCTCTCTCTCTCTCTCTCTCTCTCTATATATATATATATATATATATATATATATATATATATATATATATATATATACGAGCAAACAGTTAATAAAACATGTTAAAAAAACACTTTGAAATGAGTTAAAAAACATATTAAATCTGAAAAGGCAACACTAGATAAGTGGATAGTCCTTAATCCGCGGAGTTTCGAAGAAATACTTTCCTTCTCATCAGATGGTAGGAATTAGCAAAATGCGGGATCGGATTTTGCATGCAAAAGTATTTGATGAAACAACAAGTAAGTCAAAGATCTTGCTTGATAACAAAAAAGGTGAAGCAGAAGGAATATGGTGAAGAAAAAGGTGATTACACATGAATGGATAGTATGGTGGAAGATATCTTATTTATCTTCCACCAGACCATCCATTCATGCGTAATATTCAGCATATAAACCTGGCAGAGCTCGATCCCATTCTAAAAAGAGTGAACACGCATTGATGTGGAAATCAACCATGTTGCATCTTTACACTGACTCTGTGTGTGTTTACAAATGGATCACGAAAACGCTCAGAGGAAAGGCTAGGGTCCGCACTTAAGTGGCACTTGCAAATTTGGTCACGGAATATAGACTATCCGATGATGCAGTCCTACTGAGGTCAGAACGTAATCGGGCAGACGCCCTAACGAGAGTACCATAGCGATGGCTTGATCTTGGCAAGAAGCTGTTGAATCTCCGCACAGTACGAGAACAGTTTCGCCAAGTAAGTACAACCTTTACTTGGTGCAGTCTGTCCATCATCAAAGTGGCCACTCCGGCGTAAGGTAAACGTTATAGTTTGTTTAATATGCGTTGGTTAGGACTGTGGACAGTCGATTAACTCACCACTCACACGTTTGCTAAAAGAGAAATTGGGCGTTAGCGACACATGTTTCGGTGGGAATAGATGTAACCCACTACTAAGGCAAACACTATATGTCGCTCATTGAATCTGGGCCTACTAGTACTCAACCTGGCGGCATTTGAAACGACAGCACATGGCAAGCACCATCAGCCACTGAGCGATCCTGCTTTGCGACCATTTTTGAGAACTTTCTGAGTGAGTGGAGAGTCCGACTGCACTTTCTTTGTGCGTAATTCCGTCTGAAAATGGCATTGTGGAGCGATGTGATCAGAGTATGGAGGGCATTGTGCAATGAAAAAGGGTTCATACAGGGAAGCAGTCTATTTGTACAATGGTACTCCTAAAAAACAATGTGTCACCGTTGACTTCCCCAGATAACATGATTATATCGCTTCTAAGTTCGAAAAATGTATCAACGAATACCTTTCAGGCAAGCTGAAACAGCAGCGACAGAATGAATTGAATATGGACGATGATGAACGGTGCGTGACCCCTTATACACGCGGACCGATCACAGGAGTGAAAAGCACGCAGAGTGTTCTTGCTGACGCGATATCCAGGCATGTAAGGAGCTGCGCCCTGTTATGGGCCTGGATACGACAGTAGGCGACAGTGAAAGCAAGTCCCAAACCTAGAGTGCGAGGTTGTCTAATATAAACGAGGCACACGGAGATACCTCTGAAGAAGGTTTGTCCGCATCAAATAACATTTCTCAGGACAAGGAAGTACGTTCATTTCGAAGAGGCACTAGATGAAGAAAATCACCTCCCAGTTGTCATTTATGTGATTATCAGAACAGGGGGAGTGTATCGGAATTGAAATCAACATTAAGGACATTCATTACGTGGTGAAAGTAATGAGGAAAATGACTCACAGAAACGGGTGCGCCTCTCACTATCCTGTCGGGTGAGGGAATGAGGGTGAGAAAGAGTAAGATTAGATTTTTCCTTATAAGGAAGCTCAGTAACATAGACATGGCATTAATTTGCATAAAAAACTGCTATAAGAATGATAAGTTGGAAGCACGAGGTGTTTTTTTTAATTTTTCAGTCGTTCGACAAATTAGGAAGAGAATGGACGGTATAAATAACAGTTGAATTTAGTCATGGGGAAGCATGTGTTCAAACAAATATTTTTCTTTATGTAATTTCATTACTTTTTAATTCATTACATATCTCATGTAGACACCAAGTGTAAGAACCGGGAAGGGGCTCCTTCATAACTAAGAAATTCGATTGAATGAAAATTAAATCACTTCATAAACGAAAACAAAGTTCCATTTGCAAGCGAGTTACTGCTGGGGCATTGGTTTGTGTATTCTTTTGATGTAATTACGTATTGCTTTGCTGTTATTAAACGGAAACTATGTTAACGTTTTATTCAAATCCTTACTATTGTAACACCTTTTCTGATGAAGCTTGGCTAGGACCTCTGTTTATCTGGGAATCGCGGCTCGTATTGCCTAGTCCTGCTCTGAGGTTTGTTACATTGAATCTTGAATGCTGAAAGCGAATATCAAAGCTGCAGGCAGGAAGAAAAACAAACACGTGAAACTCTATTCTACAAAATTGATTTCACAAACTTATGTACAAATGTTTTTACAAATATCATTCAGTTCTTAGTAAGTTTTTTCAAAGTCTCAAATCTCTCTTGACAGCGTCAAACGGATAAATGAGGAGGTAGAGCAAAGGGTCGCGTCCTCTGGAAACGGCGGTCTCTATACGATCTGTTCTCTCCGAAATCAAAAAGCAATCTGACTAATTTTCGAGCGTATCGACCCGATGTGGTTGGAGTGAAAGTCTCCCCAGCCAATCAAATCATGCTAAACCCCAACTGCGGGTGTGCGATTCAACCGCGATCTGAGATCCAATTAAAGATTAAAATCCCATAACTTTGAGATCATCACCCATCACTCAGCCAGTACAATATGTTCTTTTAACATCCTAACATTTCCTGCTGTTGAGCTTTTCAAAATTACAAAATATCTCAGGTTTTTCCAGTCAAAAAGCAAATATATCTATTTTGACAATGAAATAACATATATCTATATTTATCCACCCTAAATTCCCGAGGCACCTGCCGTTATCCGGTATCGGTCAAAAGCTATCTTAGCATAGCTATTCGGCACTCCTCGGGCCTATGGGGGATCTAAAGCTCTCCAATGAGGGATTATGTCACACTATAACATAAGAGATATTAATAAAACGGTGTAATATTAAGCCTTAAGCTGGACGTAACAGATCCCGAGCAATGTTGGTCGATGAATCAAATTATTGATTCAGGTATGCATACAAATTATTGACGGATTCTTCTGTACGTATTTTCTTGAGACGTTCCTTATCTTGATGCCGCTTTCTATCAAGATGCTGGACATATTTTCATTTTGATTTCTTCCTCTTCTTTTTGCTAGCCGTCAAATCTGTCTTCCCCACTTTACTTTTTTCTACGTGTTTATAAAGTGCGCTGGAAACCTTCATCTTGATCAGACTGGCTGACAGATAGACAGGAATGAAGCAAGATATATGGAAACAGATATTTTAAAAGCCAACGAATAATTTTACACAATTTTGCCGTAAAACCACGTCGGCCTTTTTTATACTCGGAAATGTTTATGAATATTGCAAAACTCATAACTTGCTATTTCTTTGTTGTTTTTCATGTTAAATCTTGCTTGAAGATGAATGTTTTACAGCGATCTTTATTGTTGATGAGTCGCTTCATATGTCCTTTGGTTTGAAATGCTTCGGCTTCGAAACAGAAGTTTATCCCTAAACGCACAGTTTTAATAGAAGGCCCGTATGCACTTATGTACTATAGATTGTAGCTGATAACTATTTGTTTACAATTTTAAATGGATTTTATCAAGAAAAGTGGAGACAATCTAGTGTTTTTTAATGATTTTCTGAGATTTATTTTACAGTTAATTAAACTAACATAACTGAAACCATTAATGACCAGAATATTTTTGAATTAAATTTAGTTGCGTTTTGCATACATTAATATTTGTTATTTAATATATACAAAGCGAACACTATATTTAGCATCATAATTACAAATGTATGTAAATGGTTAGTTTAAGATATTTTTCATGAATTGTAAAATATAATAGAACAGTCGAATAAGAACATTAAAACATTTAATATATAATTTTTTGTTGATAACAAGTTTCTTTGACAAATAAATGTATTCCACACAAATTATAACAAAGTAGCATATTGTGCTACACTTAATATAAAATTACATTTTCATCTGTACATGTTTAAATTACACACACACACACACACACATATATATATATATATATATATATATATGCGAAGGACGTGCAATAAGTAATCCCTCTGACCCACTTTCAGTTGTTTGATCTTGCTGAAATTTTGCATGTGCAATGATTTATATCTCTAGGGGTTATGTGGCAAATTACAGCTCTAAACTAATTGTGGTTTCTGTTTTATAGGTGTTTGAACTGAGTAAGGTGTGAAATGGAGCCCGTTGAATGTCGAGCAGTGATCCGGGTTTTGTATTTGAAAGGACGCTCACCACAGGAGACTTTTGATGAAATTAAAGAAACTTCTGGTGATAATGGCTCATCATATGATCTTGTAAAACGCTAGCATTGTGAATTCAAACATGACAGGAAGTCTGTGGAAATAGCTCCCAGACCTGGTCGCCACCCCTTCTGCCAATGATGAGGCAGCTGTCCGTCAAGTTGAGGCTGCCATTTTGGAAGATCGCCGCATTACCATTCGCCAAATAGCCCAATATGTTAAGATTAGTACAGGGTCTGTGGAAACTATAATTCATGACCATTTGCATATGCATAAGGTGCATGCCAGATAGATTCCCAGGTTGCTGGCACTATTCCAGAAGCGAGAACGTGTCGAGTGCTCGAGGATTAATTTGGAGATGTGTCAAGAAGATGAGTCAAAGTTTTTCAAAAGACTGATTCCACAGGATGAAACCTGGGTTCATCACTATGATCCAGAGACCAAAGCCCAGTCAATGCAGTTGAAGCACCACCTCCAAAGAAGGCACGGGTGCAGCCCTCCGCTAGCAAGGTCATGCTCACAATCTTTCATGTTTTACCATAAATTGCTAGAGGAAATGTTTTTTTTTTCAGAAAAACTTGCACTTTAAAAAATTTGGTAGTAATCGTCTCTTTTTGAAAACGGAATTTTTATTATAAAAAAAAAGATAGATTTTTATATGAAGTCTGTAAATAGTTTAGTGAAAGTAGGGAAAAGTTTGTTTTTTTTCTCATGACATTTTACACTTTTTTTCTCAACAGATATTAAGAAAATAAACAGAAAAATACTCCAATCGTTAATTAATTAATTAATTATGCAAAATATAAATAAAATGTTGATTTAGTGTTTCAACATTTGAACAACGCTTGGTTGAATCCAGTGATTGCCGGTCAAACCCTAACCATAATTGGAATCAGGGGGAAGGGGCGGGTCAATTTCTGCATGATTACCATACTTTTTAACTTCATCTTGCGTTCAAGTTTTTGAGTGGGCTATCCGCGATTGCAAACTAAAAAATGTAACCAAAATGCAAAAAATTCAACAATTAAATAATTTTAATAAGTACTCAGCTCGGTGTGTCAGAAACCGACCTTACGAATGCGTGAAGACATATTGAATAATTCGACCTCTTATCTTTCCAAGTTTATAACTACTTGAAAAATGTAATTCAAACCCTATTTTTTTTTCAATTAAAGGACCAAAGACCAAATTTAAAAAAAAAACAGGTTTAATAGCAAATTATGCAATATGTGTTTTTTTAAATCAGCTTTCTTTAAAAAGTTTTGAAGAAAAAAAACGAAATTTAACTTACGTCGATTATAAAAAATCGATATAAATTTCAGAAAATCACTTACCTATGAAAAGTAATAATCAATGTGTAGTTTCCTTCTTCATTGTTAAGAATTATTCATATTTATATTTTATGGTTTATAAAAAGATTTTACACTGTGGAATTTACAGTTAAATTTTCAAGAAAACACTTCTTTTTGTTTTAATTTAAAATATATTATTTATTGATCTTTTATCTTCAATTTGTGATATATAAACCTTAGGTACATTAATTAATTATTAAAATTTTAATTCATTTTTCTTCGAGTTATATCGAATTCATTAATACGGAATTTAGGGGCTTTTGTTATAATGTTCCTGTTAAAATTATTTTATTTTTTTATTTTTACAAATTACGATGCTTTATTTATATAAAAAAGTAAAAATAAACACATTCTGTTTATACTAAGCGACACCACCACGGCCTGTAATGGTGAGACCAAAAGATCCTTTTAGTGATGTCACGTGACAGCAGGCGGTTATATGTCCCAAAAAATGGGCCATCGGTACAAAGAAACCCACCTATTTATTACAGAAAAATTAAGTATAATGTTATAATTAAAATACTAATATATATATATATATATATATATATATATATATATATATATATATATATATATATACATATGATTGTTGAGTTGGATTAAATCGGACGATATAAAATGACCATCCCTCTTGAAGAAGCCCGCATAAATCGGGCGAAACGTTGAGTATTCAGGTCCTTCCACCTCCATTTTATTTCATATATATATATATATATATATATATATATATATATATATATATATATATATATATATATATATATATATACGGTTATCGAATTCTAAGCTCGTCGCACAGACAGCTGCAAGCGTCACAGGGGAATCAGGGGATGATGTGATTTCCACCAGATTTTAAATACACAAAATCAGTTCACTGGGAACGATTTTTTAAGGTTAAGTCAGTTTCATTCTTGGAAGCGAGGTAACATTAACTATTTAAAAATGTAGCTTACTGAATTGCAAGAATTCCGCCAACCTTATTAAGATGTTGAAACCCACGATTTGATCTGTACGACGCATTTTTAACTACAGTATCGATGTCGCGTCGACTTAGCTGTATCCCCCCAAATAAAAACTCAGAATAATCAGTGTTTCCATTACTGCGTTCATTTATATTAGAGACCGTCGATAAGAGCGAGTCGACTAATATATCAATGGTGATAAACAAACCGGGAATATGGTGACCATTATACGAAGACGACGTAAACAAACAAAAGTTAGAATTTGTTTACTATATTGATGAAGGGAGGTAGTGGTTTCCTCTTCGTAAACGGGAGATATACTAATTATAACAGTTAAATACTATTTGATTGGGCATGCTAATATATAATTGTGTCAGCTGAAAATTACAGGAAATGTAGGCTTAGTTGCGATCACCTTACTAAACACGAGGTTAGAATCAACAAGACAGTTGGAATATATACAAAATGATATGGTTTTACATGCCTCAAAAAAGTGACTGAAATGTATTGTAAGCTCTTTCAACGGCGAACATGTTTTAGAAGTATTTTATGTTATGATGAAAGAGAATTCATCCAAAATGTATTATTATTATAATTATGTATGTTTTATGTATTTTTATATATTTGTCTCATTTTTTATGTATTTTATTTGTATTTTTTATGTATTTTTTATGTATTATTATTATTATTGTTATTATTATTATTATTATTACAATTATTATTATTATTATTATTATATATTTTTATGTATTTTTTATGCATTTGTCTCATTTTTTATGTATTTTATTTGTATTTTTTATGTATTATTATTATTACAACTATTATTACAACTATTATTATTATTATTATTATTATTATTATTATTATTATTATTATTATTGAGAAGAGCTTACATCCCATGTTTACTTTAGGTGGCCATATTAATTTTTCAACAAAGATGGCCGCCTAAAGTAAACACACGATATCAGTTCTCCTCTATTCTTAACTTTCCACAATCTATAATCATGCGATTTTCCCTAGTAAACTTTCGATTTATTCTGAGTCTACCTATGTAAAGATTCTATACACACATATATTGACTTTTTCACGGTAAGAAAACACAGATCTATCAAATGTATCGTAGTTTCATATGTTGGTAAAATGATTAGAAAGATGAATAAAACCCTGTTACTTAGAATCTTGCGATATTGTGGTTCATTGTGTATTTACCAAGCATAGATTTTTTAAGAAAAAGATTTGTATACACATAGTGAAATATAATCGCGAAAGCTATTGTTCACAATCTATATATATATATATATATATATATATATATATATATATATATTCGATTTAAAGTGGTCTATTAAAGATTGCTATTTAAAGTTGATTTATATTGATAATATATTTAATTTGATTTATTTGGAATTATAATTACTGACATCGACTTTTTAAAGAAACCGGTTTTGAATTATTTCGCTGTTGTCTTATCTTCTATTATATGTCTCAAACGTCGATTTTTGTGTTTGTGTGTGTCGAAACCGAAACCATCTGAAAGAGCGATCGCTCGGGCGCATAATATCGGGGAGTAAAAAAAAATCTGTAGTGGTCCACTGCACCATTTCTTGCAAGGGGAGTCACTTTTCGCGACCTCCGTTTTTTTTTTAAATCAAGTACGTGTATAAACGTTAATTTTCAGGGTCCTGACGTCATAAGTCATCATAGTACGGTTAGCAAAAACGTTTGCCACATACTTTTTATCCTTTTTTCGTGTTTCGAGCTTACCTATATATATATATATATATATATATATATATATATATATTGCGGTCGCACGTGAACTCCCTGCTATTTTTATTGAAACAAAGGTTGTTGTGATTGCTTTTTGTTTAGGGGGGGGCAAGTTGTCACCTAGTTCTTCCGTTCTTTTCCGCGGGTGGTCTTAATATCCTTAGGGTAGCAACTCTGTCCAAAGCGGCGTTCGTGTCATTCCGGGTAACGCCGGGTATCCATGCTAGTATATAATATATTTTGTAGTGTCATCAACTTCTCAATTAATTTAATTTTCACGTGTGCTTTTTATATCCACCTCACTTAATAGCTCTTGTAATCGTAACCAAGACACATGGAAATTTAATTAACAGTCAAAGGGACGATAAGACCTTTGGTAATTCGTAGTAATACGCTTCAAAGATTTGTTAAGTAGGAGGATATTTGAGTCGTTGGAAAAATTGAGAAACAATGCGAACTGGAACAGAGGTTTCTCACTGCTGCGTGTGTACTGAGGCACGTGGTTGAAGAATTAAATAGCGGGGGATATTTTTCTACTGTTATTTCACAACAAACAAGACACAGCGACACTTTGACGTAAGAGGCTACAATTTAGGACCACATTTACAGGATTAATATATAGTGAGTTGAGCAGCGATATGTCTGTTAACATTACACTCTAACTGCTGTATGTCAGTATAATCATGAAAACAGGGACCTGACACGAAATTCCAACGTCTAGCAGTTTGAGAGAAGTAACCATTTTAGTAGAAGGATTTCAAGCATCTATGATTCTATTTAAGATATGCCATGATTTTGTTGTTTTTAAGGTTAGTCTGGGGGCATTTATATCGAGGGGGTACAAGTGATTTGAGTTCGTCAGTGTCCCATTGAAATACATGTAAAACAAGCGCAAAGATGCAACATATCCTCGATGGGCCAAAGCTTGGAGTTTAGTTGCTAGTGCGGAACCTTGGTAATCTTTATTTACCTCTGTCTATGAGAGATGAATCGCGCTAGAGCTGCAATATACCCCGTGCATGTGTGAACTCTGATTTTGATGATGGACGCACTGCTTTCAGTTGTGTGTCTGATGAAAAACTATACCTATAAAACAATTCTTCATTTGAGAACATTCGTCAAAATATAGGCCAAAACAGTCTGTGTGCTAAATATCGCCGTAAAATTTGATTAATCGGAACTTTGTAAATAAATTATAAAATTAATATTAGTCTATGAGCTGGCGGTGTCTATGTAGTAACCGACATAGACTACGAACATGGATGTGTCAAATTCGAAACCCGTTCACTTAGTATATTGGATATCTTGCTCTAATTTTTTTCCATAAACGCACGATATCTTCTTAAAAGAATAATAACTCGGAACGTATCATGAAAACCAATGCAAACAAGAGAATTATCTTATTTTTAAGAAATTAATGAATGAATTGTGTTTTATTCTCGATGTATGTTTGCCAGTTATTCAATGATGCATCTCTGCGTCTGATAAACATTTATGGAATAGATTGCTATCTTAGATTTTTAGAACATCTATATCTACAACATGGAGATTAAACATTCAGTCCATTAATGTCTATGTTCAGTCATCATAACAGTGCAATTTGCAATCCCCTCTGATGTTTTCAGGCAGAGTAAAAAAAACACTGTATTTCGAACGCCGCTCCTATTAGTAAAACTGAATATTATTATACTTCAAACAAAATGCTAGGAACAGTAAATTTAATATAAACAAATTATGAGCTTCAAAAGACATATGAGAGTGTAGCATTTTATGATATATGTAATTCAATTATGAAGACTGCGTATGATTCAACGGATCAAAAACTATTCGAGTGACTTATGCTGAACGCCCTCCTTTCTTGAACGTTTTTGTTTAGTAAATGTTACAAGATTGCTGCAACATGCACCGGAAATGTAAATCAATTAAACGAATTTTGTAAACTGCGGTTGCAGTGTTGCAGAACATTTTTTTTATTAATTTCAAATGTCTCTCTTGCAAATAAATCTCAAACGCTTATGTCCTTAACTCATTTCTAAGAGAACCTTTTAAGTGTTAATTTTAATTACTGACAAGATGGTAATTAATAGCTGATATGCATTGCCGTTGACCACAAGAAACGGTATCGTCTTTAAAAAATGTTTTTCGATGTTTCAAACATAGTACAGTTCTCCTATAATGTTACCATCATGCGCATATTTACCGAGTGCGTCGTAAGTTATATTAGACATGCTAAATATAGAGCGATAATTATTTTTACAAATAGGATGTGTACATTATGATTTTACATAATAACATGTAAACAACGTGATAGAGTTCGATATATATATTCTTTACATAGAAGTCACCACTTATTAACGCCCGAAGGCCACTCGAGGATAAGGGTTAATGAGTGCCAGTCGTCATTGGAATAAAACCATAGTAATCGTAAATAGTGGAAATTTGGTAAATTAGATTATTAAGAGGGTCGGTTCATAAAGGAATTGTTTACGTTGGACTTGAAGACTACAAAATTGTAGTCAGCTGGAAAGGAGACAAACAGAAGGGAGTTCCACAGGCGTGTAGTTCTAATAAAGAATCTTTGTTCATGGAATCTACGTTTAAGTTTATGCACAGATAAAGGGTGGGGGAAATTATTGATAGTGGTTTTAGATAGACAAGTGTTTTTTTTCGTGAAAAAAGAATAAAGAATAAAGAAGGAACAAAAGGGATTGTAAATGATCAGGAGTTATGAGAGACTGCAACCACATCCTCTTTAGAAATTAGTCAGGAAATGGAGAATTGTGAATGCAAAATACTCAACTGAGGAAACAAATAAAACGTATTATTTTTCCTTTGAATGTTTGCAGAAGTTCAATGTACAAATGGTACTATCCAATATAATCCAGTTCTAATTAGTATATTCTCCTATTTCCTGCAAGATCGAAACATCCAATGTTCGGAGGGATAATCTTGTATATATATATATATATATATATATATATATATATATATATATATATATATATATGGGTGTGTGTGTATACTTATATTAAGAACTCGGTTCTTAATATATATACATATATGTATATAGCATAGGTGTAGCATCCTGTAGATTATGTAGCCAGACTTTGTGGGCACCCTGTATGTATATACACGCACACCCACACACACATAGCCACACACACTATGATAATATTGTCTCCAAGATGGTTATATTTGCTGACAACACCATATTTAATGACAGACACGAGAGAAAAAGGAATGAAGTTAATGGTGAAACCCTTAGATGAAGACCTCGAGTCTGTAGTGAAATGGGGACAAAATGGATGGTTACATTCATTGTTGCCAAGACGAAGTTAATTCCTTTAATGATTATAAGAAACCTTCTCAACCACTAATAGTTATGGATAATGATACATAATTTGAACAACTTTGTTCAAACTCATCGGCTTAACAGTCCCAAGACCATGAATTTGAACAGATACATTCAGGCATTGCTAAGGTTGCTGTAAACTAGGTGGGCTTTCTCTTTACCGTGCTAGACAGTTGCTTACTCTTTAGAGTATCCTGTACATCTACAAGGCCACGATTCACCCAAGTATGGAGTATTGTCGGCACATTTGCACTGGTGTATCCGCTGCTATTCTCTTACTCTTAGACAGGATTTAAAGGAGACTCGCAAGCATAATAAGTCCCGCACTGTCACCCAGGCTACAATCCCTGTTCGAGTGACATAATATTGGACACATATGCCTGTTTTACATGTATTTTAATGGTAGATGTCCCGAAGAACTTAAAACTCTTGTACCCCCGACAAACCCGGCAAGCGATAAATCCTATTCCTACACAACTAGAGATACCTATATGTTAGAAAGTCTTCTACTCAATAGTTTCTTTTCTTAGACTGTTAGACGTTGGAATACATTTCTGAGTTCCTGCTTCCCTGAATGTACTGACATGTAGAAGTTCAAATGTAATCTAAACAGACACCTTGCTTCTCGACTTCCTACAAATTACCCAAATAATGTCCTAGATATTAACCACTCCATCTAAGTGGCATAGTTACACACATTGGGGCTTAAATGCAATAATGATGGAGTGGGCAGACCCACGTTTCACCTTAACAGATTTTTTTTGCCTTCGACTCTGTTCTTGACTGAGGAAAAAACGCTCTTCGTACCCTCTTATAGAGATATGAGTGTGCGAGGTATAAGGCGTCTGGATTTCTTATTCAACCAATCCATCTTCCTTACGTTAAACTTAACTTAGTCCTGATTGGCTAAATTGGTCAAATTACTTATGTGCGTGGATTATGTGATGTCTCCAACGAAATTAAATTTTTAACCACAAGTTTTTCCACACAGCGAAAACTAAAACCCCCTGGACCCCGAGGTCATACCCAAGACAAAACTATACTATTCTATTTTTCAATATTTTTGCCTTTCTAATCTCTCACAACTGGTTGGAAAATGTCGTATACGTTAAGTCTAATTAAGAAGCGTGTCCTCAAACAGTTGTGCGTGGATTGGCTTCGACTAAGACTTAATTGATCTGTGTTTAAATCCGATCGTCGACCACTACACTCCTCATCGTAAAGACTCTCGTCACGCCACGAAATTTCGTAAACCACAATTGTACTGTGCGTTCCATAATGGTTTATTTGACCAAAAGCTTCTAGTTATTTCTGCAGCGTTTATGACTAGCTTGGATTGAAATAATACATTTTTAAGAATTTGCTTTTTTTCATATTGTATTTAGTGTTCTGAAAAGAAAACATACTTGTTTTAAAACGAGTGTAATTTAAATGATTATATTGAGTGAAAGTAAAGATATTATAACGAAAACCTATTTGAAAATACATCATTTGGAATCAAGAAAAAAAAATTACACTAAAACTTTCTTGCCTACCTTCTATAATTACATTGTTTTTCCAAGTATTGTGGCAATAGGGAATTGGCTATAAAATCGCCGAATATTCACTTACTTTAAAATCTGTAATATTATGTCAACTTTGTACGTGTACCTCCTGTGAGTATAAAACACAAGAAAATGACTCCGTTCCAATATCGTAATATGATGTAATATGCAATATGTTCAAGGGCATTGAATTTAATCATTAAATAATCACAGGAACACATAAGATAAAGCTTACATTTGAAATGAATTATATCTAAGAAATCACATGTGAGATATGAAGATTTTGACAACTTTCTATTTCTGAATACAATCTTCAATCGAATATTTATATTTGGTTTATAAAATATAGAAAAAATATATATTTTTCGGTTGAATATGACAAGAAAATTTTCGCATCATTCTTTGAATGATGACTTCTAAAATACAACTTTAGTTTCAAAACTTATTGTAACAGAGGTCGTATAGCGCGTGTGAGAAAGACAACCGATAGATAGCTAGCTTCCGAAAATAATAATAACAGTAGCCGTTAAATCACGTAAGCACATTATCAAGTTTGAAAATCAAAAGAAAGAGAGAAACATACTCATCGTGACGGAGGGAAAAGAAAGTCGCATGTCGAGCAAGATGGACGTGTGAGTCGAGGGCGACAAAGCGCTGTCTGAGGCCGCGCTAATTAAGACACATTTGAAAAGCACATGTGTGCGCGAAAATATAATAAAATGTGTCGTTTTGGAAGAACCACGATTAAATACATTTATTTTGCACTTAAAAAATGCGAAACGGATTTTTTCATTTGTTTTTTTTTGTTTTATTTTTTTTGTTCCTGCAACATTACTTTGTGTCTTAGAAATTGCGGCATTTTTTGTACGTTTTCTATTGGGAAGCGAATTGTCAATTAATGATTGTTCTTGTCTCAGTAAGTTGTGCATGTGTTTGAATACTTTATGAATGTATTTCACATTTGGAGTAAAGTTATTCTGTTTTTATAAATTTATTACATTATGTATCTATAGTTTCAGACAATATAACACGTTTAATATCGTGAGTATCGTTATTAATCTCATTATTAATATCCGCCTCCATAGACATGAATTTTATTTGAATATTTGACTATTTTTAACGTATTTCACATGTGTATTAAAAGTATTAATTGTCGTATATCTGCCTTGAAAAATGTAACTTTGTCTGAATACTTTTTGAACACATATATAATTTTAAAAAACAAGTATTTATCTATTGATTTCGACTTGAATATCAAATCGTAAGCTTGGAAGTTTTTAACATTTGCATATTGTGAAAGGCATTTTAAAACTACATTCATTTCGACTATATAAAACCTAGCTTTCGTGTGAGTTTATTTTGAATAGCTTTTAGATTCTCAAAGAATATTTCATTCATTTGTCATTACTGCCTTATAAATAAAGTTTCAGTTGCAAGAAGAAAGAAGAAAATACTTTTGTGTTAGAGTCGGTTTCCTGCTGAACGTTCTCGCAATAGAATCAAACGCCTTTAGAGTTAAATGTTGAAAGGAGAGGCGTGAATTGTTCGGCAATGTTGATCAAAGTGTCGTACAATAATCTGCTTTTCGGACAAGTATTTACATATGTGTTTGGTTTACTGGAACATGGTTAGGGCGTGGTAAAGGGGAGATACGTAACGGGGTTGGGTTTGTAGTAAATGAGCAAGAAAGGCAGGGAGGTGAATGGGGTGAGTAATAAGAACTGAAGAAAAGAGAAAGACGAGGACTGAAAAGGATAACAGTTTGATGAGAGAAAACGTGAAAAAAAAAAGAGGGAAGAGTGATAATAGAGGAAAGAATAAAGGGGCAAAGATGCATTTGGCTGGTAGACGTGTGCATGGTAAGAGAGTAAGAGCAGAAAGAAAATAGTTGGGGATAAACTGATTATAGATGGGTTAACGTGTATTGCTATTTAGAAAAAAAGAAATAATGAAATAACATTAATTTGAAAATGGGAACATACTGTTCGCGAGGTAAAGTGGAAACTAGATTTATACTGTTGCGGGAGAGAGAACGAGACAGAGACGAAGGGGGCAGAAACCGTGCAAATAATGAGTTAAATAAATGACGGATAATGTTTATATTTTTTACTGTTAATTCACCCGCAAACAGAGCACACAGCCACTAAGAGAGGAGCTACTGTTTGAAATAAAATTTGCAGGGATACTATTGTGGGAGTTGGGCAGCAAGATTTCTGTTAACGTTACACTTGAATTTCTGCATGTCAATACATTCAAGAAAACAGGGGTCATGGAGTGAATTCCAAAGTGCAGTAGTTCAAGTAAAAAATCTATTCGAGTAGAAGGCTTTATGCCATTTAGTGTACGGATGGAATATTGCTGCTTTACAGGTTTGTCAAGAGTATTGTCGTCAAGGAGGTATCAGTGTGTTGAGTTCGTCAGAGCACTTGCCATTAAACTACGTATAAAACAGGCACTATGGATGCCGAGTTTCAGCGATAGGACAAAGATTGTGGTTTAGTTGATTGTTAAGGGCCTACCAAGTTGGTAATTCTTGTCTAAACCTTGTCTAGAAGCGAAAGACTAAAGGCAGATGCACCCGCACCAATGTGGCAACAATATCCCATGCATGGGCAAATCGTGACCTTGATGAGATACAGGATACTCTCAGGTGTTGGTAGAATATTAGCACGGAAAAGAGATCCCACTTCGCAACAGCCTTTCCAATTACCTCAATGTGTGTGTTCCAATTCGTGTTGTCTGTGAATGTGCATATTACGAACACGACCGACATATGACGTGTTTACCAGAATATACCAGGCGCCGTTAAAACCCTCGGAAACCTGAACAAAGTATTGTTTTGTTCTTTAATACTATTGAAAATTCAATTTAATTTTAACGTATTTTTGTATGAATTAATTACTAAAAGTACATTATATTAACGAGCACCGTCCCTCTCTATGTTTAAAATGGCTTTCAAAATAACTATGTTATTTTAGCACGGTAACAATTTTGAGTTCTGATACATCTAACTTATGAGCCCAAATGAGGGCGAAATCCGAGTCTTGCAGTTACGGTTTATTGGCTGTCATGGATCTTGTGAGCTGCGCCATTGTTTGAGAATAATTATATACACACACGCGCGCACACGCACACAAACACAGACACACACACACAGATAAATATATATATTATGACAGCCCCTTTAAGAAATTCGTTTCTTATCGTTGAGCACTTTCAGTTGAATTAAAATCGGTCAATTTAGCTCTTATGCATAGACAATCGTATAACGATTAGATCACTCTCTGACTGACGTAAATGAACATTTGAAATGAAAATGTTTAAATCCGACGTTATTTCACGCGGTTAATGGTAACCGAATGGATTAGGTCTTCGCTAAATCGAGCCAGAGATGTCTCGTGATGCAGGGTTCGAATCGTTCGACTGGTATTAATCGTGACACCCTGCATTGAAGATTCCCGAAAGGATGAAACACTAGTGTCTGTAGGTATTTAATAATTATTATAGTAAAAACATTATATATATATATATATACATATATATATATATATATATATATATATATATATATATATATATATATATATATCAGCGGCAAAATTTTCAGGCTGATATTAAGGTTTATTAGCCATATATTTATTATCCTGACAATTAGTTACACGTAATTTCAACAAAGCTGTTGAAACGTAACTGATAATTAATACAAAACTGTTATCAGAGTGGCAACCTTCGTAAGACTTAGCTAACTATACTACATAATCGACATTTGTCTTCCTCTGACCAAGAACACAAAATGAACGGTGATGTAATATGTTTGAAAAGAGATAAAATAGACATTGACTAAATGACTAGGCTATTGAAGGAAAACAAATTTTAAGATTGCACCTTTCTGGTGTTGTTATTTTTTTAAATGTATACAGACTTATCACGTTATCTAATATCAGATTACATAATACAATTATGAACAGTTTGTTACATGTGAATAAGTTAACCAAAGCTTCTCTTTTACTCATGTTGGGTTAGAAACTTATGATTCGTACAGTTCCTAACTTTTTCCGTGCGTAAATACAACGATAGATCTGCAGAGATTTAAACTCGACATCGCCGATTTTATGGACCGCGCCGATATCGATTTTAAATAATAGAACATAATTAGAAAAAAAAAGGATCGTTAGACAGAAAGAGAACACGTGGACACGTGCTAGATCCGGATATCTTTTCGTTCGGTTATAGTGAATATTTTTTTTTTGGTGATCGCTATTCGTTGCTTCTCAAAGTGCTATTGTTGTTGTTGAGTATCATTTATGATAATGAATTTATTGGCATTTGTTTATCCATTACCTTTCCATTAAAGAAGTCTTTCTAAAAAGACACGGAGTGCTTACGGGTAGAAAAAAACGTAAAGGTTGCCAACGTTCCTAAGAGAATGTGTTTCTGTGGAACTAACTCTTTACGAAGTTTACACACCGCGGTTGCGAGCTCGCATCGTTAACCACTGAGTCCTCATCATCTCCCTACTGCTGCAATAATTCATGAGGATTTGTTAGCGTTCGTTTCACCAATATCTTTCTAATAAAAATTATTTCTAAAAGGATATCAGGTCCCTCCATATGGACCACGTGTGCTGCCAATGTCCCTACCTGATTTTTCTGGTAAACGACCTGGATTCAAATTAAGCACACCCAGGTTGCGAGTAAAATACTGAGCACCTGCTTCTCTAGTCTCGGTCCGGCAGAGTTTCCGGTGGCTGCATTGTCGCTTCTCTGTAATATAGAGCCATGAGGGAATGTGTACCCTAAAATACCTGTAGTATTTTATTATATCAGAACACCTTTGCATAATTTCCGACGCCGACATACTTAGAATACGTGTGTACGTCAACTTATTTAAATCTCCTTTTTCGTTGATCCCCTCTATATATCTCACGTATACCCATCTGTCTAACAATCTATCTATCAATTAATCAATATATATATATATATATATATGTGTGTGTGTGTGTGTGTGTGTGTGTGTGCGTGTGTGTGTTTGGGTTTGTGTGTGTGTGTGTGTGTGTATATAATAAAGCGTGTCTGATTAAACACGACAGAGTTAATCTTTTTGCAGATTTTTCTGGATATCTTTTTTATTTGCCGAGCTGTCTTTTTTTTTATATCTGCTTGAATGTTGTATAAAATAGCGCCCAAAATTGTTCAGCCATGTTTTTCTCAAGTGATTACAATCGGTGCGTCCGATTATCATCAGCAGCGATGTAGAAAAACATGGTTGAACCAATTTTGAGTGCCATTTTATACTACATTCCAGCAGATATAAAAACGACCGCTCAGAAATTTGAAAAGATATCCAGAAAACTCGGAAAATGACTAATTTAATCGTGTTCAATGAGACGCACTTGAATAATGACTTGCAGTTAAAATATACAAATACACAAATATATATAGTGAGAGAGAGATAAATAAATATATTATAGATGATTGTTTGGTTATTATGATATAATTAATTTGTGAAGATGAAAACAGTCGGCACACTAACAATTTCCTACACACCTTCTCCAAAAACAGCTATCCCAATTACACCTTGTCTTCACTCCAAAAAGCAAAAACGCCCAAGCAAATCTCTTAAATACATGTTTTCTTAAGCTCCCCTTCTTTAACGATCCATACAGCATGAGAAGCCAGACATAACACTTATCCACACCAGCACCACCTTACGAAAGCAACTAACCCGGAAACACTCACCACATACACCCGACGCTTGCTCCCTATACAAATGCCCCATCATAGATACAGGCTTACGTTTGCGCACCCACGTGGTCTATGATCTACAATGCAATAAATGCAACAAATCCTACGTAGGCAGTACTACCAGACCACTACACCAACGAATTAAAGAATATATAAACATTAGAATCCCCTTATTCAATAAACATATTATTTCATGCAACAGTACACAACGTAACATTCGCGTTAGTATCCTTGCCTCAGTCAGAAATTTTGGGAATCTTAGAATTGCTGAAGCACTGCTTGTTTCCAAACAGGAATCCACACTGGATAACAGGCTGGAACTGAGCTCTCCCTTTATCATTTGACCCCCTCATAACAAGAGAACCCATAGTAGCAAGAATATACAAATTATGAAATATAAAAAAATAAATATAGAAATAAAATAATATATAATCTAATAAAAAATAAATATAAAGAAGAAAAAGAGAATGACTACACACAGTAACATACGCATAGACTACGAGGTATATAGAAAATAAAACATCCACATGATACATTACGGTAACCTTATAGATGAGATTATAATACAAACATATACACCAGAATATATTACTTTATGCATTAATAACGCCATACACATTCATATTTAAGAATCAGATTTCAGATCAGCTCATATTATAAAAAAACAGTAATAATAGATAAATAAAACTTTATAAAATAAAAAAGAGGGAAAGGTAATGGAGACATGAAGGTGAATGTGTGCAGATTGATAGAGCTAGACGTGAAGGAGAAATAGAGACGATCAATAAGTAACAAATATGAAGAAAGAAAGAAATGAAAAAATAAATACCATATACATAAACAAAGAAGGACTATTATAGAAACAAATGTCACAAAAATATGAAATTAAACCCAGTTAGACTCTTTACACATTAACAAAAATAAAAAAATAAAATAAAAACATAAACCACGAAAATATATTTATAACAAGAAATAAAGTCAAACCCATTTATTTTCCTTACACAATAATTTCCCGTAGTTTTACTGCGACACTATAATAAAAAGCAAATATTTATATACATGAACAAAGAAAGAACATTATAGCCTCAAAATAAAATGATAAAATACATTAGATAAGGCCCAGTTTGTTCTCTTAAACGCCAATACAAATAAAAAATAGAAAATAAAAACATAAAAAACAAAACATATATTTATAAAAAACTTAGTAAAAATTAATAAAAATAAGGATAAAATAAATTTTAAAAAACAGTTATCTCTCTTACACCATAGGTTACGCGGATTTTTACTGCGATACTAGAATAACAAAAATTAACTGCGTCGTTTAGTTTGAAACAATAATAATAATAATAATAATAATAATAATAATAGTAAGTAAAAGAATGTGAAGAAGAATATGAAGAAGAAGAATTATAATAATAATAAGATAAAAAAGAAACAAATATATAATCAAAATACATTAACATAATGGGATTACAAATTTAAACGTAAGAATATCTCCTAAACAGAAAATATAAATAAAATAATAATATTAATAATATTAACAACAAATTGAACAAGATATATATATATATATGTATATATATATATATATATATATATATATATATATATATATATATATAGCCAATAACTATTTAAAACAAACAAAATAAATGAATAAAAATAAATAAATAACCCCAGCTACCTACAGTATTAACTAGTCACATCTTAATGCGGCCCTAAAATTTATCTTCAGTCCTGTTCTCTTCCGCTATCGTGAATACATTTTTGTTTTCTTTTTTAAAAGTGGGAGTATTTTCTCCCGAAATTAATCAAAGCCATACCAGCAACGGACTTTATATACATCGGACATACCAACAACTTGGTTTCAAATTAATTATATAACGAGGTGAGGAATGATAGATGAATAAACAGTTAAAAAGTCTCTACTTGAACATAACCGTCTATTTGCTTGTTTGTTTCTTTTTTCTTTACTCTTGTGATCCCGGTCCTTTCCCCAGTGCTCTTAGCTTTTAAAACTTCCATATATTATATATATATATATATATATATATATATATATATATATATATATATATATATATATATATATATATATGTTATAAAAATATATATGGCAATTAGTCTACACAGAATATTCCGCATTTCATCCATGGTAGTACTAGTCAGGCTTATGTGAAGAGTTGTGGTTGTCTCGCGTTTTTATATACGCACATTCTATTCAGTTTTTACTTTGCCAATCAGATTACTAGTTTCCACCGCTCTCTGCCTAATCAGCCAATAGGCATGCATTTTAGGACAAAGGACTAGTAGATCTTGAGTTCACTATTACCTTTGTGTATGATTTGTTTAGCGGGAAGCTTTGATATCTTGTGATTAACCCTATTTTAAACCTAGGTGTAAATAAATGTGTATGTGTGTTTTGTTTGTTTTTGCTACAAAAAACTGGATACAAGCGAATGCGACTACATAGATATAATAAATATTGAAAGTAAACAAATCACCGATAAATTAAAAGTTAGAGATAAAGTTGGTAAATTGAAACTTGGAGAAGCATACATTTTGCTCAAAGACCACATATGTGGTTTCAATAATCATCTTAGCACTAGCTTGATAACCCCAACTAAACCAGAAATAGGTATAATTAGCAATGCAATACTTTCTAGAGTAAACAAACAAATAAAACAAGACCTAGAATTTCACCAGTGGGCAAATACTGCCGAGGCATCACCACTTATCAAGCCCCAGAGATCACTCGAGGATAAGGGTTAACACTATACAGTAGTCAATTGGACAATATAGTAATCGTTAGTAAGGGACATTTCGTAAATTTCGTAAAACAGAAGACAGTTGCACAGGCGTGCAGTTCTAAGAAAGAAGCTTTGTTCATGCAATCTACGTTTAGGTTAAGGCACAGATAAATAGCGGGGGGAATTATTGATAGTGGTTTCAGCTAGACGAGTGTTTCTTGTGAAAGTTTTGCGAGGAGGACCATAGATTAGCTCACTCGAGCACTTGCTATAACAATAACGATAAAGCAGAGACAAACTCGCAACATCTGTTCTGTGAGACAGAGGTTGCGGTGAAGAGAAAAGGACATCTACAAGGTTACGAAGTCTATTTTGAACCATATCAAGGCAATACAAGTCTTTCTAGCAGCTCCTGCCCAGATGTGGCAACACTACTCCATCCTTGGACTTACCTGTACTCTATCACTTTGTGTAAAAATATAGAAAACAAAAATAAATGTAGGTTTATACAGTTCGACATCATAGATTTCTATCCTTCGATATCCGAAAAACCTTTCAACAGTGTCCTGGAGTTAGCTGAGGCATACACTGGTATATCTGCGGAAGAAATCCAAATTATTAAAAAAATGTAGAAAATCAGTTCTAATAAATAACAATAACTAATTGATTAAAACTAAAATAACAAATTATTTTGATTTGGCGATGTGTGGTCCGGATTCTGCAGAGACATCAGATCAATGGGGTATTATTTATTCTATATACCCTCACAAGAATATCTGATACTACGAATATAGCCCTATATACAGATAGCTATAATAAAAGACTCCAACAAAGTGAAGGCGGATAACTTTAAGAAAATCATATACCCGCAAATGAAAATATGCCTAAAAGTAGACGTACAAGCTAACATAAAAATAACAAACTTCCTGAACGCCACATTAAATTTAGATAAAAACACATGTGAACCTTACTTAAAAGATAACGCTAATCAAATATACGTAAACCCTAAGTCCAATCACCCATCATTAATTATAAAAAAGAATCCTAACTCGATCCTAAGTAGACTCAGTAGTAACTAAAGCGAGGAAAATGTATTTAACAGGTCAATCAATATCTACAAAACAGCCCGAAAAATAGTGGATACAAAAATATTGATATCAAATATAAGCAACAAAACACCAATAACAATATATTTAAAAAAAGAAATATAATCTGGGATACGGCGCCATACAAACAAATCTTAAAAACAAAACTTGGCAAGAAATTTCTAGATCTTATCGAAAAAGACTTCCCCGTAAGCAATCCCTTACACAAAATTCCCAAAAAAATAACCTAAAATTATCATAAAGTTCCTGCGAAAATTAAGAGAGGATAATTAAACGACATAATAACAAAATATTAAATGAAATCAATTAAAACAACAACAAAATAAACAATAAAAAGTGGACATCATGACAAAATAAAACTAACACACAGAAAACATATATAACTTGTAAAATACTACTACTACTACTACTAATACTAATACTACTAATAATACTACTACTACTACTAATAATAATAATAATAATAATAATAAACCAATTCCGGACAATAAAAATAAAAATACTAATAATAAACAAGATGAATGCAACTGTAGATCTCGCACAAAATGTCCAACCAAAAGCATAGTTTACCAGGCAACAATATTTGCGAAAGAAACCCCGAATAACAAGAAATATTACGTAGATATGACTTCCTAAGATTTCAAAATCCGGTATCATGACCAAAAAAGTACGTTCAAAAATTAAAAAAGACCGAATTAAAACATTATAAAACATTAATAGCAAACAAATACTGGGAACTCAAAGAAAGCGGCGTTGTCCTGTAGTCGAATGGAAAATAGTAAAATAAGATAACACATGTAGAGACGTGGACGATCCATGTAGATTATGCCGTCAAGAAAAATTTGCTATCCTATACTTTAAAAAACTTTAAACTGTGGAAGATAAATAGCGAACAACTGAGTACACAGGATACACGTTTTATAGGATAGCCATACAAAATAATTTTTAAATTAACAATGGCAATAGGAAATAAATAAATAAAATAAACATACATATAAATAGATTATCATATATATATATATATATATATATATATATATATACACACACATATATATATATATATAAACTAACATAATATTTTAAAAAACACACACACATTTAACTACACCTACGATGAAAATAGGTCAAATCACTAGATATAACTCCCCGCTAAAAAAACACACACAAAGGAAACAGTAAACCCAAGGTCAACTGGGCCTACCCATCGTATAATTATTTATGCAATTATATGAAGTAGTTATTTTTATAGAGAGAGTAATAGATAGAGAGATAGATTGATAGATACATACATACATATATAGATTGATAGGTAGGTAGATACATATTGATATAGAGGTAGATATAAATATAGATATAATAGATTAATTAATTGGGAGCATATTGTTAACACACTATTTCTAGTAATAACGTTAAAACTTGAGACGGTGACAAAACATTCAGACTTTTTATAATGATAATAGATTTCTCATTAATGCGATTATATCTCTTATTTATGATTTAAATGTTCATACAATTATCACTATTTTTATTTTATTATTTAAAAGTTTTATTAAATTGTAGAGTGTTATCATATAATATATTATATAGAGAGCAGACATCTGTGTGTATGTATGTGTGTTTGTTTATATAACCAGCTAAATGTACAAAAAACAACAAAATGGATGCACATGAATATGGTATCGGCTGAACGACCAAGGGTCCTTACATATGATATATACATTTTTTTAAATGTTAATTCTTTGAGATACAAATATCATTTTATTTGAAAGGGACCACGTAAAAATCTTCAATGCTTTTTTTTTTAACAATTACAATCTACGTGAATTCTCTTTTTTCTTGCCTTCATTTTTCAACAAATTTGCAACGCCATAACGAATACCGTGTTTTTTTTGTTGTTTTTTTTTTAAGGCGTGCGTTTGGAGATTCGCATTTTTTAATAACATAATAAGTAGTAAGCTATAATTTTGCAAACATAAAATTTGTTTTTTCGGCAAAAAAACACTTGATTGCGAAGCGCTGAAAGTAAACTTTCCTTTTCTGTAAAAATGTTATTTATATTTAAATTGTATTACAATTTTGTTATTTTCACAATTCAATTAATGTCAGTTGGTTTTATTTTTCAAGTTTTTTTTCTTCCTATTTTAAAAGGAGACATAAAAACATGCTTATCATGCGAACTGGTCAGAACTAACCACCTGCAAGGTAACACGACCGTTGTCATATACTGTGAGAAGGAATCTTTCCAGATTGAGGCGGCATGTAAGGAAATTGCTTTTCACGGGAAAGAAAGCGGCATATAGTCATCACAACGTTAAGTATTTTTTTAATTTTTTGTTTGTTTGTTTTTTAAACTAATCCTAAATGTTTCTTTCTATGTTACCTTGTTTATAAACGTGTTTTTTCGTGTTTTATTAATGTATTTTGTCTGTATTCTCCTGTATTATCCGCCCCCCTCATTCTACAAAGTTAAACAATAAAAACAAACAAAATGCCGGCAACTAACGATAAAAGAAAAAATGCCGGAAATTATTCTAATAGAATAGATAAAGTTAGGACTTTATTTAAGTAGTATACTTAATATATACTTTTACTGTAAGCATGCATGTATTGTAAAATCCTTCTTCTTGCTGGCAAATCAAACCATCTCATATAGTTAGCCTTATGTTCAAGTACATTCGAAATATAATACAGTGCAAAGAAACAGTTACTCATGAAAACGAACCACCTAAAGTAAAACCTTGAATAATTATCTAAACTCGAATGTAAATTAATATTAAGCTGACTTTACAAACTGATAATAGTAATTATTGGATTTTAATTAATTATAAGATGAAACTCTTATAATTTAAACTCGATAGATAACGACAAACTTCCACCAATTATATGGGAGGGGAGATTATCATCAAAAGTGTCCTGAATTGTTAACTTAGCACCGGACTTACTACTTAGATATTAAGTAAGCCACTTGTCCCCATTCCCCACCTTTTTTTTCAATGGAGAGTAGATACTACAGTGGATGTGTAATCGGCAGCTCCAGTAACTCTCGCTTCTCCTATTTTGTCATTCAGTCCTCATTCAATGAGTGATCTTTCTGACAAATGGTGAAGAAAAAGCTGCTTAAAGGTCGGTAGTACTTGGTGACCAGTAGTCTGAGATGTCGGAAATTTTTCTGTCTCTGTCTGTCCTTGTGACCATGTCACTAGTAAGGGTGCTGGAAGTAAATGTTTGTCTGGGCTGACGTTATCCGCCTGATAGTCAGGGACCCGAACCTTGGATAAACCACTAAGGAGGCTGCCCTATCAGCAGGCGCAAAGTACTGGGACTGCTGTATTGCCATTTGGTGAGTGGATCTGGACCATGCAGTAGTCTCTGGTGGGGCCTCTCGATGCCATACTAGTGGGTAATTGTTACGGCTTTACCTTTTCGTGTGCCACAAATAAAAAAAAAAGTTTTCCTGTCTTTTTCTCTCTTACTTTCCCTCTCTGTACTGCTCTAACCAAGTATGCCGATCTATTCCACAAATCCCCAAACCTCAACATGAAATATCTCCAGAATAAAAACTCGATTAAACCTAGAACCCCATCTTCCAACGTAGACCCCTACTACCAGGTCTCCTTCTCCAACATCAGGGGTCTACGTTCCAATCTTCTAGAGGTTGAAACCCAATTACAGGAGACGAAACCGGACATATTATTTCTAAGTGAAACTGGAATAGCGCCGACCACTTCCCTAGATGAGTTCATAATTAACGGATTCTCAAATTTAACAGCTAAATCTGACCCCCAAGATCGCCATGGGCATGGAATATGTGCCTACATTAAGGATGGCTTCCCGTGTGGCAGGGATATCTCTAGAGAAGATCCTAATTTACCCTATATGTGCTTCAGGGTTGCACTTGCTTACACCACTGCATTTATATCTGCCCTCTATAGGCTCCACAACAGCGGAGTTACTATCTTTAAGAGCATATCTGAGAAAATAGATCACATACTGTCTTCACATCCCTCGGCTAACATCCACATATGTGTTGACTTCAACGTCCATAACGTGGAATGGCTGACCTATTCAAATAAGACAGATGATGAGGGGAGGTTTTATCATGATTTTGCCATTGCTTATGATCTCACTCAGATTGTTCGCGAACCCACCTGTGTGCCCGATACACCCGGTCAATATGCAAGCCTCTTAGACCTTTTTCTCTCAACTTCCCCTGAGCTATGTTCATGTTCCGTTCATTCTCCTCTAGGATCCTCAGACCACTCCGTCGTATCAGTTAAGATAAAATGAAATGTAATAAGTCCCGAGACGTACCCCTCCACTGTACTGTATACCGATACTCTGACTAGGATAGCTTCCGTACATTCGTATCTGATCTACCTCTGCACTCCATGTTTAAAAAGAATGTGTCCTCTATAGTATCAGATCTGACGGAATGGTTAATTGTAGGCATAGACCAATTCATACCATCTAAAAATTCCAACAAAAACCTAACAGCCAGCCATGGTTCTCCTCAGAATGTGCTGCTGCTATCGCGCACAGAAATCACTTTTTCCATAGCTACCAACGTAATAGATGCACTGAGACTAAAGCTGCTTTAAGGTCTGCCAGCAACCACTGTAAAAGAGTAATAAAAAATGCAAGAGAGCTATATGCCCAGTCTGTTAAATCCAAGGTAGCTGATCAGCGGCTTGGATCCCACCAGTTTTGGCAAATAACAAATAGGATCCTGAACAGAAGTATGCGTTCTATCCCAACCATTATCAATGGACCAGAGGTCATCTCGTCAGCGTCAGACAAGGCCAAACTATTTGCAAAGAACTTTGCAGCTAATTCTACCCTATGCGATGAAGGCCATAAACACCCCATATTTCCTCTTATAACACAGAACAAACTAGGTAACATACAAATATCCGTGCATGAGGTCGCCAAGCTAATAAAGAACCTAGATTCCAGTAAAGCAACTGGCCCTGATTGCATCCCAATTATCGTGTTAAAAAAGCTTCAACCAGAACTTGCTCCGATACTTACGAAACTATTTAAGAGCTGTCTTAAGGAGAATTGTTTCCGACTCCCTGGAAGATCTCATCAGTTTGCCCTGTATTTAAGAATTCAGGTGATAAGTCATCTCCCTCTCAATACAGACCTATAAGTCTCCTGTTTGTTATGAGTAAGTTGCTGGAATCCATATTAAATAGAGAAATAGTCAACCACCTCATCAGGAATAACCTTCTTAGTGACACACAATATAGTTTCCGCTTTGCAAGATCTAGCGCAGATGTGCTGACGGTTATATCCCACAGGATTAGTGAATCTCTTGACAAACGCTTCCTTTCTAGGGAAATTGCTCTTGACATATCAAAGGCCTTCGACAAGGTATTGCATAAGGGTCTACTTCACAAGATTTCCAGCTACGGTATAACTGGAAATGTGTTCTCAATCATTAAATCATTTCTCTCCGATAGGCTCATAAGAGTAGTGGTAGATGGACAAAAATCGGCCGCCTGCAATATAAATGCTGGAGTCCCTCAGTGGTCAATCCTGGGCCCAACTCTCTTCCTGATCTACATCAATGACCTCCCTAAACACATACTTAAATCATTCGTTGACATCTATGCTGATGACACGACCATCTACGGCAACACACCAAAGGCTGTAAATGACAAAGTTCTCTCTGATTCTCTCTCCTCTGATCTCGAGCGCGTGGTTCAGTGGGGGAAGATATGGCTGGTTACCTTTAATGCATCCAAAACCAAACTCCTATCCTTACATCATCAACGCTCTGATACCCATCTGGCATCAATTGTGATGGATGGCGCTCGTTTGGGTGAGGCCCCGTGTTTTGAAAAGATTCTGGGTTTGACATTTACTCCTGATCTGAAATGGAACACGTACATCAAGTCTGTTGCCAAGGTCGCTGGAAAGATGGTGGGATCCTTCTACCGCTCCAGAAGATATCTCAGTACTGATGCAATTCTCTATCTATATAAAAGCCAAGTACGTTCAAGGATGGAATACTGTTGCCATATCTGGGCAGGAGCTGCTAAAAACAGCCTATCCTGCCTTGACAGAGTACAAAATAGACTTCGTGGCTTAGTGGGGGATGTCCTTTTCTCTACCCTGCAATCTCTCTCCCACAGAAGAGACGTTGCGAGTCTGTCCTTGTTTTATCGTTATTTCCATGGCAGATGCTCGTCTGAACTCCAATCTCTGGTCCCCCCTCGCCAATATTTCACGAAAAACACCCGTCTAGCTGAATTCACTGTGAAAAATTTCCCCCACTCTATATCTGTGCCTAAATCAAAACGTGGATTCCATGAACAAAGCTTCTTTCTTAGAACTGCACGCCTGTGGAACTCTGTTCCGTCTGCCTGCTTCCCTCCGGACTACAACTTTGTTGTCTTCAAGTCCAATGTTTACAAATTCCTAATGAACCGCCCCCTTAAGTAATCATTTCATCAAATCTCCTCACTAACGTAATGTACTTGCAATAACCCTTATCCCTGACTGGCTTCCGGGCCTTGATAAGTGGTGATCACTGTGTAAAAAAAAAAAAAAAAAAGTCCTTCATGTCCTGAGAATATCTGTTTCTCTTTGTACACATGAATTTTTTCTTTACCTCTTCTTCCGATAATCTGATTGGGAATAGAACTGTGTAGAAGTGATGAGGTGGTTAAGTACTTCTTTTTTAAGCGATTACAATTGCGTGTTTTTTCCGTTTTAAAATTAAGATTTTCTATTTAACTCACCTTTTGTTTTTGAAGTTGTTCAATTAAAGTACAGTTAAGAACCGCCCATGTACTTAAATAGAGGTAGCATTATAGGCGTTGCCCAAGATGCTCACTTGTGGACCCGGGTAACACCGGGTATTACTGCTATTGAATGATACGCGGATTTATAAATAGGATGGGTTGAATAAAAAAGCATCAACTATCTTATTAATATCAGATTTACATAATTAGGATAGCAACAATAATGCGCAACTTTTTGTTTGTTCTCAATATTTCAAAAAATATTTAGCACGTGTTTGTAGAAGATGCTTATGAGAGTGTCACACGTTTTTGTAATGGTCTTTCAGTCCTCTCTATTTATAAGGTTTAGTACATAGCATATTATAGTTCGTAAATAGTGCGATGGCAGGAGTTTGATTAAGGATACTGAATTATATCAAGCATTAGGTTTTCATTATACTTGTTTCGTTGCAGGAACGTATATAAATAGTGAAAATTAATACTAGTAATGCTAAGCTATTTTAATAATTAAAACAAGCACCGTTTATCATTAAAAATAAGCTGCTTTTTGTTCTCAGTTTAAACAAAATTCGCTTTTATATTCACAGGAAATATGAATACGTTGAAGACATTGCCATCGTTGCTGCAAAAAAAAAGCTTTCCATAATGTGCTAGAAAACTACTCACCCACAATAGTATCCTCTGCATCAACACAGCCAGCATTTGTCCATGTATGGCATATTGTTAAAAGACCTAGGCGTGTGTCCCAAAATTCTCTAATATAGTAGGCGCTGCACTATCATCAAAGCTCATATCTCTGTCACATCGCCTCATTTTTTTCATCTATTTTTCTTTTTTAAAAGTAAATAAATGGAATATGCTCTTGTCAACTCGAAGCATTGCGCTCACTTAAGCCCGGAAAACTACAAAATCCCAGCTTTTAATCGTACCTGTTCATTGATGCCGAAACGTCTTATACTCTAATAGCTTTTTCCTTCGAACTGCTTGACTTTAGGTTCTCTGTCGGCCTATTGGTTCCTGGTTGACTGACATGCAGAAGTTGAAGTGTAATATGAACAGAGATTTTGCAACTTAATTCCGTAGATTGTATTCCTTTAGATTATGTTCCCAAGTAGTAGCCTCTTTTGTCCAATTAGAATTATGCTTTGTTTGATATGAAAAATCGTAAACTAATAAAGAGGAATGGATATTTAAATTCATCAGGATCGATGGACAAGGTTCCAAAAAGCGATTCTAAATTACTAGCTTCGGCTATGTTGGCTAAATTTTAGCCCCTGTATCATCGTTGAAATATAATACTGAAGTGTTTCTTTTCCAAGTACATTAATGAAAAAGCATAATTTAAATATATTGTAAACAAGTATATTGCTGCACGTCTCCTCAATTAAGATGCTTTCTAAGTGTGGTCTTTAAATACAGAACTCCACAGTAACACTTTGTTTTAATCTTTATTTTTTAATAGTTATACATAAAAACTGGACACATTTTAACTTGGAGGTAAGTTTGGTAAAGTATAGATTAAAAAATATTTGAAACAAGAATATTATAATTCTGCATGGAGAACAGAACATGACCCATGACGTTCACTACAGAATGAATAAAAATGATTTCGGTTCAATCAAAATATTAGATAAAAATTCATGGTTCCCGTCTTGGTATTCACGACTATTCATGCCTATCTGTGATTGATAGAAGTAGACACAGATTAACAAAAACTTACAAGCCAAATATAGCGACTTCTGATAAATTGAATATATTACCATAAAATATAATCAATCCTTTTATGACCGACATATATAAGAATATAAATATATGTATTATTGACGATTAGTCATATATATATATATATATATGTATACATATATATATATATATATACATTTTGTATATATCAATATCTATCTGTCACTAGCCTCTCTCTCTTATATATAAGCATATATATATACATATATATATATATATATATATATATTGGTGTGCATGCACGTGTGCTTGAAAACTAAATATGTATACATATTTAGATATGCTAATATGCATCTGCTACATGTGATATACTAATTTCGATTCATACATACATATATATATACATACATATATATATATACATACATATACATAAGTATATATATATATATATATATGTGTTTGGATGATAATATATATATATATATATGTATACATGAAGACATATAAATATATACCAAATAAATTTAGAAATATCCGAAAAAATAAGGTCAAAAATTACGAAAACGGCATAATACAAATAGTTTTTGATCTATGAGCTCTTTTATATCCCACATATATTAATGTATATAACACCCCCATATATATATATATATATATATATATATATATATATATATATATATATATATATATATATAACAGAAAAATATAAAGAAATTATCGATACGTGAAAGAGGCGTTAATTCCCAGCGAACAAAGTCCTTTTGTATTAAGTAAACTGACAGGTGTTACCTAATATATCGGTACCGATTGATGTGTACTGTAGTGCTTTATTAGCTAACCAGTTACAAGTGATTGAATGTTTTATTTATTTATTTATTTATTTATTATGTTTCTGCTGAATATATTTTGATACTTTAACCGTTATTACTCCGGTCATGTATTTTGTACAGTTATAAATAAAAAGAAAACCAGGAATCCTAAATATAGTCGTTTATAAATTACCGTTCATAACATGCATCGTATTTCGTCATCAAACGTGTTTATGTGGCATATAACAGGAAACTTTCTATCGAGCCATTGCTTATCTTAATGACATTTTTTAACAAAATAATTACGTCACTCGTTTTAATGTCCGCATACATTAGTTGCGTTTAAATAGAATGACTAGTGATACCAGATTAGGCTTTCTGAATATATTGGCTTCCTGAGACGAAATGCACCTAACATTGATGTTTTTTTTTGTGGAGAAGGGGGGGTTCTACTTCAAAACTTTATTATATTTTGCAGAAATAAAAACAAAAACAACGACCCACATTTTCTCTCTTTTCCTTCTTCCCCCCCCAACTGGTATTTCAACTTAAAATGTACCAGACATTCATACTGTAACTATTTTCAGTCTCCCATTGCAAAACTCATTTGTGTTCTGCAAGACAGGGAACAAAAACGATAAAATCAAGTTTAAAACCGCCAAACCAAACACTAAAAACTCGTAATTGAGTACACAAAGAGATAGAAAAATTAAAAATTTCTACAAAGAATCTGAATGCAACATAAATTTTTTAAGTGAATTTTCACCCCAAACAAGGCACGTTGCCATTTTGATGTAGGGAACTTCTCTCAGGGATCCAAGTTGCAGGGAAACTATATAGGGAGTTTAGCAGGAAGGTGACTGTTCACATTACGGTTAAACTTCTGCCTGTCAGTACAGTTGGTGAAGCAGAATCCCGGAAAGAATTCCAAAGTCCTGCAGTTCTAGGGAAGAAGCTAATCGAGTAAAAGGCTTTCTTACATATAGGGATCTCAACTGTGTAGGAGTGGGACTTTGCTGCTTTTCGGGTGTTCGTGGATATTTTAGTTGAGAAGGTACAAGGGTGTCTAGTTCGTTAGAGCATCCACCATTAAAATACTTGTCACACAGGCAGAGGGATGCAACATTTCGTCGGTGGGAGAGGGGCTGAAGTTTAGATAAGAGTCCGGGACACATTAGGTTGGCGACTCTCTTTTGAACCTTGTCCAGGAGCGAGAGACTAGTAGCAGATGCACCATCCCAAATGTGACAGCAGTACTCACTACATCGAGGAATGGTGGTACAGGATACTTTCAGGCGTAAGTAACTTTCTAGCGCGATAGAGAGATCCCATCTTCTTTGCAACAGCTTTAGCAATACTCTCGATGTATATATTCCAACTCATCTTTCCTGTGAACGTTAAACCAAGGAGCTTGAATAGAGTGCTCTCAGATTAAGTTACTAAAGCCATAGCTATTTGTGGTTGGTAAGGTTTTATGTAATTATAAAGGGAAACGAGCTTTGTCCTGGCAGCGTTGAACGTTACCATCCATTTTTTACCCCATTCCACTACAGACTTAAGATCTTCCTCTAGGGTTTCGGCCATTACATTAGATATGTGTTCATTAGTTTTCCCCCACGTGCCTGCTCTAGAGCGTGGTGTCGTCGGCAAATATACCCATCTAAAAGATAACTTTATCAGGTAAGTCATTTATGAATATCAGAAATAACAAACGTCCAAGGATCCATCCCTGAGGCTCACCTGCATTAATATCAAATTTCTTGGACGTACACCCAGGTGAAACATGAACAAATTCCACAGAACCGTTCCCATTTTTCTAATGCATGGAAATACTTGATGCTTCACCAAGGCTATAAAGGCTATTTTTTTTCGTGACGCCATCACTAGATGAGTTGCCTACCACGGCTTAAGAAAGGCTCATCTACCCTCGAGAAAAGGATAGACCACACCAGTTTCCCAATTTGATATTCTTACCTTGAGGCACATAAAGCGCCCCGCTTTCCCAAATAGCCACCGATCTGATACTCGTTTAAATTATCCAAATAAACAATTGTTAATACTTTCTGCATTTTACATAGTAATTTCCGTATTACGTTTCAGTTATCTTAACGCGATTTTCTTACAAATAAATCTACGTTAACCCGTTGACAACGATGATAACATTTTACAACGGCGATTTACCCACCGCCTTTATTTTTTTTATTTGTTCTCCATTTTTTAATACACCTTTATTAAAAAAAAAACATTCATACATTTTCTTCTACACTCTCAGCATAAATAAATAACCCCGAAAATATGTTTTTTTTATTTGCCTTACAAATAATTAATTAACGCGACAATAAAACGTATTGTTTTATTGTGTACATTTTCAGCATACCAATTGTTTTTTTTTTCGCGTTTTAATTAAAAGATATATAAAAATTTGAATTTACCTTTAAGTATTATGGTATCTGTTCAGTGCACACTTACCTATAAATATGGCAAACCACTTATAATTCAATGGTTGTAAGTATTTGTTTTCAAAAATAAACAATTATAAACAGAAGAACTGTATATTCTTTTTTCATTTTGATACACTTTCATAGAAATGTGATGTAATGGAATAAACTAACATCCCTACTGCACTAAAAAAGCTAGGACACTCACAAAAAGTAAGTTATATTATGTTATTAATTCTGTCCTAGTGAAAAAAAGAGAAATAAATATTTTACGAAGCATTGAAAATAACAATTTTTTAAAGTTGTCTATTTCATATTTCTTTTGTTTCATGAGAAGAAAAAAATACAGCGGAAAAGAACGCTTGCATGCTGTTAGTTCAGTGTCAATTTCGTGTGGGTTGCAAAAACCTTGTCTACAACAAAATGTTTTTTATTAAAAATCTATTCAGTGAATTTATTTAATGCTTTGTGCAGGTACTGTTAATCTTTTGTTTTATTACTGTGTTTAAAAAATACTTCAACATGGAACAATTAGCCGAGTTTCCAAAAACAATAGAATTAGCACTAGCAGCTTAACAAAGCCAGGTGGAATTTTTACAAAAAGAACAGTTAAAACAAAATGACGTATGAAAAACAATATTAATGAAACAAGAAGAAAAAAAAGGAGTGTTAGTTCACTCCGGAAGGAATTGCACATTCGCTGACAGAATGTTTATATGAACCAACTAATGGCTTAACGTTTCCAGCATATTATCGTAGATACGAAAATATTTTTTTCCAAACCATGCCTGGTCGAATGAAGAAAAAAATATTTTACCCTTGACAACATCTGGTTTACCATGAAAATACCAAGTATACCAATTTTATACTCCCGAGGAAACCCGACGATATTTCTTTTAAAGAGACTATAAAATTTGATCGAACGTTTTCGGGGAACGGGATAGCATGTTTTTATGCTCGTTATAGGTGTTTAATTATTTTGAAACAAGATGATGAAGACTGCATCGCCTATGCTGGGAGAGTAAATGCCCAATGCGAGTTATTTAAGTTGAAAGACCTAAAAGAGGGCATGTTTAAATACTTAAAAAAGAGTCCACGTATGGTAAAAAAGAAACTATGTTTAAGTTAGATAAAATGGCCGGAAAGTAAACTGTCTTTTGCTTACTGGAAGTGACATATCCTTAATTGATGAAACAACAGAGAAGGAAATTGCAAAACGCAAAGCAAATTGCCAGAGGAATGTCTGGAAATAGAATAAAATTTAAAGGCGAATTTTATACTAATGTGACCTTGAATGAAACTAAAATGTATGTCATACCTGGAAAAAATTCTAATCTGTTCGGTATTGCTGTGAGGATACTTTTCAATTCATGGGTGAAACCAATAAACTCATTTTGCAAAAGAGTACATGTGACAAGATCTGAAAGTGTCAAACTGCCAGGAAGATTTGTTGGGGATTTTAAGAAGGGTTTTACAAGCGTATTTTCCAAAGGTCTGGGTTGATGCACTAAAACGGAAGTGAAATTTGAACTGAAAGATGAAGCGAAACCAGTTTTTAACCCCAAAAGGAAGGTTCCGCATTCGGCATTAGAAACAATCGAGAAAGAATTAAATAGACTCGAAGAAATAGGAGTAATAAAAAAGTGGACTACTCTGAATGGGCATCACCCACAGTTTATGTGAAAAAGAACGATACAAAAATCAGGGTATGTGGAGATTTTTCGACGGGACTTAATAATTCCTTAAATGATCATAACTATCCACTCCCTACCCCTGAGGAAATAGTTCCTAAGTTAAATGGAGGAAAACATTTCACAAAAAATGACTTGTCAGAAACATATTTGCCGGTCAGAGTCCATGGAGATTGTTCTAAATACCTGACAATGAATACTCATAAACGTTTATTATCCCTAAAATGATTGCCGTTTGGGTTTAAAGTAGCACCAAATTTATTCCAACAAATTATGGATGTCATGCTAGCAGGCTTGCATTTTGCAATAGCTTGTTTAGACGACATTTTGATAAGAAGAAAAATGTTGAAGAACATAAAAACCATGTTCGGAAAGTATTCAAGAAAATAAAAGACTACGGATTTTAAGTTGCTCTCGGAAAATGTAATTTTGATATGGACAAGATTGAATATTTTTGACAAATAATTGATTGGGAAGGTAGAAGACCTAAGCCAAATATCACAGAAGCAATTACAGACATGCCTAGACCATACAATGTAATGAAGTTACAGTCATTCTTGGGTCTAGCAAACTACTATACTTCTTATATTCCAAATACGCACGAACTAAGAGCACCATTAAATGAATTATTGAAGAAGAATAAAAAATGGCTCTGGACAAAAGAATGTGAGGAAGCATTCAAAAAAAATTAAAAGATGTCTGTTAGCACATTAAAATCCGAAAAATGATTTAATTGTAACGGCAGATGCGAGCGAATTCGGTTTAGGATCGTTGATTCTACACAGAATGGAAGATGGATTTGCTAAACCAATTTCTCATTCATCGGGGCTTTTATTACCCGCTGAATGAAAGTATATCAGATGGAAAAAGAGGGTCTGGCGATTGTGTATGCCGCAAGAAAGTTTCATAGATTCATTCATGGACGACATTTCGTCTTGGAAACGGACCATAAACCGTTACTATCGATTTTTGGTTCGAAAAAAGGGTCCACACTCATACGACAAATAGATTACAGAGATTAAGTGTTATTTTGCTCAAGACTAAAAGAATAGAAAAGGATTAACATTGTTTCTATTTTCTATGTGTGATGAAATCCTCATGTACGCAAACAGAGTGGTGATACCAAAAGAAAACCCTAAAGAAATTCCACAGGGGACATCCTGGAATCTCCAGAATGAAGGCCCTAATAAGAGGATTCACATACTAGCCTGGAATGGATCAGAACATTGAGAAAATGGTGAAATTATATGATGGTTTCCAACTAACCGCAAGATCCCCCCATACGGACGCATACTTTGCCTAAAACAGATGTACGCTGGACACGCATCCATATCCATTACGCAGGACCTTTGAAGGGATATCATTATCTAGTAATCGTAGATAGTATGAACACATTACAACACCAACTTTTAACCCTCGATGAAACGGACACACGGAAAGATTCGTCGATATTTTTAAACGAGCTTTAAAAAAGAATAACATCGACACGGAAGAAAAAGCATTAAAAAATTCTTAGCAATATATAGGATAACAATAAATCCAAATACAAATGCTTAATTATCCCCAGTTGAAAGTTCGGTGTTCGACGGGTAAATCCCAAGAGAAAAAGTTGAAAAAAGTATCAAGGATAATGTAAGGTACAAGACTTACAATGGCGGGGATAAAGTTTTCTTCAAAAATTATCGGGCAGGGAAGAGTTTTTGGGGAAGAAGTCATAATCTTCAGAAGAACTGAGAGAATAGTTTACATTATAAAAGGTCAGACTTTTTTTCACAAAAAACATATTAATCAACTGAGATTCCGGTACATAGAAAAAGTAAGAAACCAAGAGTTACCAATGGAAGTGCTATATGACACTTTCCATGTACAACCTCCAAACAAGGAAGTATCAGTAACTTAGAAATCCAGTCACTCTCCAAAAAAAGTAAAAAGTCGGCAAACACAAATGGTGCGGAGAAGTGAAAGGAAAAGGACCGAAATTTTTTGACAAAGTTTAAAAAGGAAAAAATGGTAGAGGCAAAAGTCTATCGAAAAATTTAGCTTGGGAGGAAGGTGATGTAATGGAATAACCTAACATCCCTTCACAGATGAAATGAACTATAGATATATTGACCCTCTCACGTGACTTCGAGAAGAATGAAAAAAGGCAGGAAGAGAATAAGAAAAGAGGCCGAGTAACTCTTATATCACATGTATTCCCTTGTAAATAAACCCCTTTGTCTTTCACCCATAACTCCGTGTTTCATTCTGTATTCTTATTTAAAGTAATGATATGACAAAACGTTTCTGTTATGTCACAAAAATCTAGTTTCTTTACATCACAAGTTTCACGCTCATACATTATTTCCATAGCTAATATAACATACTGACCCAGCGGGCTACGTGTGGTCTAGTTCTGATATAATTTTTTTTTAATGATAATTAACACGTTACATTATATCTTAGCTTTTACACCTAGAAGTAAGTTTCTCCTCATTGAAACATCTTTTCCACAGCAGAGAGGTACGAGTCTGTCTTTGCTCCAAAGTTATTTACATGGCAAGTGCTTTTTGAGCTTCATCCCATTGTTCCCGAGTTCCAAAGTTTCACAACTAGCTACAATCACTTATTTTCTTGGCCTTTTGGTCAAGATAAAAGTGTAGTATCTGTTCTTCAGATGATGCACTTCATTTTCTTGTTCTCTTTCGGTGGAGGAGAAATCCTTCACGACTGACACAATTTTTATTTTTTTACCTTTTCTCCACGTTAAAAAACGACCTTGCTGTCTAACTCTGTCCCGTGGGGTGGCATAGTAAATAGGTACACTCACTATCAACTATTCCCCCCCAACTCTATATCTGTGCTTAAATCTAAACGCAAATTCCATGAACAAAGCTTGTTTTCTAGAACTGCGAGATGCTGAACTCTGTTCCGATGTCATGCCTTCCACGTGACTACAATAACGTTGTTTTCCCATCCTATGTAAAAATCTTCTTACGTGTAACATGATCAAATTCTTCCCATTTCCACCGCTAATTTTCTCTACACTACCGTCTCAATAGCTACGGTGCACTCATAAACTCTTATCATTGAATGAGTTTTAGATCTTGTTGTTGTAAAAAGTATCCATGTACTTTGTGTATGTGGCTGAGTCGTTTATTAACCTTTGCATAGCGATATGAGATCCAGATCAGCAGTGCGCATGCCTGATGCATCTGCTTTAAATCTTATACGTAGATTTTTTTCCCACCCAATTTCTTGCTTCATCCTCTCCTCCAATGAAATATTTTCAAACTGTATTTTTTTTACATCTATCTGAATATGGCCTGGCCTGTTTCCTATCATTTCCTTCTTTTATATATATATATATATATATATATATATATATATATATATATATATATATATATATATATATATATATATATTCTTCATTCTAACTTATAAGCGACCGCCTGTGCTAAGGTCTCTTAGTTAAATGTATACGTCATAATGTATTGACCCAGGGATAACCGCGTATTCATTCAGCAACGCAAATTTATTAAATGTATAAATATTTATATTTTTACTGGATAAAAATGTCGTCGCTAAAGTACACCCTGGTGTATCTTAGGGGCGCATTAAGTGTTGCCAATAATGTAAAAGGCGACTTACTTTAATTCATACAAATCGTAGGTGCCTCCAATAAGTTTTAAGATTCGATCAAGATCGGCACCAAGACAGTTCCTCACTCTCCCTATTGTTCAGACCTTCCCGCATGTGACTTTTCGTAATCCCTAAGCTCATGCAAAACCTGAGACGCCTGATATACTTTGTTACAAAGAAGTCACTTATCAAAGCCAAAGATTACTCAAAGATAAAAGTTAAGGTTAGCACGGTGGTCACTAAGACAGCAGCGTAAGAAAATTTAGTTTTGGAAATCAAATAAAATTTGATTATTTAAGCGATGGCTCACCAAGAACGTTTCATATTGCAGACATGGCAAAATCATGTTATCTGAATAGGTTATAAAAGTCTACCAATTCCGGAAAGAAATCTTTAGTGGTGTTTTACGTGGAATTGAATTGATAAGGCGTTTTTTCTGCTTTCAGTACAATTTTGAGCTGCGTAGTTTTTTGTTTGTTTGTGTTTGGTGGGAGGGGTAAGGTATTTATATAACATTTCAATTCTAATTATGTTCTGGTTCGAGTTTGGTTCGAGTCAGAATTAATATTTTCACGACATTTTGTGTCTTAAAATAAACATTTTTTGAAAAAGCTATAAACAATCTTTGAGTCTTGATAAGTGACAATTATTTTAATTAAACCTCATTTATTGAGGAATTTTATTTTTAAAATGTTCTAATAAATCTCTCTCTTTCTCCCTCTCCCTCCCTCTCTCTATCTCTCTCTCTATATATATATATATGTGTGTGTGTGTGTGTGTGTGCGTGCATGTGTTCATCTAAGTGTCTAAAGTAAGTGAAATAATACTCGAATTGCTCAATAATTAAGAAAATGTATGCTGAGTGCAAGTTATCTTTACTAGACGATGCGCTCAAGCAACCCGTTCCCCTTAATATTATACGGGCATGTGCTTCTTTAGATGATGTTCTGAAATACATTTGTTCACATGATAGTCTGTTACACAGTGTCGGTTATTTAGGCCATCGGTAATTAAAAACCTATAACTAAATGCTTCTAGGGTTTGTTTAATTTCGTATATTAAAATTAATGCATATTCGTACTACTTGAAAGACTATGCACTTGTTCCTAATTGACAACTTTATCACGAAAAGAGATTTTCTCTTAATATGTTTTAAATGGTCGTCCCTTTTGTTATATAAAGCATAGAAATGAAGAGAAAATGTTCCATCATATTGTATTATGTTCTTTCATCTAAGTTTTCTTTGATTTTTATAGCAAATTACTAGACAGTAACCGACCGTGGACGATGGTTTGGGTTATTGCCAAAAAAATCTCAAGTGAAATTGATAAATACAATATGTAAAAATGAAAATCAAAAACAATTGAGATATAATGAAGGTTATTATAAGCCGGTAGAATATAACGAATACAATAGAAAGGGTATCATTGAGAAGCGTCCATTGATTCTGCACGTTACACGCTGATTTTGGTTGCTGGTTGGTTGTTTTTGTTTTACGGCATATCAACCCTTTTCGGGTTATTTAATGCCGAATCCAAAGATTTTGAAGATTTTTTTTTTAATAGAATATATTTGTTGTTTTCACGTCGGTTTCTATTTAACCCATAGTTGGGACCTTAACAAGTACTACCACTCCGGGTCAGAGTTGACCTGGGAGCAATGGTAATTAAAGGATGGCTCCACACTCCCCAAAGCCCACAAACTGGGGCCTCACCACTGGATATAGTTTAAGGTCATATCCAGGATCGCGTTACACGCTGAAGATGCTATTTCAAACTTAAGAATGACGGATTGAAATCCTATTTTAAATTAGGATTATAGACGGAACACGACATAAGATTCTTTATAAACAGTTTGGTAACAAAATATGACGCGTGCATTAAACATATTCTTTTTCGCAAAAATAAAAACTGTTATTTTAAACACTACTACGTAAGATAAAAAAAAAAATGTTCAAGTCCTCTAATACCTCTTTTCGTTTCAATCTTTATCGACATTCAAGGGCTGATTGAAATACATTAATACCCTATATACGAGCAACTCTTAAATCCATTTTGACAAAAGATAAGGATCACTCTGCTGGCAGAATGAGAATTGCATATTTGAACGCACTTTTGGTGTCTAGACACAACTTTAGTGTTTTCATATAAATTATCCTTACACTTAATTTTAATGTATTATCCAACATCCATATACATTGATTTTATTGGTATGTGCAAATAAAATATATGTATAATGCCCAAATGCGCATTCATAAAATAACACAGAAAAGATTAAAACAAACATATAACATTGTGAACATAATTTCATAGAAGGTATTAAGATCATTTTACAATAACATAATGTCCTCCGAATTTTGAAATCCATAGTTTTAATATCTGATTTGAATTTCCATTTCGTAATTAATTTCCGAGATCTTTGTAACGTGGCCTTTACGCTTGAACCATAATGGTTTCAATTAAAACCTTTCTCGAAGCTCCACGCCGTCTGACATCCGTCGGAAAGGAACAAAAAGTAAAATAAATAAATCCGACCTGGTTTTTTATTTATTTTTTTTACACAAATCGTTTATTAGTATTTTTCTTGCTCCTCATTTCGGCACCAGCAGCTTAAAAATCTCTCGTGCCTGGTCCATTATACGGCAGACGTAGGCAGCAACTCCTTATACGTCCATCTTTCTCGACCGCACTCTTCCTTTCTCTCTGGGTACGTGTCCCTATTTTCTCCTTTTCTTCCTTTTTCCTCTTGCACAAATTTCCTAATTTGCAAAATCGCTTTTTTCGGCTACTGCTGCTGCTAATCCCTTCGCAAGCCAGCTATGCTTCGCTGCTGCTGATACTTTCTCACGCGCTTAAATGCATTATAATATCACTTATTATTGCATATAAGTAATTTCTTTGAAAACAATATTATGAAATGTCCTGTAGAGTTGTCAACATAATTAATTATAAAGTTTAGTTTTTTGGGAAAGGCATACCGTGATATGCAGACATATAGATTGCTGTGCTCACAGTAAGTGCTACTCAACAAAACAGCGACATTCTCTCTTGGCTGTTTGATTATGATACCAAAGGTAACCCCGAATTGACGCTTTATAACGTCAAAAAAGGAAACTCTTTGTTTTTACGCTTGGTTATGCTTCTTGTGATTTAATACCATTCTATTCATATGGCAAGACAAAGTCCCTGATACAGAGGACCTGAAAGGTGCTAATTTTCCCAGCATAACTACTACCATTCCAAAGACCCAACTGAGATGAGCAGATCACGTCTCCCGCATGCCAGATGAAAAAATCCCAAAACAACTCCTGTATGGCGAGCTGTGCCAAGCGTTCAGTCGGAGCACCAAGAAAACGCTTTAAGGACAACCTCAAAGTCTCCCTCAAGAACTTCAACATCAGTACCGAGTCCTGGGAATCACTTACATCAGACAGACCTCACTGGCGTCACCTTATGTACAAAGGAGCTGAAACAGCTGGAGAGAGAAGAACCCTTAAAGCAGTACAGAAGCGTGCTACCCGCAAAGCCAGAGTAACAAACTCTGTCCCCACAACACCTGCTCACCACTGTCCACCTTGTGTGAGAGCCTACCATGCCCTGATCGGCCTTACAAGTCATCCCCGGAAGCAGAAAAACAATACTTCTACTCACTGATGTCATGGTCATCTTCGACTTCGAAGGACGAACACACACATTCATATACTCTTCTCCAAGCATTCTAGAAAATGGTTTTCATGGATATTCGAAAGGTCAAGCAAGTTTAATTTTATTGTTCTATTTGAATTTCTTATCTGCTTGTCAAACATATTAGCCTTGAAGAACTAAATGCGATGATTTCAATTTGAGGGTGACCGCTTTTCAAGGCCGTATGATCAATCGTGGATAAGTGTTAATAAGTGCTATTATACGGTGAAACAACAAAAATATGGTCAGTAATCGTTTAATTATTTAAAAGAACGGCTCAACAAAATCTTATTTACATTATGCTTAAAACGACCATGTTAGAGTAAGCTGGGAAGCAGCCCGATTGTATTGTATTCCTCAGACGTATAGATAAAAAGAAAGAAAATTTCCTCGTGGAGTTGTCGAATAGTGTTAATATCAGATAGAAGACAGGAGACATTGTTAACAGTTGATGTAACTTGACGAGTATCTATTGGAAATATCTTATAAGGAGTCATAATCTGTAGCTCATTCGAGCTCTTGCCATGAAAATAGAACAAAGGTAACCTCGTATCATCTCTTTGTCGAAAATGGAGGATGTAGTGCAGTGGAATGGTATTTGTCCATAAGATTTCAAAGAGGTTTTGTTGCCTGTCAGCATGGAAAAGGGTAGTCTCAACAGCTTTTACCTAGATGTGGTTACAGTACTCATCTTTGGGCGTAGTTGACTTTTTTATGTGCAGACAGTTGCGTTCTATATGAGATAATGAGCTTAGGTATACACTATGATAATTTTGTTTAAATAGATTTTATCAACGATTTGAGCTGTTTCGTTTTTTATACGTACTTACATATTTCTTTTTTTAAATCTCACAATTCGCCAGAATTTAGGAACAATTTTGAAGATACATAAATGTAAAAAAATATCACTGACGTTTTCCTCCTACTGGATTTTTTCTTGTTTTGACCTAATTCTGCAAGATATTTGGAACCGTAAATAAGAACTAAAAAAATAACCATACGGCCTTATTTTGTTTAAAAAAAACACGGACTTGCTGCTAGAAAGACGAGCTGTTCATCCCGGCTTTGGTCGGGCACTATGTACTGTTCATAACTTGCCCTACGTATGAAAACACTTTATGTAAGATGTCAAATATTTAAACCAGAAATTGGCTGAGTATTTTCGTAGAGACCGCAGAGGTCAAGTTTTTTAGACTGTTAACCCAATTTTGACCCCTTAACATTTATTAATTTGGTCTCAAATCATATATAAACGTTTTATTCATGTCCAAGTTACCTACATCTAACATGACAGTGTTTAGACCCAAAATTGGTGAATGAATTTGATAGAATCTGCAAAGGTCAACTCTTACAACTTTGATCTTTTTTTTTCGTGCCAAAACTTATTAAAATGCTTTCCGCATGTCTGAATACCTGTTATGTCTAAATTTCAAATGTTTAGACCCAAAATGGGCTGATTAGTTTGCTAGACACCGCACAGATCAACTCTTTTGTAACTTTCACCCCTTTACAGGACAGTTTTTTTTACCGAAACTGATCAAAATGCGTGTCCTATATCTGAATACCTTTTATGTAAAATTTCAAATGTCTAGACAAGAAATTGGCTTAGTAATTTCGCAAAGACCACGGAGGTCAAATATTTTTTTTAAACTTTGACCCCAATTTTGACCCCTTAACATTTATTTTTGGGGTTCAAATCAAATCGAAAAGTTTGATCGATGTCCAAGTAACCTACATTTTAACTTTCAAGTTTTTAGACCCCAAATTGGTTGAGAAGTTTGGTAGAGTTTTCAAAGGTCAAATTGTTGAACTTTAACCTCTTGACAGCCAAATGTCGCAATAAAAACCGATTAAAACAATTTTTCCAAATCTCGAGTCCCTAGACTGAACACTTACAGAGTTATTTTTTAGAGAAATGTACACACACCGACACACACACAGACATACATTTCCACTTATATATATATATATATACTGGCATATGTTCCCGGCGTTGCTCGGGTGTTTGGAGGTGTGTGTTGAGCAAAATAAAAAAGAAACGTGGTAGTAGGAAGGCAGGATTGAACCTGTACCGCGAAAGAAAAAAAAGAACGGAAAAAAAACTGACGTTCTTGCTGTTACGACCACCACAAAATCAAAAGCAATGTAGGTTTAAATTAAGGCTAGACAATCGAAAAGAGGATATTACTTGTGAAAATATCGGTGAAAAACGACCCTTCCCTGTAGAAAAGTGCCCAGTTGGGATGAAGAAATTTATGTATTTAGCCATTTTTTCGGTATTTGTTGTCTGAAGGGTCGGAATTCAAAACGATCCTGATCTTGTGAAAATCCGTCGCCTCTGTCGAAAGTTTTAGGCAGACCTGCAAACATACATACATATATTTATATATTAGTAGCTCAAATTTTCGACCAAAACCAATTAAAAAGCTTTCCCTATGTCTGAATACCGTTTATGTCAAATTGCAAATGCTTAAACCAGAAATTGTCTGATTAATTTGGCAGAGACCGCAGAGGTAAAATTTTAAAAAACTTTAACTGAAAATTGACAGAGTTATTGTGTAGGGAAATGTACACACAGAGACATACACGCATACACACACACTTTCACTTATATATTTTAAAGAAATTTCTCGTTGCAGTTTTTTGGATTCATAAGTATTTATACGTATTTTATTCTTCAAATTTCACTCAGCGGTTCTAACGGATATAAACAAAAAATACCTATATATATATATATATATATATATATATATATATATATATATATATATAGTCTTTGAAGTTTTTAACCTTTTAAACTATACAAAAAATATTTTTTATCATTCGTTAGAAAACCATCTAGTCAGTAAGTCATTTAATCACCTGCAATCCCTGCATCAACTCACTCTCGAATTTACTATAATACCAATAATTTATTTTTCAAAGGATCATCAGTTGTTTACCATGAAACACTGTTTCGGGGATTTAAAAACAAAACAGTATATTACATCATGGCTCCCCAGCAGTGTTGATCAAACACCACCAATCTTAGGAAGAAGACATGTTACAAACATTTGATCCAATTTCCTATTCTTAATTGCAATTACTAATCTTTTCATACTATAAAAATGAATTTCTTACCTGTGCGATTCATCAATTTCCACATTTAAAATGGATACATTTTTTTAATTTTTTTAATTTATCAGTCTTGTATTTATAAGATTAGGATTAATCCATTTAACTACTTATCACCCCCACTATGATTAGTATTTAGTATATTTACATTCTTATTTATTTAAAATTTGATATATAAAGGTTAAAAATATTTTTACATAAATACATTTTTTTAATTTTTTTATTTATATATATAGATATATATATATATATATAATGGTTGAACACATTGGTGTCATAGATGTAAATTCAATTCAATTTGCGTCATTATTAAAGAGTATTCAATGCAAGACGGAGATGGTATATAGTTTGCCTGTAATACAAACATTCTTAATTACATATGTACATATACGTTTCGCATTTTAGTCGAATGATAACTAATTAGGAAAGTTAAAGCACGTAATTCATTAACTTCACCCTATTTTCTATGTTTAGCGGAGGAACATGAGATTATTAATTTTAAAGACCGTAAAAAAATAGTAAATAAGATGTAAAAAAAATAGCGATTTTCTCATAGGACAAGTCATAACCTCTCACTTCCAATATCTTAATTGATTAATAAATAGACCAAGGTAAGAGTTGAAAAGATAGAAAGTAGCCCGATAAACCACAACTTAATAACTACACTTACTATAAACCAACCCACCCCAAATTTAGAACGGAATTCACCGAAAAGCGTCGAAGAATAAGCTAGCATAAATAACTTGGCTGAATTAAAGAAGGAGCCATCCTCCCGTTACCACTCAATGCCATCTCAAACATTACCGTTTAATACTAAAATATACGAACAGAAACACAATATTCCACTAACTGGATAAAGGTGTGCTATTTGCATACTTAATAAACACCTGAAAACTAAAATATTTCAGGGGTCTAGCAAGCGTGTAATTGGAAGATTAATATATACTTACAAGAAGCATTAAAATAAAGCAGGTTATATAAGAAAACTGTATATATTTTAGTATTGAGGAAAAATAAGCAATCCAAATGAAAGAATTATAACCATCGAAATTAAGTTTATATATAGATATGAACACTTTTGCCTCTGTAATTACTTCAGACACCGCGGTCAAGTAGAACATATAACTTTCAGTATCAACCTTCATGTAAATTATATAAATAAGCCTATATATCTGCTCAACAGACTGTTAATTTTACCATATGGACATATATCTTATGAATAAAGAATAAAATAAATAGATAAATATACACGCGAGGAATAAAATAAATAAATAGAACTTGTTAATAATACAGACCGATTATAAAATCGCCACCAGAAAAACAATAGCCATAAAAACCTAACATAGGGAAGTAGCGGCGATAAAAGTATAATATTACTTCATATCAAAGCGAAAAATTAGGCCAATAAACAACCGCCATTTTAAAATGATACCAATACCTCCCCTCTGCTTCAGATAAACCACGCGGGATCCTGCTTCGCCCGTTCCTTTTCACATAAACTTAAATGCTTCCCTTCTAGTTATATTGTCTATATTTTCAATATTTTCTATGTTAAAAATGCATTTACTTATACTTTATTATATGAACTTCTTATATGCTTTAAATATTTTATTCCTTTACTCTCATTTCTAATCAAAATATTATTGACCCAGTTTTATCTATCTTTACATTTGGTATAACTATGGTTTTTCTCAGCTTCTGATGAGAATAATTTAGCTTCGGAATTTCATGCCGTAAAAATTTCTTTTTCTTCTTTTCATCTTTCAGGTTTTCTTTATATCATGTTGAATAATAAAGTTATATTCCATATATTTTATTTAATATATTGAATTGCTCACTTTAACCGCGTGCGCGTGAACACATACTCTCTTCTCTACTCTCTCTCTCTCTCTCTCTCTCTCTATATATATATATATATATATATATATATATATATACATAGTTATCAGGCTTACGCAATCATCAGTTAATTATTACTGGAGAGAAGACGACCAAATAAACAAGTACAACAATTAATACAAAGTTGAGGTAAAAGTTGGCGTATATTCAATGACCAAAAATCAGAATGTAGAATCCGCGCGAAAGTTGATCGCCTTTTCTTAATTCCTTATATAATCATGTTGACGTATTTGTTCATGATAGATTATAAACGTATAGCGACGTTCAACCTAGTTAGTACTCAAAGTAATGATCATGTACGACTATCAAGTGCTGTATTTTCTCTTATTTTATAACGGCATTGTTTCAATACACCTTAACTTCATATCATTAGAATGAGGTAGTACCGATTTCGTGTGTGTGTGTGTGTATGTGTGTATATATATATATATATGTATATATATATCCATATACATACGTATATATATATATATATATATATATGTACATATATATGCACATATATATGTATATATACACGCATATGTGTGTGTCTATTTCTGTATGCGTCTGTTTCTGTGGGCGCGCTGGTGTGTGTATTTAAGAGGCCTTGAAGATAACGGGAAAGCGGCAAAATAAAAGACGCCGTAAGCGCAACGAGTGAAGAGAACGCACTTAACAAAATATAAGAATTCCTCCTGTCTCTATTATCTTATAGTACGTCGGCTACCACTTGACTTTTCCCAATGACCCCTGGCGGCAAACTCTGGTTTAACATCGTCAAGGGGGAATAACGCTATTCTATGAACAAAAAATACGCTCCGTGCATCAAACAGGCACATTCTTTTGTTTATTTGGCTGTGCACATGTATCTGTACATTAGGCAACCAAGTAGGCATAAGAACGATGGAAATCTTTGGGAGGATGAAAAGGAAAAGGGAATGAAATAGCATAAGGTGCGTCATCTTTATGATATATTAGCAGGTAGCCCGGTGTTTCCCGGTCGTAAAATACGCATAAATATTATATTTACAATCATGTCGATTTCTTAGTTATTATTACAAAGCCAATTCTTAATTGATAATCATGCAATATATAGTTATGATTTAGAAATTATAATGAATATGAAATGCGTACCATCCGCTAGAATCGTAACCAGAACGTTTTGCACTCCAGCGTAAGTCGTTACTCATCTATGTAGCGTCGTTTTCGTTTGAGCTACTGATAAATACGAAAGCTTACGTGTAAACAACTTTGAATCATGACTGTTTAATTCTAGAGGAACAATATTTTATTCGATTTTAACTGCCAAATTCAACTGTTTTGTTTTTAATTTTTTTACTTTTATAGCAGCAATATTTGCCAGCTAAAAGAAAATCGAAAGTTTACTACCAGTGCAAATGCCCTATATATCAAATTTTAACTGCGTAAATAAAGTATTCAGAAGCAGAATTGGAAGAGAATTTTCGCAAACACGCCAACAAGATCACACACACACACACACTATATATATATATATATATATATATATATATATATATATATATAGTTTTTAAAATACAATTATCTAATGGCACGTGTTTCGTCGTCTATAACTCATTAGAGTTGTTGAATCTAACGAGAATCGAATATATATATATATATATAGAGAGAGAGAGAGATAGGGGGAGGGAGAGACATACAGACAGATAGAGAGACAAAGAGAGATAAAAGTGTTTCCCTGAGTTTTAATGTTTTCATCTCTTTTCATTACACAATTATGCAGAATATAGAAACTATGCATGATATATATATGACAATATAATAGTGAAAGCAAACCATTCATCATTTATCTAATCGGAAATAATTCAAACATACATAAGTAATTAAATAAAGATCGATTTAAAAAATGTGCAAATTAGTTAACCTTGATATAGTTGCACGCATATCCATCACTAAATATTTTTTCAAAGTCCATAATAATAAGTTTTACTAGAAAAAGTTGGCTTTTAATATAAATGTTAGAGCGAATAAAAATCAATTTTATAAGTATATATATATATATATATATATATATATATATATATATATATAGGGTGTGGGGGTGGGTGTTTGTGTGTGCCTGTTTACATGTTTGTATATGTCAGTTTATGTGTGCATCTCATTTATTTAATAATATAGATAATTCGTGTCTACATTATTTTATTCTAACCATTTCTAGTTTCCTGAAGCGTTTACCTAACCAAACCACGTTCGAAGTGTATAGTATTATTGATATTAATACGTTTAACAGCCGGAAAATAAACTTCGCACGCAACCGAGGTTTGTAACAGAAAGATAATAGCCAGAAACACATGTTTTTGCGGTAATTCTACCACGAACAGCCTGTCTTCCACGTTCGTATGAACAATTCTATCTCAAATCTCTTATCCTAACAATCTATAAACGAATCATCCTCGTAAACAATACTGCAAAAATCTCTTCAAATGCGGTTTGCACTTTTGAAACTTAATATAAATATATTTAAGCTGGTCCGAAATGCGATTACGGCGACTTAATCTGTCTGGTATGATTATTCCACGTAAATTTTGTCCATCTAAATTGTTTAGGATTCAGAAAGATTTTCAATAAAATGACGTGTGAAAAGTTTTGGTGTAGTAAATTTCTAAATCTCTAAACTTATTCAGAAAGGCGATAGTCTGATATTTCACCTAAGCTTCAAGCCATCATTCCCGCAGCTCGGAAAAGGGGAATTACCGAGTTTTATCATTTGTTGGGGGAAGAGGTCGCCAATTTGTTTCTCATCTGCTTTGACTCTACTTAATTTTCTGGTGTGACGAGGTTGGGCTTATTTCATTGTAATGCGCAGAGTATTTTATCAGCCGGGGTTAGTGCTGAATTTTAAAGTTGAGATAGTAAGTCAAACTATTGTGTTATCGGTAGCGAGCATAGCTCAACTTCGTTGCCCTTTTTGTTTCGTTTTAATATTCTTCCAAGATACAAAAATACATACTTTCTTTGCTGCTAGCGCACGGAAATCATGGGGAGATGCAAGAGTTGTAGAGTGTGTTATGGAGGAGTCGAGATAAGCCACGTGAATTGACGAGAGTTGCAGAACATAAATGACTAAACCTAAGGAAAGGGACTCAGTATTTCGCTCACACCTGACGAATATATCTCCGTTACCAAGGGACGCACATGTGTATGGAAAATAAAACACCGGCCTTACAATGTGTTCCGATTCTGTGAGCCACAATTCTCTAAACTTTACAGAACGTAGTTAACCGCTTTTATTTTGTTTTGTTCAGCTATAGATTAGCGAACATTGGCACTCTTTGCTCATAACTTTGAACTCAAAAGTTTTGGACTCTACCTTCTATTCGAAACATAAAACAGCATGTGTTCCCTTTAATGCAACCGTATTGCGTGTGAAGCTACAAGCTGTGGTTTTAATGTCTCGTCGTCTAACCAATGTGCTAGCATTTATTTGTTTACCAAAAGTAAAGATGTTAAAATATTATAGGCCGATTATTGTTAGACTTGTTTGCCCTCTTAACTGAGCTAGAAGTGTTTCCATATCAAGCCCGAATATGTCTCATCTGATTTCATTTTCTTGGGAACCAGCACATTCCATATAGCGAAACTTCTGTAGCAAATATATTGAATGGACACATTCAGACACGATATAAACTAAACAAGTATTTATTTCTCCACCACAGCCTATTGTTTTATACTTGAATTGTTCATCAGAAGAGAAATCGATTTCTATTGAAGCTTTTCGATGTAGTGATAAACGAATTGATAGTGGTGCCTTCCGTGTATTTAGCATGCCTTATGCGAGTTTTAGCTGTATTCTTCTGTAGCCAGATGTGACTATGTCCCCACGCTGATTCCCCTACCGGCACTGACTTAAGCTGTTATCTAGCTAGGATTGAAACTTATTATGTTGCTAATTATCATCCATATTTACAGGAAGATATTGAAGCCCGGTTCTATTATCCAGCGTTTCAGGGGGCAGCAGTCTGTATGAGTTATTGATGGCCTGCATTAACTTATTAAAGAGCTCTATTAATCGCTGTTTATGTAGACAGTTCATCTATTATAAGATATAAACAAGACTCGCTGCCTCAGATTTGTCTATAGCAGAATCAGGTAACCGTTGTTGATGTTAAGAACAATGCGAAATGTCATATTAAATAATTTGAATAAATAAATAGAAAAATTAATAATATACATAATGAAAATCATGTCAAAACTTTAAAATATCTTTTCAGTAACTACCGTGATATTTACTTTACTGATGCACTGAAAAGTAAGATTATCAGTCACGCGTTTTCTCGAGATTTGATACACAGGGTTTATTTCGAAATATATCATGAAACATAGTTACAAACATTAAATTACTGCGTAGAACTTATGACTAAACATGTAGCCTTTATTTAAAAAGAAACTTAAATCAATTCAATAAAATAAAATAAAACAGAAATAACGTGTTGCCTATCTTATCACAAACAGATTTATTTTTCTTGTATTGTGATAGAGCTGTATACAATCTCTATACACATCTTACACGCAATGCTTCAATAAAACTACACCACCTTTTTTTTTCTTTTTCTAAATCGGCAGATTTAGAAATGGCAGGTCCCAAAACTAATTGCACTTATACACAGTAATGTGATACGTCTGTCATTAGAAATATATTTACTTAATTTGGAACGTCTATTTTAGAATCTACCGCGACAAAATGTCATTTTGATGTACGGATCATTCACAACTGAACGACGAGGACAGCAAATCTGATAAATCAATAAACTAAAAAAAGGAACACCTGTGAATACTGATAATGTCAAGCACACTAAATATAAATGTCCGTCAAAAATACTGCTGGCCGGTTGAGATAATTTAATAAAGACATGTCTAAAGATATTTCCGAAACGAAGAATTAGTTTTTACTATCATTAACGTTGTACGCACGTTTTTCTTCTGTTATTTCTAGTCATGACATGTGATTAGATTGTGCGAAGAGACGTATGTCTACGCAAACATTTATATAACCTAGACTTGTATTTTTAGAGATGACCTAAATAGCATTTTATACTTGGAGTCACCATTTATCAAGGACCAGAGTATTAGGTAGATGACGACACAAGATCAGTTACGGTGGAATTTAGATTGGGCTAGATTTTTTTTAAATGGTAGTCACCACTTTTCAAGGCCCGGAACCACTCGGGGATGAGGGTTATTGCGTGTACAGTAATCAATAGGATAATATGGTAGTAATCGTTAGTAATCGAGATTTGATAAATTGGATTACTTAAGGGAGCGGTTTATCAGGAATTTGTTTATGTTGGACTTGAAGACATCCAAGTTGTAGTCATGTGGAAAACAGGCAAACGAGAGAGAGTTCCACAGGGGCGCATTTCTAAGAAATAAACGTTGTTCATTGAATCTACGTTTTGATTTAGGCACTGATAAAAAGTGGGGAAAATTACTGACACGACTGTACGAGGGGGGGGCAGAGATTTGAGCTCAGACGAGCACTTGCCATGGAAATAACGATAACGCAAAGACAGGCTCGCAGCGTCTCTTCTGTGGGAGAGAGGTTTTAGGGAAGAGATAACGGCATCCCTCACTGGACGACTCAATAGAGATTTATCCACAGAAAACTTGGGGATGACCATGTTATAGTAAAGCAAGAGTCAGACAAACGATATTGTGTTCAACAGACGAACTATTTTAAGAAAAGAAAGAAACTATGTTCATTAATATCCGTTTAGTTTTGGACGCAGATAGAGAGTGAAGAAAGGTATTGGCGGGTATTTTAGCTAGGCAAGTATTTGTTGTGAACGTTTTAAGGAGACTGAGAAAGATCAGTCTAACCCTACCATCAAATTATTAATAAGGCTAAGAAAGAATCGCAACGTTTTTTTCAGTACCAAGGAGGAAACAAATGAGTGTAGAGCACATTTCCCACTATATTTTGAAGACGTTTGTTTACATGTCAAAGAAGAAAGCATGATCTTAGAATATTCACTCCAAACTTGGCATCATACTTCATCTTAAGAATTATTTGACTCCTAAGTGATATTGACCTTTGGGTGTAGTAACAGTGCAACGCAGTTAAAATGTATATATAGAGACTATAAAATATAGTTTCAAATAAACCAATACGTTTGTATAGAAGACGTCGAATATAGTAAACATCATGGAACGCTCGTAGTGTAAGGAGGTACGAAAACAATAGGTGCGAGAAAATAATAGCTTTAGTCAGTGTCACTGGTGCTCTATTGTTTTTAATCTACATATTCAAACGATCTTAGAAATAAAAAATGGTTATAGTCTGTTATAACATCTGAAAAAATTATTTATAAATAAAGGCATGTAGAATCTGTCCTCGGTCACAATGACATCTAGTAGTTGTAATTACGCGAAATATTTAAAAAATAATGTAGTTACTTTATTAGCGGATAGAAACTTCCCATTGTGGATAACTTTAATAAAAAATAATTTTACCCAACCCCCATGCACCCACCTCTATAACCAATCAATAATAAAAAAAATCTATAATTACGCCAAGCCTCATAGAAAACGAAAACAACAACAATTGCTCCTGAAGATAATCGGATGCAACGATAGAAAGCCCTTGAGAACAATGAGAACAATATTGCCGAAACACAAACTTTGGGGTTATACTGTATAAGCTGCCTACCGAAATTAAAAGGACCGCCCATCAAATTGAAAAGCTATCCATCAAGATCAGAAAATGAAATAACTCCGTCTTGTTCAACGAGACGTGTCTGAATAACAATATACTGCAAAAATATACATATATATATATATATATATATATATATATATATATTCTATAATATAAAGCTGAACGTCTGTTTGTGTGTCTGTGTCTGTGTGTGTCTGTGTGTGTGTCTGTGTCTGTGTGTGTGTGGTCACGAATAGGCTCCTATATGGTTGGATCAGAAATGGGTATGTTTGACATGGCAGAATGGCGCTTCATAAAAATTGTGGGGTCTGCGTTCGCACCTGCCCCACAAAGTACGGAAATAAAAAAATGAAAAAAAAAACGTTTACAAGTGTTTTTGATATAGATGTATATAAGAATACTTTGATAAGTATGTTTCAACTTAAAAAAAGGGATGATATAATTTAAATTGTAAGGTCTTCGTTCGCGCCTGTACTCCATGAAAATATGGCACAAACTTTAACAAAGACTTTTCACATCTATTTACGTAAGTATACTGATCTCAATAGAATGTACATATGTCACAAAGTTAAACAAGGTTTTTTAAAAGGGGTGAGGGTCCACAATTACACCTTAACTTTAATCCTGATTCACGTTATCTTTTTTTTAGTTGAATCATATTGTGTCAAATAAATTCACCTAATAAATTCACGTTCTTATTAAAGTGAAAGCCTAAAAAAGGCGGAACTTTAGAAAATTTTCGACACAAATTTTGAATAACTCTGTTTTTTCCTTCCCCACTTGCACGTGGCACTTTTTCGAAAAAAGATAAATAGATAAATAATAAAAAATATGAACGTTATCGTGTCAAAAGTAGGAAAAATCCGGCTCACGTGATTACGTGTCTTTTCAAAAACATTTGCATAACCTTTTTATTTTATTTATATATATATATATAAGCATTTTCTTGTCAGTGTACTAGAAGAAATTAAGTTTACAACCCTTTCTGCGTGTTCTTTTACATTACAATAGTACAACCCTGAATCCGACGAAGCAATACTACACCATTCATTACTGTAAAACTGAAATGAAGCTGTTCTGCTTGAAAAAGGGTGGCATTGTCTTCTTAAAGTAATTATGTGTTTACTTTTTTAATATCCCATTTTGCTGTTTCGGATTATTTTACTAAAGTAAGTAAAGCTTCATTATTTTTCCAAACTGTTTTGTTTCTTTGTTTTTCGATATTTCGTCGATATTATTTAGTAAAAGTGTTTAGCAGAGAAGCCAACAAACAACTACCCTAAAAAATAAATATACAAGAAATAAATGTTACCATATCAATAAAAGTTCAGCTCATGTTTTATTTTGTTTTGAAATAGTTTTTAATGCTCTTTACTTTAAATAATTTCAGCGAACCGAAATTAAAACGAAATTTGAGGCGATAACTACTTAAATGAATTTGTAAATAAACTACACATGCCATAATCGAATATTCCTCAAGCACAAAATAACGGAAAACATTAAAATATGTTTATAAATATTCCTTATGGTGAGGGAACACTCTTAAATTATTAACACAGAATGTTCAGGTGCCCTTCCTCCAAATTGAAAACGGGCTCTCCATTTCAAAGTCGCTGCCATTTTGATTTTTCTAACCGGTTCGTGGATTAAAAAAAAATCTTTTTTTTTTCAAACTACTTAAAAATACAAACCAATGAACTTTTCTGACATATATATATATATATATATATATATTTATATATATATATATATATATATATATATATATATATATATATATATATATATATATATATATATAACATTTTCTCTTTGTAAGGAAACATCATTTTGTTTGTCACTCTTGGCTACGAATGGAAACAAAGTTGATATAAAATATATTTTTTCGCGAAAATAATCTTGACTTTTATCATATTTTTCTTAGGGTAAAATGTTTGAGTAGAAAACCTATCTCTTTACAACGCTCTCCTTTGCATAAGCTATCATACTTTCAGCAATCACAGTCCATTTTCTGTAGGCTGTTTTTGAACCCAGTCAACGACGGGTACTTCTGCTAATATATATATATATATATATATATATATATATATATATATATATATATATATATATATATATATATATATCATTGTATTAGAAACTCAACATATAGCGGTGGAGCATGGAAATATATTATGGACAAAAAATTGGGTGCTTACGAATTTCGAAACGACTAGATATAAATAACATCTTCCCTTATATCATATTTCCTTATTGATATTCATCTCCACCTATATTTTTTATTTTGTCTATAATATATATATATATATTGTCTATAATATATACATATATATATATTGTCTATAATATATATATATTTTGTCTATAATATATATATATATTTTGTCTATAATATATATATATATTGTCTATAATATATATATATATTTTGTCTATAATATATATATATTTTGTATATAATATATATGCATATATTATTATTATTATTATTAGTTTACTAATTACTTACTTATAATTATTATCATTATTATTAGTTTAATTACTATTAGTTTGACTCCTAAATATATGTTAATTATGCATTTCAAACAAGGAAAATATTTGTTTGTTTGTTTTTTACGTAATATTGCGTTGTAATTTAGCTTTCAAGAGCATCTGATGCGTATTTTATATTACACAAAGCTTATTCATATACCTGGAAATATTCTCAGATATGTTTCTTACAAAAAGAATTATCCGATACGTAACGACAATCGAAAAAATATGATCTTAAAAATATTCTTTTTTTTTTCTTTTATAGATAAAAAAAGAAATTTATAGGTGAATATTATACGTAACACCAGTAAAGGGAAATAATTATATTATTTCCATTAGCCGACTCAACGTAAAATATTCCTATTAAAAATTCTATTTATTCATAAGGGAAGAAAAACTATTTTTAAGATCGTCAAGCCAGATTATCAGCTGACATATTATTGTAAGCAAACACAAACGAAATTAGAGGAACTGTAAGAAATGAAATTGATTTGACTTACCGGGAGTGGGTCGGAGGGGAGAAAAGATACTGAACTGCTGTTTGCCGTTACTGAGAAACTGGGTGTCTATTTCCTACTAAGTTTAATAGACATTCTAATCTCGTTGGAAATCACGTTGGAATTCTCGCCACTGAGAGTTAGTATGTATAAAAGGCGTTGTCTCACTACGGGTTAGTGATTAGTTAAGAAGTTAGTTACCTAGCTTGCTAGTCAGTTGCCGTCTCTTAGACTGATTACCTCGTTACTGTTGTTCGGCCAACGTTACCTGTTAATTGTTACGTTTAAGGAAAGAAAAGACTGCTTGTAAGCAACGTTACCATTTCGTTGCAAGCCCTTACTGCCTTTTCTTACATCCCCTCTTCTTGTTGGTGAAATAATCTCGACAGAACCACATTGTCATTATAATTTTTTTTTTTTTTTTTTGCGAATTAGTTCACTAGGAAAATTATTCCTCGTATTGCATAATAAGCAATAGAGGATTGGTTCTATAATAATATACGCAGTCTGAATAAATTAAAATATCATGTTTAAGCGTATTGTACGACCGAGCAACGCCGGACGGCCATCTAGTATTATATATTTGTGTAATTTCTTCTGTGTGTATAGGCAATGTGTATACTCAAAATGGTTTTACCAAGTAAAGGCTGCACAATTTAAGTCTTATAACTCAGCATATGGAAAATTAGATGTATAAATGGCGAGAATGAGATATCAACATCTGAAAGTTCCTTGTTGCCTTAATACTCGAGACGTTCTAGTAAATAGCTAAATATATTTACTTGCACAAAACAGGTCAATATTTTCCTGAAAAATAAACAGGGCAATATATTCGTGACGGGCACTATCAGATCTACAACATAAATAATTAAAGCGGGCGTCAAGTGGTCTTTCGGTCAACTTCAGACTTTTTGATGTTTTTAAATTGACGAGCCTGCCTTTCGAATCAGAGACTTTTTTCAACCTACAATCCGTTTTCAGTCTCCATTAGGTCTACGTTAACAATCAAAACGACATTTTTAACTCTAACCAGTATTGATGTTTTCTTTAAGGGTTCACGAACCCTTTAGGAGACGTAACTGATTCATTATTCATGGCTGCATACGCAATGAGATGCGTTAGGTTTGATTCCATAAACATCTATATTCCAGAGGAGAACAATACATTCTACTTGCTTGTTTACTTCAGACGGAAAATTACGAGGGGCGTGCAATAAGTAATACCCCTGACCCACTTCAAGTTGGCTGATCTTGCTGAAGTTCTGCATGTGCAATGATTTATATCTCTACGGCTTATGTGGCAAATTACAGCTCTGAATTGTTGTTTCTGTTTTACAGGTTTTTGAACTGAGTCAGGTGTGAAATCGAGCCTGTTGAATGTCGAGCATGTTGTGTTTGAAAGGACGCACGCCACAGGGGACTTTTCATGAAATAAAAGAAACTTATGTTGATAATACTCCATCATATGATCTTGTAAAACGCTAGCATTGGTCGCCCCCCTTCTGCCATTGATGAGGGATCTGTCCCTCAAGTTGTGGCTGCCATTTTGGAAGATCGGCGCATTACTATTCGCCAAAAACCCAAGATGTTAAGATTAGTACAGGGTCTTTGGAAACTATCTTCATGACCATTTATATATGCATAAGGTGCCTGCCAGATGGATTCCCAAATTGCTCACACCATTCCAGAAGCGAGAACGCGTCGAGTGCTCGACGATGAATTTGGAGATGTGCCAAGAAGATGAGTCAAAGTTTTTCAAAAGACTGATTACACAGGATGAAACCTGAGTTCATCCCTATGATCCAGAGACCAAATCCCAGTCAATCCAGTGGAAGCACTTGGTCTCACCACCTCCAAAGAAGGCAAGGGGGCAGCCCTCCGCTGGCAACTTCATGCTCACAGTCTACTGGGACCAGCACGGAGTAGTGATGACAGATTTCCTGACAAAAGGTATCACAATCACAGGAGCCTATTATGCTTCACTTTTGAGGAAATTAAGGGAAGCTTTCAAAATCAAGAGGATGGGAAAGATCAGCAAAATTAACCCTCCTTCTGCAGTACAACGCTCCAGTTCACAACTCGCATGTCGCCAGATCAGAAGCACGGGGTGTGGTTATGAAATCCATTGCATCCTCCCTACTCTCTTTACCTTGCACTATCTGACTTTCACCTTTTCCCAGCCATGAAGTGGTTTTTGAAAGTAAAGGGTTTCCCAGACGATGCAGACTTGATTTCTGAAGTCCCGTCGTGGTTGGAGGACCAACCTGGCGTGTTCTGCAAAAACGGTCTCCAGAGCTGCATCAAACGATGAGAGAAATGCATAACTCTTGGTGGTTCCTATGTAGAGAAAGACTAATAACTGTGCCAAGTTTCGTTGCTCTACTGCTATGGGAAATGGGTCAGGGGCATTACTTATTGCACGCCCCTCGTATGAAAGGCGTCTGATCTATTATCACTTTTAACGCTCATTATTATTAATGTATTTACAATTCACTAATATTGTAAGTATATGAGAATAAAAAGAAGAATTAACCCATTGAAATTAATACTGTAGTTCGAAAAGAATATTTCAGTTTCGAAGGGAATATTGTGGTTTTAAAAATAATATTGTTGTTTTGAAATAATTATTGAATTTTCGAAAAAATATAGTAGTTTTGAAAGGAGTATTGTAGTTCTGAAAGAAACATTGTTGTTTTGACAGGAATATTGTTGTTTTGAAATGAATATTGTAGTTTTGAAAAGATATTGTGGTTGGAAAAGAAGATTGAAGTTTTGAAAGTAACACCGTAGTTTTGAAAATAATATTTTAATTTCAAAAAAGAATATTGAAGTTTTAACAGGAATGTTGTAGCTTTGAAAGAAATATTGTGGTTTTGAATAGAATATTGTAGTTCTTAAAAGAACATTTTTTGTTTTTAAAGCAGTGTTGTAGTTTTGAAAGAAATATTGTAGTTTTGAAAGGAAATTGTAGTTTTGAAAAGAGTATTGTAATTTCAAAAAGAATATTGTAGTTTTGAAAGGAATGTTGTAGTTTTGAAAGAAATATTGTAGTTTTGAAAAGATTGTTATATTTTCGAAAAAGAATATTGTAGTTTTGGAAGGAATATTGTAGTTTTGAAAGGATATTGTAGTTTTGAAAAGATTATGGTAATTTTAAAAAAGAATATTGTACTTTTGAAAGGAATATTGTAGTTTTGAGAAGAGCATTGTAGTTTTGCAAAAAATATTGTAGTTTTTTTTTTAATAAAGTATTGTCGCATTTAGAAAAATGTTCGTCAGTCTTTATAATCCAATTTTTTTTCTGTGTGAGCCTTCGCACCCCGACGGTCACTTTCCTTTTTTATCTGTATCATGACCACAGGGTTTGTTTATTTTATTTTTTCGGATACCTGTATACAAATATATTTATGTATGTGTGCGTCTGGTGTGTATGTGGAGTTACAGTAATATATTGGGCCTAGTTTATATATTTCAATGTTTTTATCAGTTTGTTCAAGTTGATGATGGGGCGTCCAGCCAGCTGCCAAACATTCACTCACTGTCTCAGACATTTTAATCAAAAGAGTTTTTTTTAGAATTTAATCGTACCTTTAGTACGTTTATGTGTTACTCCCTTTTCATGTGGTCCAACAGGGATATTTTAAAGTAGTCTTTGAAATTCCTATCATGATTACTGTAATGATGAACATCTTCCAACGATTCCAGTTTATTTTCGTGTCGTTAAAAGACCTAAGTATTTAGTCATATTTCCCCCTCAGCTCTGCTTAACCCAGCATCATTGAGCGCACTATCTTCTACGAGGTTGCCTGTTTTTCATTCGCGTTCCATATCACTCTTCTAAGTTTAATAGCCCCTTTTTTTAAGTAAGTTGTAATAGGAAAAGCATTGTCGTAATAGATAGTTAAAAACGTGTGTCCAACTGTTCTGTCTGATATATGTTCCCAGGACTTGCTGCTGCATTCAATATTCAACGTTATAAAAACAGTGTAATGGTGATATGTAGACACTCATTGTCACCCATTGCACAGTAGCCGTGCCATGCCCAACATTACAGCTGGATGTCAAATACTCCACACTCTCAACTACTATGTAGATAAAGTTGCTCTTGTCATTAATTAGAATATTCTCTTTTAAAAAGCGTTAGTCATCAATTAGTCTTGAGCAATCATTATAATTATCTCTTTACTATATTAAACCTCACTAAGTTTAGTATATGCAAGTTTCTTGTTTGTTTTTTTATCTATGTAGTCTCTGTTGAATTCATCTGGAAAATACTTGCCACGCTGATAATTGTCACATTCTTCCAATATTTTTTAAATCGAAAGTCTTGGTGTATTTTCGCGACTTGTGGGGGATATTTCCCTGTAAATCTATTTTTTTCTGATTTAGTCTCATTTTACAGTCTCGTCAAAAATGTTGAACCAGTTTCGTGTTGGAGGTTGTTTTGCTGACCATTGTATTTGGATGTTGATGTACCATAATGACGTTTGGTTTCTGGAATGTCATCAAATATTTCCCGATTCTTACGTTGATTCACAAATTCTGAAAAACTCACAACTCCTGCCCCTGTGGGCAGATTCTACTAAAGCAGGCATTGTTTATTCTATATTATTCAGTAGGGTCTCAACATTTTCCTAGTTCTAGTTTCAGTTTAGGACATTTTGTGGTCAATCAACAATTCCAGAACCGTATGTTATCACTGGCAATGCTAGTTAGTTAATTGAAGTATCGTTGTTTTCGTTTATAAGTTCTGTTTCATTTATTAATAATTTCCTTGTATTATGTTGGCATGCTGAATTGACTCTTTATGATATATACCAAGGTATTTGATATGCATGTGTTTATTTCCGCTCTCTTAATAGATTTTGATGTCGGTTTTGTAATCTGCCAAGGTAACAAAAAAGATGATGTGGCGGTCTTCCCAGCATCTTATGAAGTACGTACAGGATTTCTCTACAGATAAATCACTGTTAAGCTATTTAAAAGTATATCTTAATAATGAAAAGACAAACATATCAAAGATGCTGTTTAAGTAAGCTCACTTAGTATGATGCTGCGCATGATATTATGCAACGCAGGCAACAATGAACTCTGCTAGTCTCATGTATAAACGGAATGACAATGCTGTTTATGAAACGAAAAGTTTCAGGCAATGAGATATAGTATATCGTATCGCTGCTACGCCACGAAAAAGAGATCCAGGTACTTGTGCTCTTATTGATCCGTGCTAAAATAATGTTATTATTTAGAAAGCCATTCTTAACATGGGGAGAGAATAATGTATTTTAAACTTACAATTTAATAAAAACAAATATCGTAAAACTTTAAACTTGAAAATACTATTTTAAAAAATAGCGCGGATCAATAATGTCATTAGCACAGGGACTCACATCTAATGTGTCTTGCACTATTAACTATGCTCAAACAACCAATATATATGTAAACCAATAAAAAGGGTAGATGTTGCTATCCATAAGTCCAACTGCCTTGTCCGCTGGTACAGACGAAATATTGTTGTAACCTTACATGCGTTTAGGCATGTGTTTATATGTAGACATTCGGGGCCCAACACGTTGTAGACTCCGTCGCGAAAGAGACCAAGGCAAGTTATAAGTCAACTCACATTTCCCGGTGAAATAACGTTTATTTCCGGATACGTTCCCGATTTAAACGTAATCCTCGGTCTGCGCACCCGTTCTCCTTTTTATATCTTTTTTTTTTCTTTTCTTTCTTGCCGTGACGTCACTTCGAACAAGGCTCGGTTATTTGCATACAGCGCCCATACGCGCGCCCACGCTCTGTATGCTATGACAGTGATTTCACATTTAGGAAATATACCATTATTTTTATTGGAAAATTCCACTCAATGTAATTTTTAATGTGGTAATTTACGATTCGTATGTATATTTACACAATTAGAAGCGGTATTTCAATTTCATACGTTTGTATTTGTTTGCTCGTTGACAATCACCACATCTGTGCCGTTTTGGCTTAATTAATTTATTTCACGAAGTAAGTACAGTGTTAAAAAACAATAAAATGAAAGAATACGTATTTCCTATATTTGTTTTGGCATAAAATAGACACGATACTTTAGAAAAATGAGGACATTTTTATTTTTATTTTATTGTCTAAAATGTACAAAAAATGTTTGGATGGCAAGGCGTTGTCTAGTAAAGCAGAATGGCTTACTTAATAATGTTCTGTTTATGTTTATCAGAAGCAAATCAAGGCACCACGATAGGTAATTTATTCTCTCCCACTGCAAGAACTTAAACACCTGCGTCGGAAAATGAGACGAAGAAGTCATCGCCCCCAAGGAATGGCACTCTGACTTGCCAAAAGTGTTTGGGTAGCCCTGTCGGCATTCTTCAGTGAAGAGGCCTCTGACGATTAGCAATACACTAACTGTTTCTCACAGGGAAAAAGCGACGCCTGGGAAGGCTGACTTCCTAGAACTGCATAGAACTTAACTCCAACCACAAAATCAACAGAGACCGACCTGATCATCTCGACAATCATCTTCTAATCTTTGTTAATTTTATTTCACGATTATTAGGTAAAGCAACAATTAAATAATAAAAAAGCAAAAACAAACGGAAATTTTTAAACGAGATGATAATGTAGGCTTTTAAAATCAACTTGTTACAGGCGATGATATATTAATCATTTGCCAGCATAGTGTGTGGTAATAAAACTGTGATAATTCTTATATATATATATATATATATATATATATATATATATATAGAGAGAGAGAGAGAGAGAGAGAGAGAGAGAGAGAGAGAGACAGACAGACAGACAGACAGACAGACAGAGACAGAGACAGAGACAGAGGAGGGAGAGAGATGTATGTACACACTAGCAGGATGCCCGGCATTGTCCGGTCATAAAATCCGCTTAAATATGATGTTTTGATTAATACAATTTTCGTATTTATTATTATGTTTTATTGGACATATAAATCTAAATCAAAACGTTTAGCATACGATTTACTTTTTTCTTTGACGTTAATGCCCGACCAATGAATTCATGTTCGCTGCAAGACTAAAAAGTAAAACATGAACCAATAGTTATAACTTTACGAATGCATATTTGTAATGCCGTCATTCGACCATCACCTGAAAAGTTCTTTTTTTTTACACTTTTGCAGCGATTTTCCCCGGCTGTAACCATAGTATAAAGTTTCGGATAGGATCGAACACCCTATATATTCAGCTGTATATCTGACGTTTAGTGGAAAAAATTTCTAAACAAATATATATGCGCATACATAAGTATATAAATAAAGGTATTTGTGTTAACTATGACATTTATAAGCAAATATTACGAAAGGAAAACTCATGTAGAATATCTGCATGAATATAATTACACGTAATAGTAAAATAATGTTCATCATGCTATGAGAAAAGCCAAAAACTAATAAGGAATTAAATAAAATGAATGTTTAATAGAATATGAAAATTTCCCAGATCTTTTGCAGATGAACGCAATTCCACGACCCATATATAAAGAAAGTTGTATTTTCTTTGTAAATAAAAAGAACGGCTTTTAATATAAAGACAATTACACAAAAATCCGAATGTATATATATATATATATATATATATATATATATATATATATATATATATATATATATATTAGCAAAAGTACCCGTCGTTGACTGGGTTCAAAAACAGCCTACAGAAAATAGACTCTGATTTATGAAAGTATGACAGTTTATGAAAAGGAAAGGTTGTAAAAAGATAGCTTCGAATTTGGGAGTATCAAAACCAAAACAAAATATGATGAAAGTAAAAATAAAATAGATAAATCCCATAATTTATTATACCATACCTGTTCACAATGAAACACAATATTCTGTGGATCTACATTAAAAAAAAAACTTGTTAAATTTTGTAACATATTTCCTTTCTATTGAGGTAAGGCGCAAACGAACACCCCATAATTTTATTATACCATATTTCTTCAAACTGAAACATGATTATCAAAGTATACATACGCAGAAAGATATGAACACTCTTAGTGCCTATTTCCATTCTATGGACGCCAGGCGAGAACGCAGACCCCACAATTTTATTATACCATCCCTATTAAAGTTAAAACATACTTATCAAAGTATCATTATGTACATCTATATCAAAAACACTTGTAAACGTTTTTTTTTTAATTGTTATTTTTTTATTTCCATACTTTGTGGACCAGGCGCGTTCGCAGACTCCACAATTTTAATGAATCATCATTATGCAAGATCAAACATACACATTCCTGTGTCTCGATACATCTTCTATGATTATACGTGATCAGTTTTCTATAATAGTCAACCATATACGCGCCTATTCGTGACCACACACACACACACACATACAGACGTTCATCTTTATATATATATATATATACATATATATATATATATATATATATATATATATATATATATATATATATATATATATGGGTGGGGTCCTGGTATCGAATCTCGCTAGATTAAGTCACTCTGATGAGCAGTAGACGACGAAACACGTGTCAGTGAATAAAATGATTATATTTTAAAAACAATATATATATATATATATATATATATATTAATTTTATTTATACAAACATTAATGGCTACATATGTGCATACATGTTTCTGTAATCACCCACGTTGGGGGATTACGTCTTCAGGCCAAGAACCACCTTCAAAAGTGACATTTCCACCAAATACATTTTTCTACTTCGTTTATCAAGTTAAAAATACAACCTGGGTGGGAGTCAAAAAAACAAAAAACGGTAAAAAGATGAGTGAGGTCTCTGCAGATGATAAACATCTTTTTTTCTTTTCCCCTTCCCCCATGTAACCTAACTTTTGGCTTTTTATGACATAGGGTACTTGAGAGTTTAGTTTTCTTGTCTTAGAGTCTGTAAGTTAATAACCTTAGCTATGGTCAACCAAGTACTGACCGGTGCCTTTTTAATCTACCTCCACCCACACATACACGCAACACACACATAACACATCCATACACAGACACTGCCAACACACACATATACACATTAATCAATATATTCAAAAGCGAATCCATGCTGAACACTCTTTGTTTTATTTACTGAAACTAGACAATGATTTTGAAACTACATAGAGGATAAAGTAAAAGTTACATTAAGGTAAATAAAAAAATATAAATAAATAAAAATAAAAATAAAATACATAAATAAATAAAAATAAATAAAAAATATAATAAAAAATAAAAAATATAATAAAAAATAAATAAATAAAAAAATAAAAAAATAAAAAAAATAATAAAAAATAAAAAAATAAATAAATAAGAATAAAGTAAAATTAAATTAAAACAAATAAACCAACAAAATGTGAATAAATATAAACCTATACTAGGTGTTTTATTTTCTCTAACTAATTTCCAGTAATATAACGATAAGGAAGTGTCCTTTTCATATGTTTGATTATTCATCGAGCGTGTATGTCCATAGAATCTATTTTTGAAAGTCATTTGGGTACTCCCTATGTAGAATCTTTCGTCCCTTGGGTTCTCCATCGGGAATATCCTTGCTTGGTATACCACCGATGAGGTCAGACATTCATTTTTTATTGGGCATTCCTCAGGTTTTTTACAGTTACATTTATTCACCGCAGTGTTTGCACTAGTATTCTCCCCTTCTCTATTAGTCGTCTTTAAAATTCTTCCATTATGCTTTTTTATAATCCTTTCCAAATTATCACTACAGCTGTAACTTAATTTTAATGTATTTTTATTAAATATCTTATGTAATATATTATTTGGTGGGAAATGCTTATTAATAAGTTGTATCGGTGTGTATGTTTGTATGTGGATATGTCTCTGTGTCTATTGTATGTAGATGTATGTATACACACGTATATTTCTGAACTATTAGAATAGGCTGCCTCGTATAGAATTGTTGTAACAATATAGATTACAAAAATGTATGGATGTCCGAATGTTGTTTATATGTATGTTATATATGTATGTATGTGTTGATATGTATATGTATGTCTGTTGTGTGTGTGTTTATATGTATGTATGTGTATATATATATATATGTGTATATGTATGTATTTATGTATGTATGTATGTGTGTGTTTGTGTATATATGTGTATATGTATGTATATATATATATATATATATATATATGTATATATATATGTACACCCGTCTGTAGTCGGGTAGCATAATATTGCATATACGAAGATGTTACCACGCTGCATAAGTAAAGAAAAATACTATTATTTGTCTCTGTATGTCTGTAATGTGTGTGTGTATATATGCGCGGGTGTAGATAAATGTTAGACATTTATAAGTGTATTGATACACGCATATAGGTACATGTGGGGTTTAGAAAACTTTCGGGTTTATATTTATTCACATTTTGTTGGTTTATTTGTTTTAATTTAATTTTACTTTATTCTTATTTATTTATTTTTTTATTTTTTATTATTATTTTTTTATTTTTTATTTTTTTTTTTTATCTTTTATTTTTTATTATATTTTTTATTTATTTTTATTTATTTATTTATGTATTTTATTTTTATTTATTTATATTTTTTTATTTACCTTAATGTAACTTTTACTTTATCCTCTATGTAGTTTCAAAATCATTGTCTAGTTTCAGTAAATAAAACAAAGAGTGTTCAGCATGGATTCGCTTTTAAATATATTGATTAATGTGTATATGTGTGTGTTGGCAGTGTCTGTGTATGGATGTGTTATGTGTGTGTTGCGTGTATGTGTGGGTGGAGGTAGATTAAAAAGGCACCGGTCAGTACTTGGTTGACCATAGCTAAGGTTATTAACTTACAGACTCTAAGACAAGAAAACTAAACTCTCAAGTACCCTATGTCATAAAAAGCCAAAAGTTAGGTTACATGGGGGAAGGGGAAAAGAAAAAAAGATGTTTATCATCTTCAGAGACCTCACTCATCCTTTTACCGTTTTTTGTTTTTTTGACTCCCACCCAGGTTGTATTTTTAACTTGATAAACGAAGTAGAAAAATGTATTTGGTGGAAATGTCACTTTTGAAGGTGGTTCTTGGCCTGAAGACGTAATCCCCCAACGTGGGTGATTACAGAAACATGTATGCACATATGTAGCCATTAATGTTTGTATAAATAAAATTAATATACATGCTCTGTTCACTCATTGAGCACTATTTTGGTAGACACGTGTTGTTTCATTGGATGTACTTCTAGGAAACTAAACTCTACTGGCTATATATATATATATATATATATATATATATATATATATATATATATATATATATATATATATACCGCTCCCCATGTGGGGGCACCAAATTGGTTAAAGGGAAAATTATTCCCAACTCGAATTTATGCACTTTCATAAATAATTGAATCCATTCAAAAAACGTATGGCAAAAACAAAAACATATATATATATATATATATATATATATATATATATATATATATATATATATATATATATATATATATAACATTAAGAATATGTGAGAATAAACCATTACCTTCACGGACAGAAAACATCCCAATTCAAAATAGCCATGATAGCCAATAATCTGGAAACCAAGACTCGTGTTTCGCCCTTATTTGGGCTTATCAGTTGGACACATCTAAACTCGCATGTAAGAGGTTCGGATTGAGAATCCCGAGTTCTGATGTGTTCAGCTTATGAGGCCAAATGAAGTCGAACCTCAAGTCCTGGGCGTCTTGTTTGCTGGCCCCCGGTAGCTGCGACATTATTTGCTTGTTTATGTAAGTATATATATATATATATATATATATGTATATATATATATGTATATATATATATATATAGCAAGTTTTATATTTAAATTTCTTTCAGAAAATAATGTTTTCAAACTAAAAATATATTTTTTTTGTTTTAAAACCTCAATATATTTTATATATATGTGCTAAATAGAAAAATTATATCAATCGCGAACAAATATTTTTCTCTGAGGAGATGAGCAGTCAATGATATTTACGAATTAAGGAAATTACTTTAAATTTTGTATTCTTGTATTTTTTTGTTTTGCAAAACTTTTTTTCTTAAAGAAATTTAAAAATAAGCTTGTTATTTTTAGTTTGCTTCATCTAGTATATTGAGCATGTGTAAATATCACTTCCCAAAATATTTTGTAGGACGTAAAACCACAATATTGATGTACTTGTCATCAAATTATCTCGTTATACGGCGATATATATATATAGAGAGAGAGAGAGAGAGGGAGAGAGAGATTGAGAGAGATATATTAAGAGAGAGAAAGAGAGAGATAGAGAGAGAGAGAGAGAGAGAGAGAGAGAAAGATTGAGATAACTAATGAATTCAACGAAGTTATTAAGGGTGTCCAATAAAAGAAAGCAAGAAATATATTTATCAATATAGAAATGTACGCGACTCTAGATATGCTAATGTATCGTACAAATGATGGGTGAGCCCATACGAGGAGAAAGCAGAGTAAGAAGAGAATATACAAGCAAGAAATATTTATGAATGAACTATGACAGTAAGTGTAAATTTTTCCTCCTATTTTTTTTCAATTTTTTCATCATATTGTTCAAGCGTGAAATTGTCATCCAATCGGGTTCTACACATTCACCCGATAACTCAGATATTTCTCCTGAGATATATTTTAAGGTCGTTACCCTCTTTCTAGTGCAATTGTTTCAATTTCTCTTACACTTGGATCACCGGGTATATTAGTCAGGTTGTTTTAAAAAATTCTTTTACATGCGTCCAGTCCTCCTATAACTACTGGAATAATGGAGATCTTCTCATAATTTAGTTTCTATTCATGTCGTACGTAAGATCTAAATATGTTCATAAGTTTTCGCTCTCAGGTCTGTTAACCCAAGTTTCATTAGACAACTTACTCAAAGTGAATTTGAATATTAGGTTTGGAAGGAATTGTGTCCAAAGGAATGGGAAAGGCACATTTGAGCTAGCCTTAAGACTTTCAAATGTCAGATTTTATATCACACAATCAGGTAAACTCAGCTTAGATATTTATATAAATGATATATATATATATATATATATATATATATATATATATATATATATATATATCATCTGAACCAACAATTGCTGTATGACAATATGAAAAGTTGTGAATAGGAAAAGTGGAATAATCAGTGAGACGTTATACGTGTATGTCTACATATATTAGTGTGTGTGTGCGTACGTAAGCTTAATTTTATGACTGAATAGGTTGTGCGTATGTGACTGGTCTATTGCTGAAAGGCAAAGTAAAGAAAAAGATGGATAGTACTTCCGGACAAGAACAAGAAAGAAATATTCTGCATAAATTTTGCGGTCTGTTACCGCCACATTTATTCAGTTCAATTTATGTATTCTCGTATCCTCCGCCACTCCTCTATTTTCCCTTTTCTCACCTTAAGATAAAATATGTTGCAGATTAGCACACAATGTGTATTGCCAAAAGATGTTTATTATTATCGTGTAGATTGAATTAGATTTGTTTTAAATGTAAAAAAATGTAACACAAGGACAAATATTGTTAAATGATGTTTTAGAGAATTAGCGACTAGATTTTCTAAACAATAGCAAGAGGTAATTTTTATGAGGAAAAACAAATATATTTTAATAGAAAAGAATGTAGTGGACATAAATAGACTAGGTTTCAACAACTACGTATACAAACAATAAAATTTAGCAACAAACAACGTGACTGATAAGTTACTTCTTAGGTCATTTTGTAGTCGAATGATGTAAGCACAAAGGATTATTGGATAGATAGAGGAAGATAGGGGTGTTCGAGGAGTCTTGGGCAAGTAATTGGAACGGTTAGACGGGGCAGGCAAGTTTGGAGCTGGTTGAGAATCGTTCAGCTATGGAAGCATTCAGCTGAGAATGCAGTAATAAATAATCTTCCTGAAAAAAGAATGAGGTGCCACACTAGAACAAAAAAAAAGTCGCAACACGAATATATGTAAATGTGGAAATACAATTATTTTGTCGGAGTTGTCGAGATAAAAATTATTACATATTCAGAAACGCGTCTAGAAAAATACAGTGATAGATCTGATCAACAATGTCTGGTTTATCCTTGTCTGGAAAAGCATACAACGGTGCTATTTGTCCCGTTTGTTGACCTATTGTTGACGGTATCTACATCGTTTATTATATTTGTTAAAAAGGCACAAACACACGCAACAAACATTACATAGACAACTATATAACATGTACAAGGTTTGGTTCCTCGTTTATGCATACATGTTTTATATATACTCGCTATAAATTCCTAAAAGACCCCTGCAATATATCATTTAATGAAGATAGGAAAAGTATAGACATTATGCAATTCAAAATTTTAATTGTTTTTAACGAGTAGCATCAATCAATAATGTCGCTAATAAGTAATAGTAGATATTTGCTGAAGCAAATTTAAATATAATATAAATTATTTATGTTCTTCACATATATAATTAAATAAATGAATCAACAAGATCGAATGATGTTATTTAATTGGAAGTCATTATTGAGATGAGTATTATTTATTAATTTATTTATTGCGGACTATTATCCTCATCATTCTTTGTTGTTGTTTCACGACGTTTCGGCCAACTATTCCTTTGGCCTTCGTCAGGTGGTAACCGCGATGGTATAGGAACTCCGAATCTCCAAACTGCATTTTCAGCAATTACTGCCATCCATAGTTGTCGTCTCACCAAGTTTTGTTGTCGTCTCACAACGTCTCTGTCTATTTCGCCTCGGGCCCCTTTGGGGCTCGTGGCGCAGTGAATAGAGACGTTGTATCTCTAAGGTTCCAGGTGAGAATTGTCTGAAGATAGCGGTTTCAATCCTACCCAAAGCCGGCCAGAAGTTTACTTGGCCAATAACATGACGACAGCAACTATGGATGGCAGTCAGTGTTGAGAATGCAATTAGCAGATTCGGAGTTAAAGTACAAGCAAAAGTTAAAGAGCTATGAAGACGAGGGTTTTTCTGCTAAAATGAACGACCATTTGTTTTCGGGGATTTATTTTTTCACATACATATACGATGCGCATTTGTCAGTGATAAGGATTGCAGTGAATGAGCGTCCAGACCTCGCTTAATAATACGATGGTCGTTCCAAAAGTAAAACTTTTTAGTTTTTGTAATTTAAAATGTTTACGATGACAAGACTAGTAACACGGCATTTCTTTATTTCCATCCTAATCGCCCTGATCACTATCACGCCCAAACGAAATCAACGATTTTCATCTTGAGGAAGCTCCATATTTTGACAAGCTTTTTGGAATGTCATTCACTCCTGATCTGAAATGGAACACATACATTAAATCGGCTGCAAAGATCACTAGAAACATAGTTGAATCATTCTACCGCTCTAGTAGGTATTTCACATTCGATGCAATAGTTTATCTGAATAAGAACCAGGTACACTATTAAATGGAGTACTGTTGCAACATCTGGTTATGAGCTGCTCCGCGCGCCCTATCCAACCGGGATATAGTTCAAAACCAACTTCGAAACCTAGTAGGTGATACCCTTTCCTTGCAACCTGAGTCCGAGAGAAGAACCGTTAAGAGCCTGCCTCGGCTCTATCCTTATTTTTATGGAAAGTGCTCGACTGAACTGTAATTTATGGTTCACTCTTACCAAAACTGCCACAATAACATTCTAATAACTACAGCTACGAATTCCCAAACCTTCTAATAGTGCCTAAATCTGAACGCAGATACCATAAAAAACGTTTCTTTTCTAAGTTTACCCACCCGTGGAACACTATTCCGTTGGTCTACTGCCTGGTTGAATACAACACGGTAGCCTTCAAATCCAATGTAAATAAGTTCCTTTGAATCGCCCCCATTAATAATCAAATTATACCCAATTTGCACCATTAATGATTCCTACACTGAAAACCTTACATTCATTAAGCGTTATCCTCGAATGGCCTTCGGGCCTTGATAATTGGTGACTCCTAAATAAAAAAGTACTATATGAACGGACGATTTTATACTCTAGAATTTATTTCTACATAGTAACCACCATTCTCAATGCATTTTTGCAAGGAACTCACTAGTATATCTTTGGTTAGAACGCATGTCTATGGCATAGGTTGCTTTATTAGTCTCTCACACCGTCAATATCTGCAAGTGTAAAATAAAAATTCCAGGTTATGAGTGAATAAGTTAAGTCATCATAAAATGTAATTTGCATCTCTCTGACTCATTTGGAGACAGAATGAACAATAAGAGAATTACTTCCAGAACGCCACTTTTTGATATATATATATATATATATATATATATATATATATATATATATATATATATATATATATATGGTGGTGATATGGTGATTGCAACGTCTTGTCAGACGAGTGCCACTCCCTCAGACATTTAAAATCCATGAGCCCAAATGTCTGAGGACGTATCCATACAAATATGATGTTACAGAGTCTTGGCTTTGTACGACAGCTAAGTGTCTCTCTCGGGTCAAAAGGTTGAGAGCCAGCAACAAGCATGAGCAATATAGCCAGCAACAAATTAAACTGCAGACCAGCTTAATGCGGGTACTGGTCTTCCGCTTTATGTTTTTTTTAAATCAGAGGTTTGCTTCTCTTAGAAAGGTTGCCTTCACCACGGCTTACGAGAGCCCTCTCTACCCAAATACACATACACACACACACACACACACACACACACACACACACACAAATATACACGGTGCTAGTTGGCCGCTGACCCAGAAAAGGAGTTCATTCGCCCTTTGGAAAGTCTTGTTTTTAATCCTTCAGGGAGACTAGCCGCCCTCCTCACCAAACAAGTCTGGTGGGGGAACCAGTTTAGTCGCCGGTGACCCGACCATGAGGCAGGTAGTACTGGGTTACATGGTACCAGTAGCATATGACATGACCTGACATATATATATATATATATATATATAATTATATATATATATATATATATATATATATATATATATATATATATATATATATATAGTAACTTATAAAATATATATGGCGATTAAGCTACACTGAATATTCAGCGTTTCATCCACTCTAGGATTCTTAAGGCTTAAGTGGATGAACTGCTGAATATTCAGTGTAACTTAATCGCCATATATATTTTATAACTTACTAACTAGCTCAACTTACGTATTGAGCACCGTTGGAGTGAATATGTAAAGTTTACGCATATATTTATACTTTCGTATATTAATTTTATGTGAGTAAATGAAGTTGTTATATATATATATATATATATATATATATATATATATATATATATATATATATATATATATATATATACACACATTTATATATATATATATATATATATATATATAATCAATTCATTTTTTCTAGATATATTAAAAGGCATTGCTTATTGGGTAAAAATAATTCGAGTCATTTGGCACTATTAAGTTTACATATAATTTGCATTAATATTTCGCTTATATTTTTATTCAGGGTAGCTTAGAAATAAGGTGCTTCCTTAGAAATTACAGGGTAGTACTGTGACTGAGTTCGTGTCATTTTACCAGCAGTAATTATCATTTTCTACACTTATGTTGCATAAGCATGAAAGATTAGTGTCGGTTTAAATGATTGTTGATATTTATTTGAAAATATGCTTATGCAGCTATTTTAAGAAATTTAAAAAATTAAAAGAGCATTCAAATTTAGCAGGAATGCTACGTTGCGAATTTGCTCTCTGAGTGAATATTACGAATACTTTTTAAGATTGCAATCATAGAGACTTTCTTCAATTCTTGTCTTAATTGCCAATAACCTTGATGTAAGATGCTTCTGTACGAAGAACATATTTAATTTATAATTACATTGATAATTGTAAGCGCTAGTGTTTGTGAGTATAAATATAACAGTTAACTTAAAAGTTTCCTTGTGTTATTTGCACTCTCGGGTCTCGTAAACTTACCTGAACAAGTAATATTATTATTGAATAGAACTGTATGTCTTCTGAATAGGAAACATTCAAAGAAAATGTTGATAACAAAGAGGAATGTTGAACTATAAAACAATTCATTTGAATCAGATTGAAATTTGGTATCATGGATGTAGATCACTATTGTAGATTTTTTTTTTACACCGTGATCACCACTTATCAAGGCCCGGAAGCCACTCAGGGATAAGGGTTATTGCAAGTACATTACGTTAGTGTGGAGATTTGATGAAGTGTTTACTTAAGGGGGCGGTTCATTAGGAATTTGTTAACATTGGACTTGAAGACATCCAAGTTGTAGTCCGGTGGGAAGCAGACAGACGGAACAGAGTTCCACAGGCGTGCAGTTCTAAGAAAGAAGCTTTGTTCATGGAATCCGCGTTTTGATTTAGGCACAGATATAGAGTGGGGGAAATTTTTCACATTGGATTCAGCTAGACGGGTGTTTTTCGTGAAAGATTGGCGAGGAGGTGACCAGAGATTGGAGTTCAGACGAGCAGATGGATAAACAAAACTTGATTGTCGTTAGGTGAACACACAACGTCAGTTAGATGTCAAGGTGTCGGTCAGAGAGAGGTCGGGTTGGATAGGGGACGGGGTATCCATTCGCTGACATTCATGACAGACTAGCGGTGAACAATGTAACAAGATGTAGAGACCAAGAACGCGGACAACTTTTGATGGAAAAAACGCCATATAAAATATCATCTGGCGTTTGGTGTTTTTTGGGGGGAAATCTTTTTGCGGCTTCATAGAACCCCAAAAAGTGATCCAGTGAAACAAAGTACGTGCCTCCAAACAAAATGTAATCCCTTTTTTTGCCAAAAAGAATTGGCCTTGAACATTATTGTCCGTGTTTGATAAATTGTTTATATGTGTGGAATGATTAGTAAACACCACAGTTTTATTTTAAATTTTGTATTAAAATAATCAATTAAGGTAACTTGATTATGTAATAAAACTGGAATCCATTTAATGTAGTCGCCTTAAGCTTTAATTACTGTCTCGATACATGTCTGGAACTGGAAGCATGTGTTTTTCACAAGCGCTGGCGTGAGCCTAGCGAATACTCAGAGGATGGTGGCGATCGACCTTGCTTTGTTATTGTGGACGGTCATGTTGGTGATGTTTTCGACCTATGACTAAATGAAGAAGTTCAGCGGGTTCAGGTTGAAGTCGGTATAAAGTCGTAGCACTCCTTCTGAAGCTAAACCTGGGTCTCATTTGACTTTTGCTGCTGTCACCTCCTAGGTCTGCCAGCGGCCACCTGATTGCACCAGGGATCATCACACTCTTTAGCACATTCAGGCCAACTTAGATGTTGACTTATCAGCCGACTTCGAAGATGTGAGGTAGTATGATTTATCTCTAACTTGAAACCACACAAACACCATGAATGTAACCGAAGACTTTGTTGAGCTGTACAATCAAGCGTAGAATTCTCGGGGTTTGACTTTTGAAAGATTTTAGCAATGCCCCTTTTGTCGTAGAGAGCATGAGTATTACAACGGCGCATCTCTGATCTTGCTTGTTGAAAATTATGTCACTTTCAGACATGATAGAAGGCACCTATCGCTCTTGAGATTTGTACAGAGTCTGCAACAAGAAAAGAAAACCGGTTTTCATGAAATGGAAACTGAATCGTGTCGTCTTTTCTAGGGCGACAATCTTATCGTTCCACTCTGTACACTCGCCCCCATACATATCTCCACAAAGAACATTATAAACACTAGACAATCACAGACATGCAATCTTTACGTATATACACACTAATCACACGGATCGACACGTACATACACTCAACAGCCTAGATACGATACTGACGGTAATACAAACATATATAGGCGTTGATTCCATGCATGTAATGGCTCTACTTTCGTCTTGGAAGTTTTCAATTTTTTTAGGTAAGAAAAAGTAAATAAGAGTCTTTAGTTTTGAAACGCTCCGAACGCCCATGCACAAACATCGTCCATTGCTGACAAATGTGGATTTAGAATCTTAGTGAATATGTACAAAAATAAATTCTTGTGCAAAAATTGCTGCTCGTTTTAAACTTTTATAGTTAAAACATATGCGGCCATATATTTGGAATGTCGTATATAAAGAGAGAGGAGAAAGAGCGACAGATAAATAGATATATAGATAGATAGATAGATAGATCGATAGATGGATAGATCGATCGATAGATTGATGGATAGATAGATTGATGTTTAGATACATAGATAAAGAAAGCCGATATAGAACAGAAAATGGTTGATACCTAGAGGCGGACAGATCTAAGTGCTAAAAAACATAAAACAGAGTATAATTTTCGGCGAAAAAACCCGATAACATTAATTATATTAAAAAATGAGATCCATAGAATAAAAAGTCTATAATAATGAAAGTATAGAGAGTAAATTGTCCAAAATGACAGGTTATTAAGCTACAATAAGTTTTCTACAAAGTTAGATATACGCACAGACTCTCTCTCTCTCTCTCTCTCTCTCTCACACACACAGACACATATTATTTGAAATCTCTGTCTGTAATTTTACCAATTTATTACAAACGGCAATGCACTATTTTGCCTTTATTAAAAAAAAACATAAAAGCTAATGAAACAAAAAATACTAAAAGTATTTTTGCACAATTATTCCATAATTTTCTGAATTTTCTGTATTCTTTGTCAACGAACAGAAAAGCCTTGCGTCATGAGAATAATTTGGAATCTGTTATATCGTGTTCAAATCTTATCTGATCCATTATTCATGAATACCATGTAAAAAAATACAAAGTGTTTATTTCTTATCCGATATATATATATATATATATATATATATATATATATACATATATATATACATATATATATATATATATATATATATATATATATATGTATGTATAAAATGACAACTTTTCTTCAATTAAGATATGCACAGCATCGTTTGAAATATTTCTATTTTTTTAACTACTGTTTTGTTCAAGACGTTTCCCGGTGAAATACTTTTTTGTTTTTGGTATCTGCGTTCAGTTTAAGGCACTATTAGAATGTGTGGAACTCCGTAGCTGTAGTTAATAGAATGTTTTTGTGGTAGTTTTGGCCTGAGATCTAAAAACACCCCTTTAATTTTCGTGATGACATAAAAGAATTAAAACACTCGCTGTGTGGGCCTGATTTCATGTCTGCTATACTATTAAAACTGTTCCGCTGAAGCTGCGTCAGTTCTCCCTAAGCAAATGTTTTGACGATCCTTGATTTCCTTACTGCTGTAAATCGCTTCTCTCGTACCAGTTTTCAAGAATTGTAACGTAAATCCCGATCTACCTAATTATCGTCCCATTAGCAACCTCCCTCTCTTGGCCAAAATCTTCAAGTGCCTAACAGATGAAGCACTAGTCCACCACCACATTGATAATAAAATTCTCTCCAACCGACAATATTTATCTCTACATGCCTGTTTATAGCAGAATTACTAACTGCAATCAACAAAAGTATATAAATGCACTATATAATGAAGTAGTGGCTAGGGCAGTTGCCCTAGACATACCCTACACTTCTAACATAGTTTGGCACGATGGTCTTCTAATGAAAATTAAATCTTATGGAATAACTAGATTTACACTAAACATAACATTTTTCTTAAATAAGAGAAAAATTCAATTTGTCCTTCATAATCGCACGTTAAACCAACGGTAAATAAATGCAGGTGTGTCACTGGGTTAGATTCTGGATTGCCTGGTTGATTGTTTTTGTTTTACGGCATGTAAACCATTTTCAGGTTATTTAATTCCGAATTTAAAGATTTTGAAGAAAATAATTTTTATAGAATATATTTATTGTTTTCAAGTCGATTTCTATTCAACCCATACTTTGGACCCTAACAGGTACTATCACTCCGGTGCAGAATGGACCTGGGAGAAATGGCAATTAAACTCCCCAAAGCCCGCAAGCTGGGACCTCGCCACTGGATATAGTTCAAGGTCATATCCAGGAACTTCGATCCTTGAAACTTTATTATTATTGATTTTTATATATGTCCTCTCTAATAAAATTGTCTCTGAATTCGGTATATTTGCTGATGAAAAATATAACAGACATGATGGTAAATGAAATTAACACACATCTAAAGAAATTACTAAAATTTTAGAAGAATAACTCCAGTTATTTGTGGAATGGGACAGTAAATGGATAGTAGCGTTTCATGCTGCCTAGACTTAGCTGTTTTCTTTAATAACAATTCGAAACCTTCCCAAACACTGATTGATAAAGGTAATGATACACTACATAATTCATTCGTTCAAACTCCTAGGTTTAACATTCACAGGCAACATGAATTAAAACAAATACATTGAGGTAATTGCCAATGCTGCTGCAAATAAAGTGGACTGTACTTACCGTGCTAGGACTTGTTCACACTTGAAAGTATTGTGTACAAAACCACTAATCTCACATGTAAGGGATATTCTTGTTATATCTTGGCTGATTAATCTATTAATAGGTTCTGCACAAGCAACCTAATAGGTATTGCCCTGGTAATCAAACTCCAACCTCTGTCTTATTGCTGAGGTGTGGCATCCCTTTACATGTTTTACAAGTATTTTAATCGAATTTTCTCTTAAATACTGAAAGCGATTGTACAACGTTTACGTAGACATCTCCGACAAATTGCTTGCTTTCCGGGCTGTTGGAAAACTGCTTCTGTTGTACCAGTATTCAAGAATTCTGTTGTACCAGTATTCAAGAATTCTGGGGAAAGGACTGGCCCATCAAATTATCGCCCCATTAGCCTCCTCCCACTTTTTGCCAAAATATTTGAGACCATAATTAACCATGCTCTAGTCCATCATCTTACAGATGCTAAACTTCTGACTGACAAACAATATGGATTTAGACAAGTCCGTTCCACAGCAGACATCCTAACTGTGATCTCTGAACGTATATACCATTTACTGGACAAAGCGGGGGAGGGCAGAGCGGTAGCTCTAGATATATCTAAGGCTTTTGACAGGGTATGGCATGAGGGTCTCCTCAGGAAAATCAGATCATAAGGTATCACTGGTAGAATACATAACATAATTAAATCCTTCTTAGATAAGAGAAAAATCCAAGTTGTCCTCGACGGTCGTACATCTAAATAATATGATATAAATGCGGGGGTGCCCCAGGGTTCTATCCTTGGGCCTCTATTGTTCCTGATATTCATAAATGACTTCCCCGACAAAATTGCCTCTGAGATGGGTATATATGCTGATGACACTACACTTTATGGCAGGCACGACAGGAAGACGAATGAACACATTTCTACAGAAATGGCAGAAACACTAGAGGAAGACATCCAATCTGTGGTGGAATGGGGACAAAAGTGGTTGGTCGCGTTCAAAGCTGCCAAGACTAATCTAGTTTCATTCAATAATTACAAAAAACCCTCTCTACCACCTATAGCAATGGCCAACGACTCTTTATCTAAGAGTACATCTTTCAAACTCCTTGGCCTAACGTTCACGGGAAACATGAGTTGGAACAATTACATTGAAGGCGTTTCCAGGGCCGCTGCAAGAAAGGTGGGCTCTCTCTCTACCGTGCTAGAAAACTACTAACACCCGAAAGTATCCTGTACTTCTATAAGGCCACCATTCGCCCATGTATGGAGTACTGCTGCCACATCTAGGCTGGTGCATCTGCTACTAGTCTCTCGCTCCTTGACAAGGTTCAAAAGAGAGTCACAAACCTAAAAGGCCCTGAACTGGCATCTAAGCTTCAGCCTCTGTCCCATCGACGAAATGTTGGATCCCTCTGCCTTTTCTACAAGTATTTTAATGGTGAATGCTCTGACGAACTGCAATCACTTGTGCCCCCACGACGTGAGCACCCTCGACAAACCCAACAGGCTGCTTAATCCCATCTCCACACTACCGCTAGACTCTGGAATTCCATTCCAGGTCCCTGGTTCCCCAACAGTATTGACGTTCAGAAGTTCAAGTGTAACGTGAACCGACATCTTGCTGCCCAAATCCCTACATAGTTCCCCAGCAGTTGTTGCCCCTGATAGTAGCCCCCTACACCAAAGTGGCAATTTGCCTTGTTTGGGGTGAAAATGTAATTAAAAAAAAAATAAGAAGAAAAATAAATTGTCACGCAATAAATCCCTACCCCTACACCGTAGATATCTATAGATGCTGTAAAGCCTTCTACTGTAAAAGTTTATTTCTTTAAACTGCTTGCCTTGGAACACCTCTCCGGATCTATGCTTCCCTGAATGCACTGATCTATACATGTCGCAGGGGGATTAGTATCTTAGTGCAGGATACACTCAGGTGTAACTTCTAGCACGGTATGGAGAGCGCCCCCCCTTTTCGTAGCAGACATTTCGCTACCTAAGACCCTACATAGTTTGCCTGTAAATTAAATCCGAAATAGCAGACCCTAACAATAAAGTGGCCTAGGGCCCTGTTTGGGGAGAATAACCAGTAAAATAAATAAGAAAATACAAAACACGCTAAACATGAAGCAATATTAAAAAAAAACAATTAAGAATGTGTTTAAAAGCTGAACATATGTATTGTGTCGCTTTAATTAAGAACAGCAAAGATATACAGCGTTTATCAGCGCCATGTATATCCAATTTAAATTGCTTAGCACATTTCCTGGCAAAATTTTGTCATATAAAACATCTTTCGAAGCTTTTTATCCTCTTCTGACGAGAAGCATTAAGCTTCGAAATGTCATTGCATAAATAGTTTTCTCACTCATTCCCCTTAAGGTTACTCTTATTGACTTGATACTGAAATAACGTTTCCATATATATTTACTTTTTTCTTAACTTATTATGTTGTTTGCTCCTCCTAACTGTGTAAATATTTGTATACAAATCGATTTCCTTACCATCGAAAATTTTTTTTCAGTTTTACTTTCTTACTATATATATATATATATATATATATATATATATATATATATATATATATATATATATATATATATATATCATTCAAATACTACCGTGTTTGAATATATGGTAAAGTGGCAGTTTTAGTCATGTAGAAGTGCTTAAAAGCTTCGCCACTCTCTCACTTTTTAACCAAATTTCAAACAATTTTTACAGTTTATAGGTCACCTTCTCAGCTATATTGTGAAAAAATATTTCAATTTGTATTCAGTAAAACGAAAAGTGTGATGAACTTACTTGTATTCAAAATCTATAAAATAACGTAATGAGGTGTGTGACGTTTTTTTATGACTGGTTTTCATAGCAACCCCGTCGCTTCAGCGACTACTCTTGCTACCAATTAATCGCTACGCGAAAAGAAGAGTAACTAGTGAAACAGAGAAAATAAAAGAATGAAAGGGAGAAAATTGTGTGTTTTCTGTAAATCAGACGAGTGCTATACATTGTTATGTCATATATGTATATGATGTCCATGGGGCAAAAAATAAGACTGAAATTAAAGATAAAACAAGTGATTTTACTTGAAGACTGGAAAAATCATGGATTACAATAGAAAAATGCGAGCATTAGCAGTAATATGGTTAAACTTAAACATGTAAAAGTAAAGGACTAGTTGTTCAAAGTGGAAAAGACAAAGAAAAAGATATTCTAGTAACAAATATAATAAATTTATAACTTAAAATATTGCAGCATTAAGAATATTTTTAAAATTCAATTTATAACATTATCTAATCAATTCTTAATATAAAGGGCAAAATCTGTTTAAATGTATGTATGTATGTTTGTATGTCACGCAAAACTTTCGACAGAGGCGACGGATTTTCACGAGATCGGTATCATTTTGAAGCCCGACCGTTCCGACGACAAATATCGAAGAAATTGGCAAAAAATATTCCTTCACGAATATCGTTACATCACGCATGCGAAAAATACCTTCTTTCTTGGATTAGTTTAAATATTAAAAAACGACTTAAATTCGCTCACGCGATCGTCAGTTTAAAATAGCTTTGCTAAACTGCCAGATTATATGGATATCTATTAGTTTAAGGGGTGTTTCTTTCAATTGTAAGGAGTGAACAATGGAAAACAACACGTAGTTCTCACCTGCGGGTCGCAAGTTCGAATCAAGTTAGAATTATTGTAGTTCTTTTACTTACGGGTGTAACGAATAAAAATGTGTAATGAAAACCACATTTTTTTAATAGAAAATGCGAAAATCGTATTAGAATTGTGATATTGTGGATATAGTACTTAGTAAAAAATCAGTTGAAAAAGTTACACTTCCTGGGGTTCAAGTTGTAATCCTTAGTTCGGGAGTTACGCCAAAATACAATTGCGAATGATTTAGGACTTCATAGCTGACAGAACTAGTGAATGCTACTAATGTCGATTGCATAAATGAGTTCTTTTCGGAATTCCGTGCAGATTTCCAAGATTAACAGAAAGATTCCTTAGTTTGGCGAGATATACTGGAAAAAGGTCAGAGGTGATATCGATCGAAACCTTGTGAAAATAACACTCCAGATGAAAATAGTAGTCCGATGATTCCAAATAATGTGAATAATCAATACGCATTTCAAAAATTCAGACACATAGGAACAGTAACTTTTCTCTATCTAAACAAATTTACTATAAGTCCATGTATGAGATTATAATTGGGCTGGTGAATCTCTGTGACAGTTCTTGATAAGGAGTTCAAACATATCTGTAATTATATTGCCCCCAGCCTTTACTTCCTTACTCTAATACACTAATGTCATGTTGATGTTCTAGAAAATCTTTTGATTAATCCTCTGCTTTCTTTACATTAGATCATTTGACGTGTCAGTCTATTGTTCTTAATGAAGTGGCTATTTTAATATTTTATTATAACACGTCTTTCTAGTCCAAAAACTTCTTTTAATGCAACCGCAAACTTGTGAAACCGTCCTAGTGTTTACTGCTTTCGTCTTATTTATAGTCGTCGTCTTTTCAAGAATAATGCGAATGGAAATCTCCTGTATGTGCGGTAATCATCTCTCGCTCTTATTAAACTTTTACACTTCACGCTTTTTCTAAAACGATTTCTATTTAAAAAATAAAACAAACTCTATTAGTAATAAAATCCTTTGCGTACCTATTACTTACGAAGATCCATTTATGTTTAAATGAGTTTTCAAGTTGCGTCTATTTGTATCAAGTTATTACATTTGAGTGTGCATATCATTATAAGCAGTGAGTGTGCATATCATTATAAGCAGTGAGTATGCATAATAAATAGAAGCATCTTAAGAGTATATGGACTTCGTTTCAGTAAATAAAAAACTCTCTTAGAGAAAATATGAACATTCAAATGATTTCTTTTATGCAAACGTCTGTATGCGACGTTGCATACCGGGACAAAAAGGAGCGACAGTTTTGCTAAAAATATAATAATAATTGGATGAATTCAACACTTAATTACGACCGATTGTTACTTTTGAAAAGCTGTCATTTCTCCGCGTTACAAATGTTTTTAGTCGATTAAAAAACTTGTCAATTCACTCAAAATGTTCGAGAAATAAAAAGAATGTCACCTGTTCTACATTAAATGTTTGTAAATTTTTATAAGACCCGTTTAATTGAATTTAAATTTAAATGTACTCTATACAAGCTTTAAACGCCCTTTACAGAATAAAAGCATTAGTTTTTCATATTATGCACGTGTGTGCATATAGTATACGCGTGATATCAGTCGCACCGTTAACGAACTTGCATAATATATTTGAAAATAGGACATATATTAATAGACTATTATTTTTGTTTTGCTTTAATACAATGATAATTTTATTTTAATAAAAATTATAAACAAGTTACAAGCAAATGGGCGATTATATTAGTGGGCGACCCGAAGGTTCTGTTTTTATTAGCCGATACACTGATGGATAGGAGTTAGTGCCACTCTATTTCCAGAATTACACCACTTGCCCTTGATCTTTATTACTTGCCCTTGATCTTTATTATTTATGGTAACATTTAGGGGATGAATTATGTTTGTATGGCGATTCTTCTGTTCTTTTCTTAACTGTCATTTTTACAACGTTTTGGTCTATGTTACCTCCGGCCTTATTCAGCTTTATCTTGTCAATCTCGGGGATGTTACCGTCGAACTCAGGAATTTGGAAATATTTTCGAACGAACCACTTTATTTAGTTAACAGGGATAGCATGCTCTCGTTCCGTCAGCCTTCACTGGATAGAAATCCTAAATAATTCGCAAATATATTTTCGGTCGCTCACACTGGAAATTGAACCTCCAACCTTAAGAAGAATTTTACTTTCAGAACTTATTCTTTCAAGTACACTAACCAGTGCGCCATGGGTCCTTGCTGGGAGAAAAGATACACCTGAAGAAGGCCAGGGGTTATATAAATGTGACAATAACACTCATAATGAGGGCAGTAGCCCGAAGAATCCAAATAATACGAATAGCTAATTTTCATCTGAAAAATACAGAAACGTAATAAATTATGCTGTAATAAAATTAACAGAATACAAAATTAAACAAGTTATCCAATTTGAAATTACAGGCAATTAACGATAGCGTCGCATTAATTATGAGTACCCGGTCTGAAAAATAATTTGGTAATCCTTCTGTTTTTACATTTTTATCAAAATGGATTGTTTATAAATACTATGTAGATTAAATTCCATTTAATGTAATTGCAAAGTTTCTACAAATTTCATATGTAATTTATTTTCATAAGAATATTAAAGATTAAGATTTTATCAATATTGTGAATTTTTATGGAATCACGAATTATAGGCTTATTAAATATTCCTAGGCTTATTAAATAATTCTAGACGTATTCTATTAAAATTTTAAATACAATGAATTAAGTCAACAAAACAAGTAAACCAAGAACACCTGAAATAATTGTATTTAATTTCGTAGCATATAAAAATATTTTCTACAAAATATTGTGACTAAATAACAAAGTGTTGTGTGGTAGTCTTTCCGCATATCTGTAGCTTTTCAATACCGACTAATAGCGATGCGTGGACAGTATTTCGACACGCTGATATTTCGTCAACCGTTTTTTTTTTGGGGGGGGGAGATTCTAACTTACGTCTTTATTTTATCCATGGAAGTAATTTGGTCCTTTTTGTGTCAGTAATGACTAGGTAGAAGTTGTAGGTTTTCGCAATGGTATTCTTAGTGTCGTCGGCACAGAGTATTGAATTTTGAATCTCTGTCACTTAGAATTAAATTGCACTTAGTACTTTATCCGTTTCGCTACCAGTGTATGAGGATAGAATACAACAGAAAACCGTACGAGTTTACATCGATAGAAAAATATGTGAGTAATTACAGTAGTCTAAATAATCCAAATGAGATAAATTATAAATTATAAATTATAAATTATAAATTATAAATTATAAATTATAAATTATAAATTATAAATCCTCATCTTAAAAATTTAAACACGCAATTAAATGTTATTCATGTATGTCTATTTATTGTTGTAGTTTTTTTTTGTGTAACAAAGCCACGAATTCATATGAAGCAGCAGGGATATCTCACATATACAAATGACCAATCCGTGAAGCGAGGTGACGTCATAGGTAAGGAAGAGGGAGAAAAATACCCAGGGAGATTTTAGCACCACGTGGTGAGAAAGAGAACAGGAGGCCTATGCCGGTGTAAGATAGATTTGTAGTCCTGTGCCGGCATGAGAGACTGAATAAGACGTGCCGAGACAGCAGAGATGTATTAACCTCATGGCAGACGATATCTGAACCTTGTGTTTTACAAACACAAGATTCAGGCGTGGTTTTGAAAATAGCGTTAATAAATGGTTTTTGCTAAAAATGAATAAAAAAAAAAAACTCGAATCGAATTTTTGTTTCCTTTGCGAAATCCTGCATACAAAGTTATATTCGGGATTTGTATCATAACTTTATACACTCATTCATTAGCAAAGTGAATAAAAATATCGCGAAGTCTGTGCTAAGAAGTATCATTCGAAAAAAAAAAGTCAATACAACATATTACTTTGTTTTAATTTAATTATGATTTAAAATTATAGACATTTAAAAAGTACGTAAATATTATAAAAGGTGGTTGAGGCTAGGCAGAAGAGTAATAAACGGGGTTTCAGGACTTACCGGAAAGACCGTGTGAATCATATAGAATGAGAAAATCAAAATCATTTTTAAAACAGATTATCTTTTAACAAAAAGAGTATATAGAACAAGTAAAAATGCAAATTTTACAAATATTTATTAACCCATATAAGTCTTAATCACAAAATGCAGACAAGATATATTTATAAAATTTATTAATCTCAAGAACCCACACAATATTAAAAAGAATGATCGTCTGCATTTCTTGATAAAGACAGGATGTGTCGACAAACTGAATTTTGAATAAATTATCATTAAATATTTATTAATACACATCTGCATTTTTATGGGTCCCTGAAGCGCTTTTATATTTAAAAAATTCCTATGCTTTCTAAAATCTTATAAAACTAAGACTATATTTCGTTTAAATTAACTTTCGGTTTTTATAAAAACATTACAACGAGGTAAGACGCTGTTGAAATTCCCACACGGAAGCTGTATACATAATGTGTGGAAAGGCCGTGTTTTGCCTGTGTCAATAAACGGTTCGAAAATAAGCTATAATTCTTAGGTAACAGCTGCCCTCACTTTCTGACAAGTGCCTCGATTTGAGGAAATTTGATCCTGTGCGATTCCAATTAAAATTCCTTAATTCCGTCGGTTGCAAGACACATTGCGGGGGTTGTGAACGACCAGTGTATTCACTTGTTAAATTTTGGGGTTTGTTATTTTTTATTCTTTTATAAATTTATTTTTTCTTATGAAAGAAAATGTCCAGAAAATGTTGTTTCTAGCCGACATTTCGAGAAGAAATGGTCGCGTTTAATTGTCTGTCTCTTTCTCTTTCCTCTCTCTCTCTCTCTCTCTCTCTTTCTCTGTCTCTCTCTTTCTCTCTGGACCGATTCATATGTTTCTTTTAGAATTTGTCTTAGGAAATATATGTATATATTTAGCCTAATGAAAAGACAACACACATAAAAGACAAGACAAATAACGTGTAAGAAGACTATATTAATATTATTAGTATTATTATTATTAATAATAATAGTAATATAAATTTGCATTAATAATAATAATAATTATAATAATAATAACAATAATAATAATAATAATGACAATAATAATGATAATGATGATGATAATAATACTAATACTACTACTACTACTACTACTACTAATAATAATAATAATAATAAGACTGGGATCGTGGGAAGGCTTAGTGCCACTCAAATTCCAGTATAAACCAATGCCCACTCCCAGCGAGAAATCAATGGTAAGCGGCTGTTGCGATGACGCAAATTTATTTGCAAATGCTATCGAAGGAGGTGGAGAGAGCTTGACGTCTGTGGAGACTTGTTGTCACTCAGCTTCCAGAGAATACCACAGGTATCCAAACCGATCGTTTGCTGACTTGTGTGAAAGCTCCATGTGAGCCAAGAATAATAATAATAATAGTAATAATAATAATAATAATAATAATGATGATGATAATAATAATAATTTGAATCCATTAAACACTGCCTCCAAAATGCTGTCCTAGGAAGGCAACACATTAAAATATCCTAAATAATCAAAACGGATGGAATAACAGGGAAGAAAAAACACTAACTAGACATTCACTAGATGGGTGTGATGAAGACTGAAACCTGGGTTTTATTAACACTCAAACTCGACTTAAGCTCAATAGACGTTGCCGGTGAGAAATCAATGTTAAGCGGCTGTTGTGATAACGCAGATTCATTTGCAAAGTTTGTCGTGTTTCCAGTACTCACACGCGGTGAGTACTGAACATCTGGGAAGAAGTGATATCATTCAGACACCAGGTAACTCCACCGTGTGTTTCAGTGCGCAATCTCTGATAATAACCGTTGTGACAGCTTCCAGTGCGTGCACATTAGCGTAACAATAATAACTAACAAGGACATAACATAGAAATAGCGCAATTGTATCATTTGGATGCAGGATATTAATGCTATGATAAAACATACTTCTATTCTCTAGACATCTATCGCGAACTCAGACAGTAAGATAGAATTGTACAACCTTGTTTAAAAGTACATATACTTATTAAGTAAACTGGTCAGTGTAGTTGGAAAATATGTGTCCACCCCCTTGTAGGAATGTCTGACATATTTCCATAGTGTATACGTTCGGCACGTACGACGACCACATTCTCGTTCCGTCAACCATGACTGAATCGAGGTTCGAAGTAATTCGCAATTGTATTTTTCGGTCGCCCACACTGAGAATTCAACCTTGAACATTCAGGGGAATATCACTTTTACAATTGATTTTTCCACGTACTCGTCGACTCAAAGAGCAGGTACTCTCCGACGAAAGAAAATATTCTTCGACGCAAGGATCACTGTGGCAGTGACCCTTGCGTCGAAATTCCAGAGTTCGACAGAAACACTCTCAAATCGACAGGATGCACCTGAAGAAGGTAGGAGGTTACATTGATCGAAACGTTATGAAAATGACTAATGAGAACAGTAGTCCGATGAATCCAAATAAAAAGAAAAATTTATTCTCATCTAAAAAATTTTAAAAACTTCATATAATTCGTTATTTTGTTATCTAACGTCGGTTTAAATCTGATAACGATTGTTTATCCTTAATTCAATATTTTAGCTTGTCTCTTTATAAAATGTAATTCCATGATTTATTTTAGAGTTTATCATGAATTTTATCGCCTTCTGTTCTTAGTTTTGTTAACTTATATTGTATGTGATTGTTTATAATCATAATTAATTATGTTGAAAATAGTCATTCATATAAAATTGAATAATATTTATGAGTTTATTTCATTTAGATTAGTCAAGCGGGTCATCTATATATAAAAGTTAAGTGCCAGATTTTTTTATCTTTTCTTATGACTACTATAATTATTTTTAATGTGCTTATTTCTTATGTTAACATTATGTAAGCAGACTATTTTTATTGTTTCTATATCGTTATTATTATGTTTTTTGTTATTACGAAGAGTTCTCAAACAGATCATTATCAGTGACAACAACCGGATGTATTTCCTAGAGTGCGGGTGACAAAAAATCTCCCCAAATTTCAGTACTCTTCACTTTTTCTCAAAGTCCCATTTCTCTTCGTACTCATCCAGTGGAAGTCTGGTTAGTGCTTTCTCTTCGCTTTTTCCACTCTGATCGAAACTTAAGGAGCGTAACCCGTACAATGTTGCATATTTAGTTTCTATCGTTCCGTGTGGTAACAAGGATCAAACAAACACACAGAAAAACTGACGTTCCACATGCACAATCTGCGATATAATTCCAAATGAAGCAACATAAGACAGTAAACACTTAAAACAAATTATTTTAACATTTGAATGAAATTACAGGACACATCCAATAAGCAGGTGCTTCTCAAAATAATATATTCAATCTTGATACATTTTATAGCATGTTACATCTAAGCATACGTTTTTAAAAGTTGCCACCTGTGGAATACGTTACTGTAGAATGTTTTTCTACAGATTATATACTCACATTCTATTCCAATATCAGCAAATGTTTGTTAAATATGCTTGTGAATTAATCAGACTTTACACTCTGTCATTATACTATTCTCTCGTGCAACTTAAATGTCACATATTCTTATTCTCGAATCGTTTTTTGATCTCATAAACTTGTGAATTATTTAGATTAGAAAGCTATTAGACAATATATCATCGCGCACCATTAGCTTTAGCAAATGCGCCGTGAAAAATATTCGAAAATAAAGAGAAAATGAAAGATGTGAGATAAACATTAAAGATAACATTTTTTATAAATTCCCGAGATAAAAGACGTTTACCTTTTCAAAGTTGGGCGATAGGGGTTTTCTTAAACTTGACTCCATGCATCCGAAAAGTATGTGATTTGCAATGAATAAGAGTTGTGCCTGAGAATTTATTTTTCTACACAGTCACCACCATTCTTGGCGCACTTTTGCCTCTATTGATGCATACATTGTAAGAACCTGGAGTTTGCTTTGTCACTCACATGTTTGTCGCCACTCGGAAATCGACAACCCCGGTTTCTATCTGCGCTGAAATCTACTGTATCGGCCTCGTAAACGTTCAACAGGCGTCCATGAATGTTGATCGCTTCAGCTTTTCTTGGAAAGAAGAATTCGATGACGCATCTCTGCAACTGAATGTTCGTCCGTCTCTGGTGAATAGCCACACCCCTCACACTGTTACAGTTTTACTATGCATAGGTATTAGCAGAAAACGGAGAATATAGATGAGTAAACCTTGACCACATATCTTAATATTCAACAGGTAGCAATAGTTTCTGTTTCACTTTAAAAAAAAAAAATCATGGTTATGGTTTTAAATCAGCATAGCTCCTCGAATTTACAATAGGATATATATATAACTTTTTCCAGTTAGTTGTGAAACCATGGACTTCCTGCACATTTGGCGTGCTGCATATACAAGACGGTCTTGGAGAAAATGTTTTCTGTTTTCATTGATTGATGACCCAAAAATATTTTCACGGCAATATGCGGAAAACATGTAAAAACACATTGGTTTCTTATTGGCTTTTTAGGATGAAAAGCACGGATATGTCACGATGATACTCTTGATCCATTCTGCCATCCTCCAATGAAGAAAAAATCCTCCTAGATCGAAGGTTTTATTTTATTTGTTCTAATCCAAAGTGGCATTTGTTATGGAGCTGAATTTTCCTATTAAAAACCAACCGTCTGTTTAACTTTGTCATTGTGAAGAGACGAATAAATAGAAACACTGAACGCTCATGCATCATTATGCATGAACAAGTGATACTATTACTGCTGACGTACAATATCACAAATGTTATTCCAGACAAGGCATAATTTTAAACGCTCTTCCAGATTTTCACGACTATAAAAAGATGCATTTTTTATTTCAACTTTACTCCAAACAAGGCAAAATGTCAATTGATGTAGGGACTACAATCATCGACATAAGTTCCAGGGATACTATGTAGGGTGTTGAGTAGCAAAATTTTTGCTCACATTAGACTTGCACTTTCTGCATGTTCGTACAGTTTGGGAAGCAGGAAAACCGGAAGGGAATTCAGAGTTTAGCACATCTGGGAAAGAAACTATTAGAGTAGAATGCTTTCTTACATTAAGACATTTCTACTGTGTAAGGGTGGAACTTTACTGATGTCGGGTTTGACGGGAGTATTTACGTTGAGGGGGTACAAGGCTTGTAGTTTGTGGGAGTACCCACGATTAAAATACTTGTAAAAGAGGCAGAGAGATGCAGCACTTTGTCGGTGGGACAGAGGTTGAAGCCTGGATGATGTCCAGGAGTGAGAGACCAGTAGCAAATGCACTAGCCCAGATCTGTCAACAATACTCTATAAATATCAGAGAGGCGGTAGCACTCTCTATATAGGGATGGCCCGTACACGCTTATATACGCCTACAAAACAAAACTATCCACATCTCAACTAAAATCAACTTATAAGTTTCAAAAAGCACATATTCTTACAGGGAAGCGTCTTACGAATCCAGCGAGTGTCAGAACGTCGGTTAAAATGTCAAAAGAGAGCAGAAAAAAAGGGTACAAAAATGGTCAATTGTTCTTCTTTCTTCTTTCTTCTTTCTTCTTCTTTCTCCTTTCTTTTGAGACGATGTATCTCGGTGTACGAACGGTCTCTGATAACAGTTCACGCATCAATCGACTGCTCTTTACACGGAGAAATGCAGTGATCCATCGCTTTTTAGCTAACTCGATAATTAAATAAGATTACGTGTAATAACAAGTTTTAAACACTATATACCCAATGTAGACAGACCACTTCGAACACGGAACTTCTCTCAAAAGGGGCAGCTATAAATAATACACCGGATGCTCACAGACGTTCCAGTTTTCCAGTGGCCTATATTTCTTGGACGCTGAATATTTGAGGTGAACGTTAAGGTTTTTCCTTTAAACAGTAACCCACCAGCGTTAATGAAACCACGAAATATTTATCTCAGTTGATCAAAAGTGTTATAAGAGTAACCTATCAGCAAGTACGACGTCAAAAAACAATGATATAAAAACAAATAATTCTTCAGATTTTGGACTGTAAAATATGTACAAAATGTCAATGCTGTGACAAGGATTCGAACCTAGGTTAGCACGGCCACAACGTGGGGTCCTAAACTCTAGACGATCACGGCTAACACTGACGTCTGTCGCTCTTGGCAGAAAGACACATGACTACTGTCAAACTATTCAAAAATAAGGAGGAAACTTGAAATTCGCATGCATGCGCAAAAATACACTATAGCAACCATTGTTAAATGCAGCTGAATCTCTTTGCTCGCTAAGAAATGTAGATCAGACCAGTTCTTCTTAGAACTCACCAAACGCAAAAGGAAATAAGATAAATTAACCGCAAAAGAAACTGCAAGAAAGTCATCTTCTAACTCACTGAAAGCTGACCAAAAAGAATCAAAATCCAAGCCCTAGCCACAAAAATAACTAGATATTGTGGCTACTATACACAATCTACTTATAAAAACAAGTAAGTTTTCTAAAATAAACTACAATAAATTAACCAAGTAACCTCACACTGTCACTGATTAGGGCTTCATATAAAGATAACAACTACACTATTGGTGTATATACCGTTCCACACTTTAACTATTGGTGACGGGGCAGTATCTCAATTCTACGAGAGTTGTCTTGCTATAAGATAAGTGATATTATAGTAAGATACACATAAGTGTTATATGTTTACATTTAATAAAAAATGCCAAAGTCAGCACGTAGTAAAAAAGATCAGAGAAATATAGACTATGAAAAAAACAAAGTCAAGGTATTATCTGAGCAAAAAGAATACTATCAGAAAAATGCTGAAATAATAAAAATTAAGTATCATGCAAATCCTTAGGCAAAGAAGGCTGCCTCACGTGCTGACTCAAAAGCACGGTATAACAGGGATCCCGAGGGGAAAAAACTGCCTCACGTGCTCTTTATAACAAAGAACCAGAAAAAAAGAAGGCTGCCTCACATGCTGACTCAAAAGCACGGTATAACAGGGATTCTGAGGAGAAAAAAACTGCCTCACGTGCTCTTTATAACAAAGAACAAGAAAAAGAAGGCTGCCTCACGTGCTCTTTATAACAAAGAACCAGAAAAAAAGAAGGCTGCCTCACGTGCTCTTTATAACAAAGAACCAGAAAAAAGAAGGCTGCCTCACGTGCTGACTCAAAAGCACGGTATAACAGGGATTCCGAGGGAAAAAAGCTGCCTCACGTGCTCTTTATAAGCTGCTTCATGCACAAACTGTTATAAAAAGACCTAAAACCCAGCAGGAAGCGACCTGCTACTAATGGAGGCGGCAATGAGCCGCCTCCTAAAAAAGACAATACTATCATGAATGTAAGTTTAAAAATAAGACTGTAAGTAAAAATACTAATTAACAAGAATAAAAAAGCATTGGAAATGCAAAAGGATATAGGGGTGGTATGCCAAAAAGTATACAAACAAGATAGCTATGAATGGCTAGGCACATGGAAATAGAATTGCATCCAAAGTATAGCCCTATAGCTTTTTACAACCGTAATGATGGCACGGAATGAAGATTGGAGAAAAGCTATAGGGCTATACGTTGGATGCAATTCTATTTCCATGTGCCTAGCCATTCATAGCTATCTTGTTTGTATATTTTTTGGCATACCATCCCTATATCCTTTTGCATTTCCAATGTTTTTTTATTCTTGTATATAGAAAGAAATACAGAATAGTTTCAGGTGTAAGTAACTTTCTAGCACGGTAGAGAGTGGCCACCTTCTTCGCAGCAGCATCTGCGATGCTCTCAATATATCTCTTCTAATTCATGTACCCTGGGAACGTAAGTAATGTCTCTTCAGCTATAGCTATTGGTGGTTGAGAATGTTTCTTGTAGTTATTGAAGGAAAAAAAAAACTTACTCTTCGCACTATTGAAGGTTACCATCCACTTTTGTCCCCCTTCCACTACAGATGAGGTCATCCTCTAGTGTTTCCGCTATTGCCTTAGATATGTGTTCAGTCGTTTTCCTCTCGTACCTGTTATAGAGTGTGGTTACATCAGCCAATATACGCATCTCAGAGGCAATTTTACCAGCGAGGATACTTATTTATATTAGTTATAATATAGGTGCAAAGATCGACCCCTGAGGTACACCCGCATTTATATCATATTGTTTAGACGTACGCCCGTTGAAGACAACATGGATTTTTCCCGTTTTTCAATTAGGATTTAATTATGTTAAGTATTCGTCCAGTGATACCGTATGATCTGATTTTCCTTGAAAGAGCATCGTGCCAAAGAAAGTAATGGACTATTTCATTATATATAAATGATGACAGTCGCGACGTGTTTTTTATGCTATAGCAATCGACGAACGTGTGAATATTTTTCCTTTCTCTTCTCGACTTCACGCCAAGTGTAAAACTGTTTCTAAACTGTTCCTTTGTAAACAGAGGCTCTCCCTTGGGTTTCATTCTTGCCAAGTTACGTTACATAAGTTCATTTCTGAAAATGGATTGGCTATCATACGTTGGAACAGCGTGACGGTGCGACATTTTCTTGGCTTCAGAGCTTGAAGTATCCATGCAAGCGGAAGTGCCAGACCTAATTAGGTCAGAGGATTCGTTGAAGTTCCCTTGGGGGAAACAAGCCAGTAAACAATTAATACCCCAAACTATCATGTTTTATAGTCTGATATCTCGGCATATCCTGTTCTGGTATCGATCTCTCTCCTATGAATACATAAAAACTAACTTAAAGATCAATACGCGCGAGTATATACATAGGCTCTAAGAAAATATACACTGGCGCATTAATTGAAGTATAGGAACTTATTAATGTAAGCATAGGAAGACTGGCGCATTAATTGAAGTATATATATATATATATATATATATATATATATATATATATATATATATATACCTGTTTGTACTGATAATGTGTTTGTTGCTTTCTTTGTGCTTGACAATGAGTGTATCCGCTTCTTATTCATAGTAAACAAAATTGTAACTAGATTCACCTACCTGAGACAATCGTAATGTAGCTCGAGTATATCATCTTTATCTGATGCCCATCCATATTAATATTTTGACTTCAAAGCATATAGCTTAGAATGAGGATGGTTACATTCAATGCTACCAAGACTAAACTCGTTTCCTTCAATAATTACAAGAAACATTCTCTACCACCAATAGCAATGGCGAATGACTCTTTATCTGAAAGTACATCCTTTAAACTCCTCGGCCTAACGCTCTCAGGAAACATGCGTTGGAAAAATTACATTGAGAGTATCGGCAGGACCGCTACGAAGAAGGTAGGTTCTCTCTACCCTGCTAGAAAGATACTAACGCCTGAAAGTATCATATACCCCTATAAGGCCACCATCTGCCCATGTATGGAGTATTCTTATCATATTTGGGCTGGTGCATCTGCCACTAGTCTCTCGCTCCTAGACAAGGTGCAAAAGAGAGTCGCCAATCTGATAGATCCTGAACTGTCATCTAAACTTCAGCCTCTGTCCCATCGACGAAATGTTGCATTCTTCTGCCTCTTCTACAAGTACTTTAACGGGTAATGTTCTGACGAATTGCAAGCACTTGTACCCCCTCGATGTAAATACCTCCGAAACACCCGGCAAGCAGCTAAATCCCCCCTTCACAGTAGAGATCCCTAGATGTAAGAGAACCACTACTACGGTAATTCCTTACTCGGGACAGCTAGACTTTGGAATTCCCTTCCGGGTCCCTGCTTCTCCAACTGTACTGATATGCAGAAGTTCAAGTGCAACCTAAACCGACATCTTGCTGCCCAACTCCCTACACAGTACCCCTGATTAATATGTCCCTGATAGTAGCCCCCTACAACAAAATGGCAATGTGCCTTGTTTGGGGTCAAAATGTAATAAAAAAATTATAATGAATATATATTTGTCTTTTTAGCTACATAGACATAGATGCGTTTACGTTAATGTATTAAAAAAAGCCTTTATGGTCGCTTCTTTGTTTAGCTTTTCAATAATACAAGGTGTCGTAAATAGAATTTTTACGTGTAGGCACTCTTATTGATAATACGCACATGAAACTCTAATCCATATTCGGAGTAATCGTCTCCGGCTTCAATGCACTTGTACCGTTCCAACAACTTCTGGAAGGCCCAAATGGAAGTCCTCAAGTGTGAACCTGTGAATGACCTTAGCCACAACCTTTTTCATCAACTCAATTGTATCATAGCGACAATCGTTAAGGTTCTCCTTGAGCTTAGGAGATAATCAAGTCAGAGCAACGTCTGTACTATAAGGAGGGTGATGAACTGCCTTGATGCTTATCATAGTTAAATGCTCTGTGACAAAGATAGAGTACCATTAAGATAAACTTCGCGCAAATCTTCCGCATTTTCAATTCCTGTTCAGTTATTGTCTCTACGGGGCCACAAAAAAAAATCCGAATCCATGAAATTCTTTATTTGACTAATCAACTTTAGTTTTACTTTCTTACTCCTCCCACCCGTTTCATAACTCCTCAAAAACTACCTCTGTTCCTTGAATCTCTTGTGTCACTCCAAAAACTGATGCTCTACTTATGAAAGATGGTTCAAAATCAGTGTGATACATTACATACGTTTCTGTGGCATTTTTCCTGATGAACAATGTTCTTGCATACGGTTCCTCTAAAGCATTCTCATGTCCAGATTATATATTTTTTTTAATTTTCATGTGACAATAAGGTTTTAGAAACGTGTATTCCAATCCGTGTTGCAGCTGTTCATTTAATCTTGAAATAAATAAAAATAAATTGGTCAGTAATATCATAAATATATAGCAATAGTATACAGAATTTTCGACTGTCTACAACAATTTTAAATGCCTGTACAAGAAGTACGAATGTTTATTGACTGTACCTCGTGGATCTAGTTTAACAAAAAATATATGTACATATATATATATATATATATATATATATATATATATATATATATATATATATATATATATAGTTAAATAGAGAAGGTGAATTTCAGTTACTGAATAGATTTAGTTCTTAGAAAAAGCAGTGAGGGATTTTCAATATCAAAAGGTATAAATATGGCATGGATCGCTGGAGTTGTTTTTATTTTCTCATTTAATAGCAAAAGCGTTGAATAAAACAGCACAAGAAACCCATTACTGGAGGCTCAAATGAGCGGAAATAAATGAAGCAGCTCAGTGCACATACTAATTTTGATGAGTCGTGTACATTGTGTCTGAATGTTAATTTTGAAATTCAAATTTTTAGGATTCGTATTAAATTGTGGAAATGAAATAATAATAAACTGTATACAACGAAAATATTTTAGTATTTTACAAAAGAAAAAACATTTTTATTGAAACATAGATTCCACGCGGTCAATGTTATAATAAGCTCGATTATTAATTCACCATGTTCAAGAAAGCGTATGTAAACCTATAAAAAATAAAATAATATAATAGTAAGTAGAAGACAGATGAATGTTTATCTCGGTAAAGGCTGGTCATTGGCTACTAAAAACATAAACCTGTGAGCGGGAATAAATATGAATCGGATAGGTTAGGTAGATACACATTGTGTATGTATAAATAAACCAGATAACGTAACTTTATACATTCTTAACCTAACGATTCCGTACAGAAATTGAAACGCGGGAGATTCTATCCAGCTTAACGGCAGGATAATTTTTTTACTTCATAGATCTATTCTCGTTGTTGGCAGTGTTAAAGTATATGCAAAACATTGAAAAATAAACATATGTCTCCTTATAACAATTTATGTATACACATGAAACGATACGATCAAGCCTTTAAGTGCTTCACACTTATCATGCAACATATTATTAGCTACTCATATTTTTTCTACCGCTCTCCACCGATTCAAGACTGTACCCTAATATACAAAGTCCCTGACAGCATAGATACAGCACTCTCCCTCGATACTAGCCACAGAAGTACATGCATTTGGTGACTTCAATGTTCACCACAGTAAGTGACTTGAATTCTCTACATTCATAGATGCAGCTCGTAACACAACACATAGTTTCTCGATATCTTATTCCCTATCAGAGACGAATACATTTCCGACACATTTCCTAGACCAGCAAGATCAACATGCCCAACTTCGTGATCTCTTTGAACTACAGTTCTAGATGATTGTGTAATGACTGCCCATAGCCCATTCGAGGATGCTGATCATGCTGTGATAATGGTAGAAATCACCCTAAATTCTTACCCCAACGAGTTATTATAAAAGGGCTGACTAGTAAGCCATCAGGAATCTCATCAGACATGCCCTATGGGGAAATATATTTCCATTACGGCTGAACAGTGGGCTACTGAGACCACTGCAATTTATGTTAGTAGCCCCATATTCAAAGTGGCACAGTGCATTGTTGTGGCACAGTGCATTGTTATGGGAGAGAATTTAATTATATATATATATATATATATATATATATATATATATGTTTATATATATATATATATATATATATATATACCGCTCCCCATGTGGGGGTACCAAATTGGTTAAAAGGGAAAATTATTCCCAACGCGTATTTAGGTAGAAATGCACTTTCGTAAATAATTGAATTCATTCAAAACATATCGCTAAAAAAAAACAAAACAAAACAACATATATATATATATATATATATATATATATATATATATATATATATATATACACTAGTGAGCATAAAAAATAGGCGAAATGAATGTTGTACATTTTATTGCACTAAAAGCTATATTGGACAAAAGAAAAATTGAACAAGGAACCTTACACGAGACTTATAACAGAAAACAAGATGCTATTTCATTCGCTTTGCACAGATTTTCACATTTGTCATTGTTCAAAAAAGATCTTCCAGCCAATGCACGAGATATTATGAACCAAAAATTTCGATTAGGTAGAAATTGGGGCTATGACCTGGCCAATATATCACATAAACTGAGTTATCAGAAAACCATTTTTCTGTTATTTAGCAGTGTGTGCATGGGCATTATCACGTTGACAAATAATTTTAAGCTTCTGAATTTTTAGTAACAGTTCTGGTTCTAATATTCGAATGTATTCCTTTGCATTGATTGACCTTTCACATCTAATAAGTTCCCCAACTCCTGCTGCATTAAAAGTTCACCATACCATTATCCCTCCATTTCCGTGTTTATCAATCCGTTTTATGCAACTTGACGAATATCTTTCTCCAGTTCTTCGATTGCACCGTTCGGGATAATCAAGAGCATCACTAACAAATAAAAATATTGATTCATCTTACAAGAAACCATTCCTGAACCAGTCTGTATCTTTCTTAACATGAGAAAAATCTTTTTCTATCATTGATGTTCTTTTAGATAAAAATTGCTTCTTTGCACACCTTTTAGAGGAAATCCCGTTCTTTCATTTGTCTAGATATTGTATATCTAGAAAGAAAATTTCCAGCCCTTGTTTTGAATTCTTTGCTATGGTCATCATAAGTTTTCTTTTGATCTTTCAAAACAGTTTATTTAAGCCTGTGTTCGGCCTTAAAATTGGATGTTCTAGTGCGACCAGATCTAGATTCCTCTTACCAAGCGTTCGACTTCAAACTTTTGACCAATTCACCTCACTGCAGAAAAAGATTTTTTTATATCTTCGCCAAGATGCGGTTTTCCCATTTTTAGGATTAATTTTTTCACTTATTAATATATGCTATAATAATAATTATCTGCAAAATAGAAATTTTCAGTTAAAATTAAGTAAAATTCGTGGAAAAATATTGAAAAATCAATTTTTTCCTTCGTCAACTCTTGGCCCATTTTTGCTCGTAAGTATACATATATATATATATATATATATATATATATATATATATATATATATATATATATATATAGATATATATATATATATATATATATATATATATAGATATAGATATATACCTGCTTGTGTGTAAATATACAATGATAATGTGTGTTTTCTGTGGTTGACAATGTGTGTATCCGCTTATTATTCATAGTAAACAAAATTGTAACTAGATTAACCTACCTGAGACAATCATAAGGTAGCTCGAGTGTATCATGAATATTGTAACTTGGAGATAACCTGCATTAATGCTTAGAATTATAATAAATACATACCTGTCTTTCTGGTAACATCGACATAGCTGCATTTATATTTATGTATAAAAAGGCCTTTATGTTGGTTTCTTCGTTTTACTTTTTCTAAATTATACGAATAAGTTTCTAGACCTTTTTTGTGTTGGAACTTTTATTGATAGAACGCACAGGAAACTCTTATCCCTATTTGAATTAATATATATATATATATATATATTATATATATATATATATATATATATATATATATATATATAATATACTAGAGTACCCGTGACCCGTTCTGTCAGTATGTTATATTAGCTATGAAAATAAGGTATAAGCGTTACACTTGTGACGTAAAGAAATCGTTTTTTTTGTTTTTTTTTGTTACTCAACAGAAACATTTCTATGAAAATGTATTAAAATAAAGAAGAATATAGATAGATTTCTATGAGTCGTTCTGTTTATAATTGCTTATTTCTAAAACAACATTGAATTATAAGTGGTGTGCCATACATTAAATTTGCATTGAACAGATGGCATAATACTATAAGTTAAATTCAAATTTTATTATAACTTTTAATTTAAAGCAAATAAAACATTTGGGACGCTGAAAACATACACAGTAAAATAATACGGTTTATAGTCGCGGTGATTATTTATTTGTAATACAATAAAAATATTTTCGGGGTTATTTATGTATATTGGTAGTGTATAAGAATAGATATGAATGTTTTTTAAGAAAGGTGTATTAATATGGAGAATAAATTAAAACAATGGTAAATCTCCGTGTAAAATGCTCTTTTGGTTGTCAGCGGGTTAAAGTAGATTTATGTGTAAGAAAATCCGTTAAAATAACTTAAACGTAATACGGAAATGAAGGATGTAAAAAATGCAGAAAGTATTACCAATTGTTTATGCGAATAATTTAAACGCAGATAAAAAAAACAAAATCATGACGCTGAAAACGTACACAATAAAACAATAAGTTTTATTGGTGCGTTGATTATTTGTTTATATACGTATGCACAACCGGAAGTCGAAAAGCGGATGTTGGGTTACAACACTCGTTACAAGGTCATTTGAGTTTTAGAATTATACATATGTGTGTGTGCGTGTTGATTTTTAATTTATATAGCGATATTAACAGCTTCGAACCGCTGTTATTTATTTATTTTTCTGTTACCTTACGGATTATAAAGAGCTATAATATAATATACATACACACACACAAACACACACATATATATATATATATATGTGTGTGTGTGTGTGTGTGTGTGAATAAGTCGCCCAATTTTATATTATGCATTTTTATTTATATTTATTATTAAATATTATTAAGTGCATAACAGGTATATCCATGGACATGTATGTTTCTAGCTCTCAGCCAACATCAGAACGGGTTAAGATTGAACGCATGACACCAGAATAGTACAAATGAATTACGATGACTCATGCACGTTTTTGATCGATTTTATATGCATGATTTTATGTTTTTTTTTAGTTATATTTATATCTGTGTGTGTGTGTGTGTGATGAAAAAAACATTTTCCTAATGAAATAGTCCGCATGATCACAAAGATAGTAGTTGCCTTGTTTGTATGTTTCATGAAACCATTATTGCAACGTTTCTAAGAAAAGCTCGCGTCACCTTAAAATTAATAGATTTAACCCCCCCCCCCCGCCAGTTCTGAGCTTAGTAATAAGGATGATTAAATAAGGTGCTTTCAAATCTAACATCCTTAATTAACAAAATAAAGCATGTGTTCGTTATCCTGATGCTTTATAAATCGTAAAACATTTACCAGAATATATTAATAAAGCAAATTCAAACTACATTAGTAATGTATAGAATGCATCTTTTAAAAAAAAGAAAATGAAACGTGTGTATACACACACACACACACACACACACACACATATATATATATATATATATATATATATATATATAGTGAATGAATGACAAAGAACTATATTCCAAAATTCATGATGTTGACCATCTTATAATTTATTCCTTTAATTTAGTTGGCTATTATAATTCTTGACATCTGCTTATTAGTGCAAAAGAAATCACTTAATTATTATAGCAATAAGTCAATCTATTATGCCCTTAACTATTCAGAAGAAATATATGGAGAAGAATTATATTATTTCTTTAATTCATGGTTATCAATAATGGCTCATTGAAAACCCACGGTTAATTGAAATAAATATAATTTATCCCCATATATTCCTTGCTTCAAATAATAAATTCTTAACTTGAATATATATATATATATATATATATATATATATATATATATATATATATATATATATATATATATATATATATATATATATATACTAATCTACAGAATTTAACTTATATCATTACTCTCTATTCTTTATATATTGAGTTTCACCTGTTTGGCTAGGATCGTCCTGGAAATATTATCTCACTATAATATCTTATGGGGCAATTCAGTTGATTTCTAATCTGTGACTTATCTCATTTATATAAATATATATATATATATATATATATATATTAATATATATAAATATATATATATATATATATATATATATATATATATTTATATATATATATATATATATTGCATGTTGTATCCACGTGTATTCCTTTTTAATATATTTAAATATGTATGAATAAAAATCAATACGAAAAAATGTCAATATTTATATATTTTGTGTTTATTTCCTTTTTTATTATTTTGTTGGAATACAAAAAGTCTTTAGAAAAAAATCAAGAATGCTTCTTTCAAAAGTACATAATTTTCATCCGATCCTTCGATCTTCCTCAGTGTGAATTCACATTACCGATTAATTGTCTCAAACATAAGCATGGTCAGTGTGGCGACTATGACATTTAAATATGAATAAGATATAAATACTGTAATTATATATATATATATATATATATATATATACAGAGAGAGAGAGAGAGAGAGGGAGAGAAAACGAGAGTGGGGAGAGAGAAGGAAACACAACAATATACCAATATAAATATATATAATAATGCATATATACTCAACCGTTAGGTAATATTAATAGGTAGATTACATCAATTAGGAGTACGGGATATATATGCTATTTATATATCTAGGTATTTCGAAGCTTAACTTATATGTCGACCTTAGCGTTTAATTTTTTTCTGTGATTGTGTCACACACGCACTCAGGACTTAACTGATTACTACTGTATGTGTAGAAGTGTGTATTTTCTTTAATGAGTTATCTTGTTTTATATGTTTCTACGTTTGAGCCATGGTGCTTTCCTCCACGGCAGTCGGCAGTATGGGCGACAACGACAGAAGAGAAGACAAATGAGAACGAATTCAGAACACAACGTTGCAGTCGCTGATTGTTGTCGAGGAGAGTAGGATGTGTGTGCAGTCAGCACCAACCCTATTCAGTGTTACACCGGCTTCCCCCGAAGGAGGAAGTTTCGTGGAAGTATGAAATTCATAAGCGGTCCCCAGTCGCATGTATATATTAGGGGAGATGGCGACGTTAGGTTTTTGCAACTTTTTTTGCAGGGAGGTATCGACGTACTCCTACATACAACACCGGTTCTTCCAAAATTGGTCACTTATTTTAGTAATGACCAGGCTCAACATTGCTTAATTCGGTGATCTGACGGAAACCGGTGTGTCGACGTGATTATGCCGTATATGAGAGAGGAGGATGTGACTGTATATGTTTTAGAATGATTTAGATGAAGAGGAGGCGAAAATGATTAAAATCTCTATTGAAACGATGCTGTTAAAGGGTGACTTATAAATATTGAAATTCCAAAATAGTGTGAACATGTTCCAAGAGAGATAATAACGATACATATGTTGATTTGCATCGCAGAAATACCTAGATTAGGACCCAGGCGCGGGGCGAACCCTCTAGGAGCTGATGGACCCGTAGATCTTCCCAGGTCATCCGTCTAGGAGAAGGAAAACTCTGAAGCTACACCTAGGGGAGGGAGACCTCTTCAGTCCTGGACGGCAACCTTCTTAGAGCTGGTGACTCAAACAAATCACCGGTTGGCGAACCTAAACTGCTTAAGGAGAAGATAGGCTCTGTCTATCGCCCGGCTTTCATACTCCTTCTTTGCCTATTGGCTAGGCGTAGAGGTACTATCACAGGGACTTGTCTGAATCATCCAGTGGTTGACCTTGTTTCCTGACTAGGGCAATGAACGCCGCTTTTCCCCGCTCCCGCCTCATCCCATCCACCTAAACTGGACACAGTGGGGTGCTTCAGTGCCATATATGACGGTGCAGTTGGACTGAGCTGGCTTTGCCAAATGGATTCATAGTAGCCCCCTGCTTCAAAGTGGCACTGTGCCTTGTTTGGGGTGAAAATTGATTTTTTTTTTAAATTATGGATTGAAAAAGGTAAAAAGTGTTAAGAATTTGTGGATGTATTTACCATTTGGAGCGCTTATTTGTTATAACTCATATGAAAACACACTTTGGGTAAACAATAAGAAAAAAAGACTATATGGCAGTACATGAGTCAGTTTTTAATATAATCTTAGTAAGTATCACATCAACGAGTGATGACCAAAATGTAGGTGGTTACCTCTTGAAAACTTTAATTTACCATATAAGAAATTTTGATCAGCAAAGAATTTTTAATTTCAGATTTAACATACTTATAAACATAAAACCTACGAAAAAAGGAAAGTATCGTTAGAGAAACGTTATGTTTCGAAAACTAAAGAAGCTATATATAGCTGTGAGCACACGCACGTGATGATTATTCAAAAAAAGTAATACTGTAGCCATTAAACAGGTGTTTGATTCAGATTTATACAATTTTATTGTTGCGTTGGTTTTCTTTAGACGTGTAGAAAATGGAATAACCTGCGGCACTTATAACTTACCGATGGATAGGGAGGAGTAATCGACCTTCCACTGTTGTGCGAAATAATAATATTTTCTGGTAAAATAATCGATGGTGCCAAGGTGAATTCCCTTTTGTAACTCGAATACATGTTGGAAAATAAAATCACTGCGACTGCGACTGCGACAGCAAGGCTTCTAGTAGTTGAGAGAGGAAGGAAAGTGCAGTTGAAAGAATTTACAAGAAAACGTAAAGAAATTGAAACAGCAATAAATTGTGTGCATTTATGGATTCGAGAAATATATACTACGGAAAAAATAATAAAAAAACAACCTATAATTAATAAATTAAGGAGAGGTTTTTCTTTGTGTAAGAAGTTGAGTATACATATGTGTTTTGGCTGTCGCCGCGCGTGTTTACGTGTGTGTAAATACAATAGTCTGGAAGATGAGTGTGTATGTGTGTGTGTTTGTGTGTGTATTACGTTAGGTTGAGAATGTACGTACGTGTGACAGTGTGTATATGTTGGCGTCGGTGTTCATGATCATCATTAATTCATTTCGTATGAATTCGATGATTATTTTGGGGATTCGTTTCTAGAAAATCCAAAGGTACTACTGCAAAGCTTGTCCATATACTTAAGCGAAAGCTTTTATGTAAAATCATATATTTTTTTAATTGACAGACAGGTTGTCGGTATGTGTCGTTTACCATGGATTTACCTTCCCCTCCTTTCCCTGAACATTAATCGATGCGTTTGACGTGGGCACGTGGGTCGTCTGTCAGAAAATAGATGACAGAGAAAAGACAATGTTGTTAAATATTCTCCCTGGAAAGCACTGATTGATTGAATAAAGGTATTGTGAGATACTAACAAATCAGCAATCGATTTGTAAAACCAATTATCATTGCACTGCTCATTCCTTTCGCGGGCATTGCTTTATTTTCATTTCACTCTATTTTCATCGCAGCTATCATTGATCAGTAATCATGTAAAATCATTTGTGTCATTTTTCTTTTGGTTTAACGTTTTTAGCGGCCATTTTTGTGCATCACATTAGCATTTAGGTTTATTTCTTTTATCAAACTTGTATCCACATCATGTTTTAGTGTTCTATATTGTGGTACAGCAATGTACACAGTAAGCACTTTTCCACGGATCCTCTCATTCTAACACACACACACACAAACACACACACACATACACAAACACACACACACATATATATATATGTGTGTGTATGTGTGTGTGTGTGTATGTGTGTGGGGTGAGCGTCGGTGCAAACGTTAGGTCTCCTAAAAATAGTTAAGGAGCTACACAAACAGGTAAGGTACCATAAAAACAAGCGACTCTTTGGGTTACAGGATTTATTTCAATAAGTAATCACCCCAATTTTCAATGCATTCTCACTAGCGATGAACGACGGTTGTGTATTAAAGACCGGGTCGCGGTGTGTCATAATTAAAGACGCCTGTCTTTTTTAAATCAAATAGCTAATGAGCTACAAAGATTGGAACGGCACAATCAAAACGAGTATATATATATATATATATATATATATATATATATATATATATATAAAGCTGAATTATGTGTGTGTGTCTGGTCACTGATAGGTTCCTATATGGTTGACTATTAGAGAAAACTGATCAGATATAATGATAGAAGATGTATCGAGACACAGGAATGGGTATGTTTGATCTGGCATAATGATGATTCATTAAAATTGTGGGGTCTACGAACGCGCCTGGTCCACAAAGTATGGAAATAAAAAATTTTAAAATTAAAAAAAAATGTTTACAAGTGTTTTTGATATAGATGTACATTATAATACTTTGATAAGTATGTTTTAACTTAAATAGGGATGGTATGATAAAAAGGAACAAACTTTAATAAAGACTTTTCATATCTATCTGCGTTAGTATACTTTGATAATTATGTTTCAGTTATATGGTATAATAAAATTATGGGGTGATCGTTCGCGCCTGACTTACATTGAATGGAAATATGTCACAAAGTTTAACAAGATTTTTTAATATAGATACACAGAATATTGTGATAAGTGTTTCAGGGTGAACGGGTATGGTATAATAAATTATGGGGTTTATCTATTTTATTTTTACTTTCATCATATTTTGCTTAGGTTTTGATACCCCGAAATTGGAAGCTATCTCTTTATAACATTTTCTTTTCATAAGCTATCACACTTTAATAAATCAGAGTCCATTTTCTGTAGGCTGTCTCTGAACCCAGTCAACGACGGGTACTTTTGCTAGTATATATATATATATATATATATATATATATATATATATATATATATATATATATGTCTTTCTTTCTCTCTCATCCTCTCCCGCTCTCTCTATCTATATTTTGTCCCTTTCTCTGTCACTCTCTCACTCCCTTCCTCTCTCTATCTCTCTCTCTCTCTCTCTCTCTCTCTCTATATATATATATATATATATATATATATATATATATATATATATATATATATTATAGTGTTTGGGTGTTCAAGGAATGGTTAGTACTTTTTGAGAGGGTTTCGCGTGTTTTTTTCTTAGGACAACTCGTCTACCACTGGACCACACCACTCAGCTCTCACTTGGGACTTTTCGTAGCTCTCGCGTGCCACGAGAGAAGTCACGTGCTAAACAGACAACAGTTTTATCAGGGCTGAACTGGTGCTGCACATTGCAACGCCCTACGAAACCGATTAGGAGAGTCAAGGCCTCATATAATGTCACCAGGCTTAAAGACCCATCCTGCCGGAAACGATTCAATCAAGTGCTAGATTAGAATCTCCAAGATCGTGTTACCAGCGAAGGCAGCACTGAGAAATAGACCTTTTTCTAAAGAAAAAATAAGTGATAGTGCGAAGGATGGTCTTTGAGTGAAGACCAGAACTCACACTGGCTAATTGAATGACAATGATGCAAAGATTAAAGAAGCTATACCTGTCAAGAGCACATATTACAGAGAATGGCTGAATGAACTCTAAACGGAAAGAGTTCAAGGCTCTCCAAGCCAAAGTTCAGACTTATCTATGAGTAATGTAGGACCAGTTGTGGCAGGACAAAACAGCTGATGTTCAACACTACACTGACATTTACAGCGCTTAGGAAATTATTAGCTTACTGAAAACCGATTTCGACCATTCTATCTCCAGCAGCGCCCCACTGCGATCGTCTAATTGGAAGGCACATATCAAGGACACTTCGCGACTGCTGAAGGGACACTGGTTAGTTTACTCAGTCGCCCGGAATCAGATTCCGTACAGCCCATACAAGATTCGCTCGCAAAACCTCCTTTTATCTAGGAGATCAAGACTGAGATAAACCAGATAATCTCCGATCGAGAATAAAGAAAGGTTGACATACCTGCTGACATCTGCAAAGCAGTAGGCCCTGACGCCCTTGTGTCCATCCGCTTCTCATAGTCTGGGAGGAGGATATTAGACCAGACAAATTGTATGATACCCTAATCGTATTCCTCTATAATAACAAGGAAATTAAATCCAACTCTGGGATCTACAGACGTATTGCAATCCTCTCAATTGCCAGAAATATATTTGCGCGGGTCATCCTATAAAGACTCATCACAGTCTCTGGACAGATACTTCCTGAGGCACAGTGCAACTTCAAGCCTGGCAGAAACACTGTAGGTATGATATTCGCCGTGAGACAACTTCAAGAGAAATGCATTGAACAGAAAAAAACATTACTCAATATTCATCAACCCGACCAAAACTTTTGACACTATCAACAGGGAGGCACTTTGGACAGTCTTTGAGTGCATCGATTGTCCCCTAAAGTTTGTGGCGATGATCAGGCTCTTCTATAACAGTATGACTAGGTTAGTCCTTTCCAATGGCAATGTGACGGATGCTTCTGAGATCAGCAACGGCGAGAATCAGGGATTCGTATTAGTCCCGGTTCTTTTTAACAACTTTTTCCCATGTATTCTGTCATATGCTCTCCAAGATCTGGAGAAGGGGTTTACATTCGTTACCGATTGAACGGCTCCCTCTTCGACCTGCGGCGATTAACAGCAAAGACCAGGAGTCTGTGAAATCTCTTCTAAGATGTTCTTTTTACCGAGGACTTCGCACTAGTACCCCCCAGAACAAGACTTGCAGCAAATGCTGAACCACTTCTCTAAAACATCCAAGCTCTTAGGCCTTGCAATAGTAAAGACAGAGGTGCTTCACCAAATGCAACATACTCCCACTCTCCTTCTCTTATCATACCCATTGGCAATATACCACTTGCCAACGTAGAGAACTTCAAATATCTGGGGACTACCATATCATGTAATGGTTTCTTGGACGAAGAAATTAACACTAGAATCAGCTAGCGCTGGGCAGATGCCGTAATCGAGTGCTCAACGAACACAGCATCCGCCTATCTACAAAAATGAATAATTATAATATTGAGGTTCTTCCTTCCCCCCTTTATTGTTTTTTAACACAGTGGTCACCACCTATCAAGGCCCGGAAGCCACTTAGGGATGAGGTGTATTGTAAGTACATTACGTTAGTGTGGAGATTTGATGAAGTGTTTACTTAAGGGGGGCCGTTCATTAGGAATTTGTTTACGTTGGACTTGAAGACATCCAAGTTGTAATCAGGTGGGAAGCAGGTAGACGGAACAGAGTTCCACAGGCGTGCAGTTCTAAGAAAGAAGATTTGTTCATAGAATCCACGTTTTAATTTAGGCACAGATAAAGAGTGGGGGAAATTTTTCACAGTGGATTCAGCTAGACGGGTGTTTTTCGTGAAAAATTGGCGAGGGGAAACCAGAGATTGGAGTTCAGACGAGCACCTGCCATGGAAATAACGATAAACAAAGGATAGGCTCGCAACTTCTCTTCTGTGGGAGAGAGGTTGCAGGGTAGAGAAAAGGGCATCCCCCACTAAGCCACGAAGTCTATTTTGTACTCAGTCAAGGCAGGATAGGCTGTTTTAGCAGCTCCTGCCCAGATATAGCAGCAGTATTCCATCCTTATTGTTGAATGACGTTGACACTGTATCAGAGGCATAAAAAAAACTGGAGCAGATTCCACGGGCGAGCTCTCTGGAAAACATGTAGCAGGACCACAACACAAATCTGAAGGTCCTTGACCAAGTAAAGTTCACCAGCATAGAGGTCACCATCATAAAGACTAAACTTCAATGGGTTAGACACGTGATTTGAATGGAGTAGTGTTGGATGCCGAGAAGTCTGATGTACGGGGGGCTCCGGGCTGGCAAAAGGAACCAAGGTCGATCTACATTGCGATATAAGTATACGGTCACAGCCATCCTCCAGTGGTGCTACATCAAACCGAAAGTCCTGAAGTGTTATGCAATGGACAGACTAAAGTGGTGAGGCTCAGTTTATAAAGATGCTGCCAACTTTAAGGAAGCTCGATGAAAACTCACTGCTGCTAGAGAGATACAACGCAGTGAAACCTGAGCAGTGATCACAACAACTGTTTTCGGTGGCCCCACTGTTCAAGAATATGTGCCTTTAGGCTGGGGTTGTTCAGCAACCTCCGTATCTATAGATGAGATGCATATATATATATATATATATATATATATTTAGTAGAAATGGTAATTAATAAAAACTGAAGAAAGTGCTCAATACTGTTGTAGAGCAAATATGCGTTTTATTTTTATTATCGTATCTGTATGTTAAGTTACAGACGGGCAAAAAACAGCCGGGTAGAAGAAACAATAATGTAACTTAACATAAAGATACGGTAATAAAAATAAAACGTATATATATATATATATATATATATATATATATATATATATATATATAAATGTTTAGAGGTACAGAATTTAAATAAAGTTTTAAATATAATGGGCGAAAGTCTCTCGAGAGCTCTTTCAGCTATCATCTCATCAGGAGAAAATCGATAGCGTAAAAATAATACTATGTCGAAAGTAACGAGTGTTATGGGGAACTATTGAATGTGCCAAAAATTACGGGGACACTAAAATAAAGTTTATTAACGTTTAAAAAACGATTAAATAACACAACGAGGGGGAAAACGGGAGAAAAGATTCACAGTTCCCCAAAAAGAAACAATGCGTTGCATGTTTCTTTCTGCCGGCAAAAAAAAGGTTTCTACATCGCAATAGAGACAGACTCCAGAAACCATTTAAACATTTTGGAGTCCGTCTCTATTGCGATGTGGCATTTCGAACCATTCAATTTTATATCTGTCGGCACTGCACGGGTTGTCATCCAAATGTTGGCCAATAGCAGAGTCCAAGTCTGCAGAAGGAGGGAGACTACGAGACCCCATCCTCCCTTATCTGATCTTCGATTGAATATGCTGGTTTATACGAGTAAAAAGATGCAAGGATCTTTTTCCCTCGTTGTGCCATCATATTACTCGGTTTTTAAACGTTAATACACTTTATTTTAGTGTCCCCGTAATTTTTGGCACATTACAAAAGTTCCACATAGAACTCTTTACTTTCGTTATCGATTTTCTCCTGATGAGATGATAACTGAAAGAGCTCTCGAGAGACTTCCGCCTATTATATTATATATATATATATACATATATATATATATATATGTATATATATATATATATATATGACTTTTTTTCCTTTCATAGTCAAACTAGTGTTTATGTTAAATTAAAGTAACATTTCTATATAAATTTACAAAGTTTGTTTCAAAAGTACATTCTCTATTTGCTATCTCTTCTTATCAATTCTGGCGGATTAAAAAAAATAGGAAAAATTAATTTTGCAATGATATATATATATATATATATATATATATATATATATATATATATATATGGTAAAACTGGTAATTAGTAAAAGCTTGAAGAGAGTGCTCAATACTATTGCAGAGCAAATATATGTTTTACTTCTTATTACCGTTTTATCTGTTTGGCTACATATGTTTCAGATGTTGGACCATGTTTACGATCCAACAGCCTCGTCAGGCCTCGCAGAAGTGGTTGTTAGTTATTGGAAAAACTGTTTTTAAGAAAAACGAAAGAAAGAAAAAGGGAGAGGCGGGTGTTGACAATATTTCAGTTTTGAAGGTTAAAGATACATTCGATTGTATTGTGTGTCGGGGGGGAGCATATTCAGGTAGGCGTGGGTGGAGATATATGGATATAGGGAGGAGGGGTTGGAGAGAGGATGATAGACAGAAAGTGAGGGGGTAAGGAGAGTAGAGGTAGGTTTCAATATTTTGGTTTTAAATTTTGACTGCCTTATTGTTTTTCAGCAAGGTATATTAAATAGATGGGAAATGGAGAGAGAGGGGGAACAAGAGGGAAAAAGAGGGAGAGCGAGAGGAAAGGAGAGGGAGAGGGGGAAGGGGTTAGTGTAGATGTATTTTTTTTTAGACATACGGGGTTCGTTTAAATGTTTGTAGTCGTTACTTGTTCCTTGCCGTTTCTAATGGGTGTTTATTTATTAAATAGGTTAACACACACGCACATTCGCATATATACATATACATACATATGTATACTTCTAGGCATCCACATACAAACACATGCGTACACGCACATACATATAAACAAAGTAAATGCAGACATACATGGGTCCTTAAGTAGACATACAAACACATATACAGAACCTTTATGCATATATGTACACCCACAAAAATATATAGGCACGTATGCACATATATACACACACACACACACATATATATATATATATATATATATATATATATATATACACGCCCACTTATTTAAATATATGTGGAGATAAGGTCTCCAGTAAGAGGTAGATGTACATAAACACATACATACACACATACATACGTACATACACATACATATGCATATACTCTTACATACGCATATGCAATTACATAAATATAGATATTAATAAAGATATTAATAAATGTTAATAGAAATATAAACATGTAGATATATATAGACCGACGCACACACACATATATATATATATATATATATATATATACATATATATGCGTATTCATGTATATACAGACATGTCCATATTTATACTAAGTAAATAAGGTAAAGTTAGGACAAAAAGACAATAATATATAAAATAATGAAGAAATAAAAAATATAGAATTTTAAAATTTAAAATTTAAAATTTTTAAATTTTTAATTTTAAAATTGACATGTTTTAAAAGTGAACGGTTGTGGTTATATTGTTAGGTAAGGCAGATGCATCACTAAGTTAACATATATAATGGGTGGGCCCCCAAACTGGTGCGTTGGGCATATATATATATATATATATATATATATATATATATATATATATATATATATTTTAATTCAATTTTCACCCCAAACAAGGCACAGTGCCACTTTGAAGCAGGGGGCTTCTATTAGGGAATTAATTAGCGGGGTCATTATGAAGGGAGAATAGTAGAAAGATGTTTGTTAATATTACACTTGAACTTCTGCATATCATTGCAGTTGGGAAAGCAGAATCCCGGAAGGGAGTTCCAAAGACCCGCAGTTCTGGGGAAGAAACTATTGGAGTAAAAGGCTTTCTTGCACCTAGGGATCTCCACTGTAAAGGGATGAGATTTAGTAGCTTGTCGGGTTTGTCGGGGGTAGTTACGTCGGGGAGGTACAAGTGTTTGCAGTTCGTCAGAGCATTCACCATTAAAGTATTTGTAGAACAGGCAGAGGGATGCAACATCTCGTCGATGGGACAGAGGTTGAAGCCTTGATGACAGTTCAGGACCTATCAGGTTGGCGACTCTTTTTTGAACCATGTCCAGGAGCGAGAGACAAGCAGCAGATGCACCAGCCCAGATGTGACAACAGTACTCCATACATGGGCGAATGGTTGCCTTATAGACGTATAGGATACTGGCAGGCGTACGTAGTTTTCTAGCACGGTAGAGGGAGCCAACCTTCCTTGCAGCAGCCTTGGCAATGCTCTCAATGTATCTATTCCAGTTCATATTCCCTGTAAACGTTAGGCCGAGGAGTTTAAAAGAAGTACTTTCAGGCAATGTGTTCTTGGCCATTGCTATTGGTGGTAGAGAAGGTTTCTTGTAGTTATTGAAGGAAACAAGCTTAGTCTTAGCAGCATTGAATGTGACCAACCATTTTTGTCCCCATTCCACTACGGATTGGAGGTCATCCTCTAGTGTTTCTGCCATTTTCTTGGATATGTGTTCATTTGTTTTCCCCTCATATCTGTTATAGAGAGTGGTGTCATCGGCAAATATACCCATCTCCGAAACAATATTATCAGGGAGGTCGTTTATGAATATCAGGAATAATAGAGGTCCAAGGATAGACCCCTGAGGCACTCCCGCATTTATGTCATATTGTTTGGATGTATGTCCGTCGAGGACAACTTTGATTTTTCTATTACTTAAGAAGGATTTAATTACGTTATGAATTCTTCCAGTGATTCCATATGATCTAATTTTCCTTAGAAGACCATCGTGCCATACCCTGTCAAAAGCCTTAGATATATCAAGGGGCACCGCTCTACCCTCCCCTGTTTTATCCAATGAACGGTATATACGTTCAGAAACTACAGTTAAGATATCTGCTGTTGAACGGGCTTGCCTGGATCCATATTGTTTGTCAGTCAGGAGTTTAGCAGCTGTTAGGTGCTGGACTAGGGCTTGATTAACTAAGGACTCAAATATTTTGGCGAAAAGCAGGAGGAGACTAATGGGGCGATAATTTAGTGGGTCAGTTCTTTCACCATAATTCTTGAAAACTGGTACCACAGAGGCGGTTTTCCAGCAGTCGGTAAAACAAGATTCGTTAAGGCATTTATTGTAAAGTTTGGACAGAACTGGAGCAACCTCGGCAGAGCATTTTTTTTAATAGCACAGCCGGGATGAGATCTGGTCCACATGCTTTTGAGGTGTCTAGGTTTTTTATAATAGCATGTACCTGAGAAGGGGTGATTTTCAAATCGTCAAGTGTGGCGTCTGTTCGCAGAGGAAAATCAGGGAGTGAGTGGTGTACCGAGTTCAGTGTGGAGTTTGAGGCAAACCGACTGGCAAGCAGATTAGCCTTGTCAGTTGCCGTGCAAGCAACCTCATGATTGTTTGTTAGTGGGGGAATAATTGACTGTCCATTATTAACTACGCTGTTGTAGATTTTAAATATATATATATATATATATATATATATATATATATATATACATGCACACACACACATATCAAGGAGGCGGTAGAACTCTCTATATAGGGATGGCCCGTGCACGCCTATATACGCCTACAAAACAAAACTATCCAAATCTCAACTAAAATCAACTTATAAGTTTCAAAAAGCACATATTCTTATAGAGAAGTGTCTTACGAATCCAGCGAGTGTCAGAACGTCGGTTAAAATGTCAAAAGAGAGCAAAAAAAAAGGGTACAAAAATGGCCAATTGTTCTTCTTTCTTCTTTCTTCTTCTTTCTTCTTTCTTTTGAGACGATGTATCTCGGTGTACGAACGGTCTCTGACAACAGTTCAAGCATCAATCGACTGCTCTTTACACGGACAAGTGCAGTGACTCATCGCTTTTTAGCTAACTCCATAATTAAATAAGATTACGTGTAATAACAAGTTTTAAACACTATATACCCAATGTAGACAGACCACTTCGAACACGGAACTTCTCTCAAAAGGGACAGCTCCAAATAATACACCGGATGCTCACAGACGTTCCAGTTTGCCAGTGGCCTATATTTCTTGGACGCTGAATATTTGAGGTGAACGTTAAGTTTTTTCTTTAAACAGTAACCCACCAGCGTTAATGAAACCACGAAATCTTTATCTCAGTTGATCAAAATTGTTATAAGAGTAACCTATCAGCAAGTACGACGTAAAAAAACAATGTTATAAAAACAAATAATTCTTCAGATTTTGGACTGTAAAATCTGTACAAAATGTCAATGCTGCGACCAGGATTCGAACCAAAGTTAGCACGGCCACAACGTGGGGTCCTAACCTCTAGACGATCACGGCTAACACTGACGTCTGTTGCTATTGGCAGAAAGATACATGACTACTGTCAAACTATTGAAAAATAAGGAGGAAACTTGAAATTCTCACGCATGCGCAAAAATACACGATAGCAACCATTGTTAAATGCAGCTGAATCTCTTCGC